>NW_015548302.1:177518-185018 GCF_001515605.1 Sinocyclocheilus anshuiensis | reverse complement strand
ATTTCTCAGTTGCGAGGTTCTTGAAGCAGTTTAACTTAAAGATTCGCTATTAGTAGACACTGCTGCTGAACGCTGCTGAGAGACGCATAAACGCAGGTATTCACATGCACTTAATCACTCTCTCCCTCTCTCTAATAACCCTATTAGACTGCATTAATAACTGCATTAGCCTGCATATCAATGGCTCAAGCCTCTGTTATTAGCTCTAAAATGACGTTTTGGAATTTGCAACGGAAGGTTTGGGATGAGGTGCGTAAAAAATTAGTTCAACACACGAGATTTCAGGACGGAAACATGTCAAATGTCCTTGAAACAAATCATCTGAACAATGTCTTGATGTGTGGTTGTGACTCCAGGCCGTTAAAATTATTAGAGAAATAATGCACTCCCGAAGTGGTTATGTGGCCACGACGCCGCACCTATATGGAACGGTCTTTCTCAGTTCTCAAACAAATTAAGAACTACATTCGATTTTCATTGACTGAACGCACGCGCTTATTGCGATAGTAAACACTGTAACGGTTTCCACTGATTAAGAAATATTTTTGTTTGCTTGGGTGGTAATATTAGGCCTATTATAGCCTATTAATAGGGAAGGGGGGCCCAAAAATTTGTTGTGCCTATGTCATGAAAAGAGGTAAATCTGGCCCTGGCTGTGTGTGTACAACAAAACCACACACTTGGTAGCATTTGCATACTTATTTGACTATGTTTTGGGCGTCAGGATAGACACTGACAGCTTTGTGAGCTCTTGAATGACATCCTTCCTGAGCCTCTGACTTTCACTCAAATCATAAATATTTAATCTGGCTTTTTTAGTTAATGGAAGAAGGCACATTATGCTTTAGCGGGTTAAAATTACAGGTTAGAGACTTGCGCTTGGTAATGACTCAATAGTGTCAGAGGCTGCTGTTTTGTGACTGCCTTGTCTACTAACTTGAGGCAGTTCATCAGCAAGTGAACTTGACCTCAGGCTTTTGTGTGTGAAGCAGCCGTTTCAGGGGTTTGACTCAGTGGGGGAGGGTCTACGGTTAGTAAATGTATGTGTAGAAGGAGTGTAATTTAGCCCCACCTTTGTTTTTTTGCGTTTTCATGGTGGTCCACATATATGGTGGGGAGCCCAGCTGGTGTCCAGCTGCAGTGTCAGATAAGCCTTTCCCTGTCCTGTCCTGTGTGGGACCATGATTGTGTTTGATTGGTGTCTGCTGAGTGGGGCTTTTCTGTAGAGAAAGTGATTAAGCACATACAGGGCCGTCCTTAGCTGACGCGAGGCCCGGTGCGAGGTAGGGAGCGGGGCCCCCCTCGGGGTCCAGCTGGGCTCCCTTTGAAATATTGCCCATATTGGACACTATGAGCTAAACAGACAGCTAAACTGATTTGTGTGTGGAAAACACCCTGTCCTTTTATGTTTATAAATACTTCAATACATTTTACAATATAGGCTAATTTGTGATAATTTTATGTTAAAATCTTAAACTTCTACTTCCAATCTTAAAGCATCCAGAATTAGAATTAACATTTATACTGTTTTTCAAAGAAAGTGTCACAGTACCTATTGTGGAGCAATATATATATTATATTTTAAATATATTTTTAATTTATTATGTAAGATACACAGAAAGATCGACAAACATCGACACCGACCGAGGATGTGAAATTACCTGCGTCTGTTAGAGCTTCATTCCCCAGGTCAGGTCATTAATTTGTGAAAAACAATCAGTTCGCCATGTCCACTGAGGAAAACGATATATTTTTGTCTAATTGTCCTGTCAGCTGTTATGTTTACATGACTGCGTCAGCGCTGGCAAGACAGACAGCGTCAGCGTCTGTCGTTATAGCGTCGCGTTGCTCGTCGGTTGAGCTTGTAAGGTAGTGTTTCAATTTCAAGCAATTTCAACATGTTGGGACTTGTGTTCTTGGTAGTTCGGACTTGACATGATTGACTCAGGAGTACGAACGTCCGAGGATGAGGACGCGCTATTACTGCAAAAAGATGGAACAACAGCCTGATAACGTCACGCAGCTAGTCTTGACATACTTTGATTGATTATCCTCATTGCAATGTATATCCACAAAAAACGAAATTTAGTATAGGCTAAAACACAGTCCTGCCTCTTTTCATGTTCATTTTAAAAATATGAATATGTTGTTCAGGCAGCACAAGCAAACTGGTAATATAAAAAACATTCATGCCCCTTTTCATTAAATAATGAACCTAGCTGTAATAAGTGTCAATCCAGCATGTTTCTTTCATAAGAGAAGACATCATCCAAAGATTCGAGGATGGTAACTGTGTGTGTATATTTTTGCTGTCAACAGTCAATGTCACATCTGAAGGAGAAAAAAAAATGGTTTTACCAAACTGTATGAACATAAGAATAGGTAATAGATTTATGACTCCTTGTAACTTTTGTTTCTTGAGATCATGTGACCTTGAGCCTCCATATAAGTGGCAGTGATAGGGAACACAATGCTGACCAATCATGACTGAATTACTGTTCCATGATTCATTTATATTCATTGAACCGTGACAGGGATCCATCAGTGACCCTACTGAGGGTTCTTTTGTCAAAGGAACATCACATTCAGCACAAATAGGTTAGAGATTAATTGTTTGCCCTTTCTCCTCATAATTTCCTGCCCTTCTCTCTCGCTCTTTCCAGAACGAAGGATTTAACAATGTTAAGTTGACAGGGCAGATGAGGCTAATTGATAGCATATTGATCAGATGGATTTTTCAAATTTATCCTCCACAGGAGGATCCTCCTCAACTTCACGCTTGACTTCAGAGTACACTTGAGTGACTGTGGTGTATATTAGCGTCTCACACCACAGACAAGCCATAATTCACAACACTTTTCACTTGCAAACTGTTGAAAAATGTCACTTTGTTCCTCTTGTTTCAGAGATGGGGGCTTAGACAGGATGAATTATACACGTAAAGTTTTTGATGTGTATTTATTATTGATGCTGATGGAAGCTTGGGAAGAAAAACGGCTGTAAGGAAATTACATCATCCGTTGGTTAGAGATTCTCAGAGTTGGTGTAAAAATGAAGAAATATGAACAACACAGTCAACCAGAAAGTGTTGTTTTTAAAGTATGAAACTAAAGAGTAACTAAAGGGTCTGATATTCTCACGAGGTTGCAGCAAATGAAAGAGTGCGAGTGTGAGAAATGAGATTTGAGTCTCCTAAGTGTGTGTGAATTTGCACAAACTCATATTGCACCATTCTCACTCCAATCAGTGTCTTCAAAACTCTGTCAGCCACGCATACCCCCCGCCCCCCGGCCCCACCTCCACCTCTCATTGGATGACCTACTGAGGTTGCCATGGAGATTTGTGTAGTAGGGCAAGCGTGTGAAATGAAGGGTGCAGATTTTGAATGGCCAAACCCCGTTATAATTTCATATGCACGCAAACACAGATTTCTGATCACGCAATCCTAGTATGTATGCAGTGATGCAGCCAAACCAACAAATATCAGTTAGTTTCTTCTTGTCTCTTCCTGGAGGCCCAGAGCATCATGTGATCTTTATTGAGAGGGTGGTCTTTGCTGACCAAGACATGACCAATAGAAAACAAAACACTTTTGTTTGTTTGTTTTAGACATGTTTGTTGAGTGGTGCAATTTTCATTTAGCATGCTATATATATAAATCCAGAAAATCTACCTGGATTCAATTTGACATCCAGTGATCACCATGCATTTATATTGTATGTAAGGGAACAGATTTAGTATATTCATTTAGTACATTCATTTTGTGTTCCACAGGGGGGAGATTTTTTTATAAAACATGAGGCTGAGTAGATCAGTTAAAAGCAAATACTGTGACTCGATAGACGGGCCAAATTTAGACATAAGAATGAGTAATTTCAGCTACAGCATTTAGACGAACACTTTTCACCTGGAGTAATCATTCCACTTATTAAAGATACAAATAATATTCTTTGGAAGAAACCACTTGGCTTGAAAATCAGGAATTTCCTCTGTGCGACAGACTTTTAGCAAGGAAACAGAACGGAAAAGGGGAGAAAGAGAGGAAGCAGAGAAAGCAAAAGATATTAGATGTCTACGTTTACTCTGTATCAGGTTATCCGTCTACTAAAAGCAGTCAAACAGGAAAAACAGGGAGCGTTTCACTCACAGCACTTCAAGTACAAAACAAAAGTTCAGTCTAGGATAGCAGGCAACCCCTTGAGAAGTTTTAAGCAACCGCTTCCAGTTTCCCCTGGAGATGAAGGAAAGAGTGTTTCTGAGAAAAGAGGGGCACGAGTGAGACCGTCCATGGACTTTTAACTCGAGTTTTTCAGAGTTGTCCTATGTTGCTACATTGTGTACTGTATTACTGAATTATTTAGCTTTTAGGATCATAGCAGCCCACAAATGTAGTGACGTCAGATGGCTTTTTTCACCACTTACAGCCTTTGACATTTTGGGTTTACATCAAACAATCCCCCTCTGTCTTGAAATACAGCACTCTTTCTCTCCCTCTCTTTGACTTGTTTGTATAAATGTGCTCTTATGTATCTTCTCTCTGTTCACTGTAATCAAATTCAATACAATTCCACCCAAGCAAAGCCCCTTCTAAATAGACCCCTTGCTTACACTCACTCCATAACAGTTTTTTGTCTTCACTTCCCTTCTCTCTCTTCTGCCCCTCTCTCACACTAGCACATGTGAAACAAAAGCCACAGGATACAGGATACAAGCACATGGAACAAGGAGATGTCATAACTACACTGTTATATGGGCAAAAGCAACATGTACAGTAATTCAGATATTTCATTATATAATTATACATTTTTAACAATATGCCAAATTTATAGCCATTTTACCCATAAAATGTACGTATTTGTCTGTTTGTAATCAAAATAAGTAATTTAAAAAAATAATATTATACACTACGTAAAAAAAAAAATATATATATAAACATAATGGTTTCCACAAAAATATAAAATAGCACAATTGTTTTCAACATTGACAATAATAGGAAATGTTTCTTAAACACCAGTTCAGCATATTGGAATGATTTCTGAAGGATCATGTGGAACAAAAGACTGGAGTAAAGCCTGCTGAAAATTCATCTTTGCCATCACAGGAATAAATTACTTTAAATTAAAATAAATTGAAAATAAATTTTAAAATATGTTAATACTGTACAAATTCGAAAAGGTTATTTAAAATTGCAACAATATTTCAGAATATTGCAATTGTACATATTTTTTGATCAAATAAGTGCAGGCTTGGTGAGCATAAGAGACTTCCGAACACTCAGGGTATACCATGAGCGTGATTGCTGAATTACCACACTAATGATTCTGCCTCTGGCCCTAGTTTTATAACAGATTCTGAGCTTATTAATCAGGCCCTCTAAGCCCCTGCGGGTGTCAAACCGAGGATAGAGCCCTGGGGTATCCCATCCGGCTCCCAGGTGTGATGAGAGCTAATGAGAATATGAGCTCAGGGATCATCAGGTTAAGCCACCCCCTTCCGTCAGCCACATGCTAACTGAGTCTAAGCTCAGTAGCATGTCTTACTGACCAGTGATACGTCAACACATCATGTCCCAACCACTAGTATGTAGCTTATTGTAGACCTGCTGTCAATGTTTACAATGCATTTTCCCCACTGTAAACACTGTTTTACCATGTTTTTTGAGCATTCCATCATACCATGGTATTCATTAAAACTCACATACCACAGTTAAAATGTGGTATATGAATATAAAATATCACAGTATACCAAAGTACCATGGTTTTACCATCATTGTAGTATAGTAGTGTGTGTTTTTGTAAATAAACCATGTTTCTCTCCCTTTGACCCTGTTCTTGCTCTCTCTCATTCACAGAATCAGGTCTTTTAAAATAGGCCATCCAACCATTAGTCACACATACACACTCAGTCAGCTCTGCATATGCATACAGCAGTAAAGTCTAATTTTCTGCTATTATACACACACAGAGAGAAAAAACACATTTTAAAGGGTAAATCCAGCTGACCCAATTACAGCTCAGTCATGGCTAATGCTAACTAATTCTTTAGACCATTGCGATTTATAAATCTGTACACACAAACATACACACATTCCAGCAGGTTTCTCATGTGTAGGGATGATATCAGAAGGTTATGGTGTTACATAAGGCTTTTACATAAGAAGCCACACTGCAGCAAGAGCTGCTCAGGAGTGAATGGTTTTTCGCTGCACAATTACTGTTGGGACTGCACCAAATCCCCCCTTCAGACACACATATACACACACACACACATCCATGTCTCTATCCACTTGGCCTTAATGAGTAAGCACTAAATCGAGCATAGCTCTTTCTTATCTGTATTCACTCCACACACACTTCCTTCTTTCACCTCACTATCCCAAACCACATCAATAACAGTTCCATGACAATGGAAGCCCATAATTCTCCCCCATAACCCACAATAAACACCTCCCTTTGTCAACCGGATTCATGCCGACAGCTGAACCTAGACCAGCTTTCTTCTTCCTTCCTAACGGGTGGGATTTAAATCCCAGCAGACTGTGGCTGGCTGCAAAAAAGACAACCGTGATGCTCTTTACATCTCTGCGATTAAAAAAGCTAACATCTAAGCTGCCCACATGGCCCGGTTTTGTGTGTGGAAAATGATGCATGCATTCACACTTGAATAGATGTCCACTTCCTGGATGTACTCAGAGAGTTGTTTTATTTATTAAATAAAGAACAATTTAAAGAAAGGAAGTATATAAAAGAAAGAAGGCATGTCATGGGCCTTCTGAAAAGAAAAGTGTTTTACAGTTTACAAATAAAATGTCCTAGTGGTTAAGAAAAACAGAGTAAAAACTTTATTACTGACTGGTGGATGAAGTCAAATACTGCATAAAATCTATTTCTTAATCACTATTTTTCTTGTAAAAATGTAAAAAAAAAATTAAATGTCAATTTATGTTGCTTTAAGGTTATTTTTGTATTTTTATACTAGAAAACTCACCAAAAAATACTGATTAAGAAGACGATTTCTGCAGTGATTGCTCACTTGAAAACTCTTCCTATGGAAGCCCAGTCCAAGTCTTAGAGCCAAAGGATGATAACATCTCCAGAAGAATGGTCACATGACAGAAGACAGATAATTCATGATACATATGGGCTTCTCCATATCTCTCTCTCCTTTATTTATTGAGCAGTGAGCAGGCAAATTAAACAGACCTTTGTGTAGAGTGATGTCATGCTACATTCAAAAATATCCAGCTCAGTATGTCCAGGTTAGTGAGAGTAGTACAAATCACTGTGAAAAAGGAGGATACTCATAATCCGGGGATTTATTTTTTGCAAGTCGTGTTTTCCAAAAGACAAAACAAGCAGTGCACAAATATCCACAGTGAGGTCATAGGGAGGTCCTTGTCCAATATAAAAGAGTAAGAAAAGTAAAGATTCGATAAAAAGAATGTTTTACTTTTCATCAATATCAATAGGAACATGGAAGTCACGTTGTGTGATACGAAAG
>NW_015548302.1:172281-177246 GCF_001515605.1 Sinocyclocheilus anshuiensis | reverse complement strand
AGAGTGTCTTGAACAAAAGGCTGTTCCCTGATCCAGTTTAAATGTACAAGACTCCATGCAGCTTTAATTAGGAGTGTCTGAAGTGCTTGGTTTAGTCTCACACAGTTCTCTGAATTCATTACATGTAAAATACTGGAGAGATAAAAGACTGCAGCTGTGTTTTACACAGTGCTTGTGGGATGACAGAGCAAGAAATTAGCACAGCACTGATCCAATGGAAGGGAATGAGAAGCTTTTTGATATTAAACATTCTTCTTAGGATCAGCATTCTCACCTTATTATTTCTCTGTGAAAGGCTGGTGTAAAAAATAACCCTTAAGATTACATTATTATGAATGTAATGTGTTACATATAGCAGTGCATTCTACAAAACTCATTAGGGTATAATATGCGACATCACAAAAAATTAATTTTGAAGATATAAAAACAGATAAAGATATAGTCCGCAGTAGATGGGTGAAATCAAAGAAGTGTAAGTGATTGCTTTATATCAAAAACATTGCGTTTTGGCCTAAAGCTCTTGTGATAGATTTGTATTGTCAGAAATCTGATGGGCCTCCAAGATCTTTACTTCCTGCTTTGTGAAGTGGGGTTGCTCTTGTTGCCGGAACGACGGACAGGAACCTTCGAGACAGGGATTCGAGTGCGTGGTGGAGCATCAGTCTTTTTAGGAGGGGTGGTTAAAGTGGGGCTAAGATTGGAAGACAGTGTGCCTTGGCTGGAAGAGTGGGAAGGTGGTGTTTGCCTCACACTAATAGGGATCTTGGAATCTCGAGGTAGGCTGGTGCTGCCTTTCATGGAACGGAATGAGGAAGTGGCAGAAGACGAGCATTTCGGGGAAGGCAAGTTCATTTTCAGATCACCTGCAGATTTTGTTGGTGAACTCACGTCATCGTCTGAGCCAGCAGCGCTAGGGCTGTCGGGATCGTAGAGGTCATAAAGTGCATCTCCAGAGCAGCTATCCCTCAGCAAACCTTCCCGACGTAGGAAGGTGCTGTCCTCATCTTCTGGGCCAGGTGTGGGAGAGTCCCAGTAGCCTTCATCACTTGGTGGGGCATCCTGGAGTTCTTTATCGACAGGGGGAGGTGAGGGATGTGAGGGTTGCTGTTTTCCCATCTTGCTACCTCCGCTCACAGGGATCTTACTGAAGCCAAGTGCCTTTACTTGTGGTGGCCTCTTCTCAAGCCGATTTGGTGCATGATGGAGGACAGGCTCTGTACGTCGTGGGGCTGGGGAGTCTTCACCCTTCTGGGGCAGCATATGCCATAGACCCTGCATGTCAGCATAATTAACACCCTCTGGACTAGCCATCTCCTCCCCTCCACCCATGTAGGCGACAACTCCACTGCCTTGTGGCTTTTTAGGGGGTGCACGTGGTCTTTGGTGGGCTGGCATGTAGCAAGAAGCATGGATAGATGTAAGACTACTGACCTGAGGACGAAGTGGAGGCTTGGCAGGAGAGCATCTCTCTGAATTTGTCCCGGCTCCGCTTAATCTGCGACCCATGCATCCCCCACTACTGCTACCGGTTCCACTGCTTGTGGCACTTGCCCCATTCCCAGAATCCTCTTCTGGATCAGCGATGATGTCACCACAGCCTGTTAAAGAATCAAAGCTCTTTAGTGAAGTAACATCGGTGAACATAGAACATAGGCGATCCACAGATTGCTCGGATTGTGGGTCGGCTGTGCTGTGCTCCATTGGTGGGGTCAAAGCGCAGGTTGGAATGGAGGACAGGTGTGTTGAACTGCTGTGTTTATCATGTTGGAGCCCTTCTGTCTGGGCTCGGAGTGGAGAAGGAGATGGAGCTGGAGACTCCTCGGTGATTGTATGTTGTTGCGAAAGAGGAGGACCAAAGTTACCACACTCCAATTCATTAGCACCCTGTAATCCCTGCATAGACGTCGCCTTCCATTTCTCAGCTTCCCCTGGGAGAGTAGTCTCCTTACACACGTGTGGCAGGGGCTCAAGAGTCAGTGTCATGTCCTTGTCCATTTTCACGCTGCCGGAGCTAGAGGAAAGTATTAGGTCTCCTTCCTTCACCTCCTTGGCCACCTCTAAGGAGTCCTCTTGAACCTGGGACTTCCGCCGCCAACGCATGCTGCTGAACAGCCCCTTAAGTCCTCGTCCTCGCCGTCCCACCGTAGTAGTTCCATCTCCTGCACGGCTGCTGCTCCGGCGCAGTAAAGAGAAGAAGCTGAAAGACTTGGTGATGGAGCTCTGGAGGGGGGCAGCGGACACACCATCTGGCATGCCGGCGTGGAGCTGATCGCTACTGGCTGATTCCTCTTTCCGGTGGCCGTCAAGCTCTGAAGGAGTGTCCGTTATTAAGCCATCATGGGTTTTGCTCCTAACAAGCTCCAGCGTCTTGCCAGTGGCTTTACCAGTGGACTCCCCTTTGTTCTTGACAGAGAAGATGCTCGGCATGCTGCTGCCGGACTTACGCTTGCCGAACAGCTTGAAGGCGGCTTTGTTTAGCTTTCCTGGTGGATCACATGGAGGCGGTTCACTGCATTCGTTTTGAACCTCCATCTCTGCCACTATGTCTGCTGCACCCTCTGTTTTTCTTTCTTTCTTCTTCTCCCTTTATTTTACCCTGTCTCTAACTGCTTCTTTCCCTTTCCTCTCCCTCTCCACTTCTATCCGCTGCCTTCACTTGTTCGTGTTCTCCCTGCCTCGCTCTCTTTCTCTCTCACTGGTGGCTGCGCCTGACAGTCTCTATGGTAACTGGGAGGGTTAAGCAGCTTTCGTCAGTGCTGGAGGCGAGCCAGCGCTTTTTTCTCTGCCCCCACAGCTCACCCCCTCCGTACACACAAACACACCCTCATCCCCCACACTGCAAACATCACATATCCTTCTCCTCTTTCTTGCCTCAATTATTTTCTTACCGCTGAAGCGGTGTGATACTGATCTACATGCGGGCTGTAAAGAATGAGTGTATTGCTTTTTGACATCATGATTGTCGTCATGTGCTTGTGAGTGCAACTGTGTACAAATATGTGTGCGTGTGTGTACATAATTGACAGAAAGTTTTTGCATTCTTTACTAATGTTTCTATGGGGGTTATAATGGAATTAGTGTTGTGTTATGGATTTGTCCTAAAAAGCAGTCACATGTGGAACATTTCCAGAAATGCAATAACGATCAAGAGTGTTAGGGGAAATAAATGGAATGAGCACAAACCTCTCAGTGTAAATGAAAATAAGCCACTGAAAATCCTCCTCAGATGAAAAGGCTCAAGAAAACATGCGAGTTGTGTGTAGCGTCTGTACTTAGGATTTAAGCAAAAGCTGCTGATTAGAGAAATTACAAGTATGAAGACATGAGGCAGATTTAGATAAACATTTCGCTCACTTATAATGAATGCATTCATAACACACACTTGAAACAGTTTAGAGAAATGGCTGATGAAATTTAAATGAGATTAGATCAGCTCACGCTGGTGGTCCTCACCTGTTTCGGGCCGTCTGTTGATCATATTCAACTAACCCCTTAATAACACGCAGTCCATCTGCCTCCAGCATATGGGCCTAGGGGGACTCCAGTTACCACACTCCTCCACTGTTACACAACACCAATTAGTTAGTCCAATTGTGTGCAATAGTAGCTAAACAACTGAAAGCTTTTGAGTTTTCTTTTTTTAGTGGTTTGAATATACACATCAGGGGTGACATTTGGTAAGAAACATTATATGTTATAAATATTCTGGCAGAGCTAATAGACTGGGTTCCCACATCTTTTGACCAATGTATTTCAGTGACTTTCCCATTACTTTTCTAGTCGTTCATATATATAATGGATGAGGGTGGTGCAACCATTATAACTGAAGAGACAGGTCTCCCCTACTTTTTGTGAAATAATCATTATTTGTCAAAGATTTCAACCACCATGAAAATAAGAATGAAGCAAAGGTCTCTAACAGACAATCGCTTTGGCAGTAGAATGCATAAACGTGCAATTAGCAAGTGGTAATCTAATATGGTTAGCCCTCATCATTCATTTAGGATTACTGGGTGAACCTTACATCACCTAATTAATATTCATGAGCCAAGCTCATCTGGATTTAAAAACAAAATAACTTTATAGAGATTGCACCCACACACACAAAAATTCTAACAATGAAATAAGCTTTTTTATATATTCAACTTGAAAAAATAGGATAACAATTAGAGTAACGTAATTTCAATTCACTGTATGTGCTGTACATGTGGCAGAATTGACAATAAAGCAGACAAATTCAGTTCATGGTATCATGAACTCAATTTTATCTTAATTCGCTCAATTCAAGAATCATGAACCAACGATAAACATTTTGCAGCATTTATTAATCTAGGTTAATGTTAATTTATATATTGTCATTCAATGGTAATCATGTTCAGTTATTTGTTAACTTAATAAAATTCTTAATTCTGTTAGTATATGTAATAAATAAATGTTGTAAAATTATTGTTAGTTATTGATACTTAATGTACTTCCTATTGTTAACAAATTTGCTACTTAATATAAATATATATTCTATTTACTATAAAATAAATTCTGTGACTTGCTTAAGATTCTAATAATTTCTAAGACTTTTCCAGGTCTACAAATCACAGGCCTAGAACACAAATCACAAATTATAAATTTACACTTACAGTATATTTACATACAACTCTGAAACAAAGACATCAGTGCTAAATAATAATACCTATATCCTTATTTATTTGAACCCCTTCCCTTATTTTTAAGAATCCCTTAAGACAGCCTGAAGAAATCCCCATGAAACTGATGGTTTCAGTTGGGTTCAGGCAACCCATCCACCCCTATCTGTATACAGGCCTCCTCTTCCACCTCACTGGCATGAAACAATGTCTACATTCACACAATGTACAGGGGGGCCGAAGTGTGCAGTGTGTGTGTGTGTGTGTGTGTGTGTGTGTGTGTGTGTGTGTGTGTGTGTGTGTGAAGGTAAGCTCCCATGCAGTC
>NW_015548302.1:153213-171246 GCF_001515605.1 Sinocyclocheilus anshuiensis | reverse complement strand
TGTGTGTGTGTGTGTGTGTGTGTGTGTGTGTGTGTGTGTGTGTGTGTGTGTGTGAAGGTAAGCTACCATGCAGTCGTTTCAGCAAGGTCAAGTCTTCCTGGCCTCTGATTCAGCTTTGGTTCCAGGTCTGCTGCACTGGAGCAAAACTCCCCACCTGTGTTTGCCATCTCTGTCAGGACAGAATGTGCCACCACACCCATTGTTTCTTTGGGTCAGTTTGGGTTTGTATATTTGTTCTTCTCTCTCTGGGCCACGGGAGGCCTGTCTGCTTGAGGGTACATGGAGAAAAATTAACCAGAACCACATGAGTAAAGTTAAGAGACCAACAGGAAGAAACAGAAAGTTGCAAACGACTTCGATTTCCAATCTGTGTTTTTAGGATTCACCTCGGTGGATAAACACAGTGCTTACATCATCCACCCCAGTGTGACATCCCTGTTGCTGCCAAGGACAAAACTCTCCTTAGAAACAAACTAGGACATTTGGACAGAATAGAGCTAGACTGTTTGCTGATAAGGGTGTGTTGCCCAGATTTTACAATGCTGCTTTCCCCCACATTATCTTCAGCTGAAAAGGACAAAGGTGTGTGCAGATTCTTCAAAGCTCTTATTGTGGAGTTTGTCAAGGCCAGACTGGATCAGGGACATCAATAATGGCAGTGCTTTAAGCCAAAGACCAATCTTCTCATGAACTGGGACATAATGCAGTTGGCAAGCAATCAAATAGAAGACAAAGAGTGCTATAAACCATTTAGCCTCAAACGGTGTTTAACCTTCCCACAGACAGGATTAACATATGCAATTGAAAAAATAAATTGTTCAAACATTGTTGTCATGTCATATGTATCCTCATCATCATCTGAAACCACAGCTGTTCACTGTGTTAATAGATAGATGGGGCAGCGTCTTTATGTGATTAGCTTAATCACTATGAGAAGGAGTCAGACAGGCACACCAGGGTCAATTGTGACCCTGGCTGTGAAAATCCAGCTAAAGTCATTTTTGGTGATTTACTGTTTTCTACATAAAATCATCCTTCATAAAGTAAAGAACATTCTGTGAAAATTTAACCTTGATATCTTAAATATTGACTGAGTAAGACCATGTCAAAGATTGAAATCATAGTGAAATTAATGGTTGAAACCAAACTTTGATGAGAAAACAAACTTTGTTATCTCATAATTAGATTTTGATATATATATATATATACCAAAAATGTTTTGTATTAGGTAAGCTGTAGCAGATCAATTTCCTTAATAGTAACGTTATATTGGGATTGATATTTTCTGTACATATAGCAAGCCCATTTCTGCTTAAGTTTAAATAATAAAAATATATATTTTAAAATAAGAAATACATCACATATTAAGATATAGGTAACAATTATGAGATTAAGTCACATGAGATATAAAGTCATATTGTGAGATAAACTGACATTTATGACATAAAAATCATAATTACAATAAATAAACTCATGTTTTGTGAAATAAATCGCATTTATGAAAAATACAGCCAAAACCAGATTTTTTTTAGTAAATAATCATAATACATTTAATTAATATGCGATCTGCGTGTTTTTTTATGGCAGTTACCAATGTTTGTGCTGTTCCGTTGTCATTAACGTTACGTCAATTTGTAGGCCACCCCAGCGGTTTTCAGAATAGTGTCTCTGATAACGTTTCCTGAAACAATGTTCACGCTGTGTTCTACAGTATGAATGATTATGAAAATAAATCCAACACCGCCATTCTGAAAAACCCATAGGAAATTCCCGAGGAAACCCGTGGCTCATAAACGCTGCGAAATATGTCACGGTACACTTTTAAAAGGCCCCGCTCACTCACCAGAATTCCTTTATTCCTGTAATAAGAGCTGAGCGGCTTTAGCGTCTTATTAATACAGTCTGACCCGCGCGCGGATGCATTTCACGCGCGTCCCGCCAACGGTGCTCAGATTTGCAAAACAAACCCGGTTTACTGAGTCACGTGACAGCTTTACGTTCGATTGTGACCTCTGGTAGAGGGTAAGATTTACAATAAAGCTTACAATAATTAGCAGAATATTAGGAAATATAGAAAGGTTTTACCTCATCAACGAACATGAAAATGGATATAGAGTGGGGAAATGTAAGGAAGTGACAAAGTTTGTTTACTGGAGACATCTGAGTTGTTCCATAATAGTCTGACTTTATAAAGAATCACATACAGGTCCATAACCACCATAAACACTGACTTAAGAAAGTGCCCCTTAGAAAAATGAGTGGTTTCGTAATTGCTTGGGTCATTTGGATGAACCTAGGTGCTTATTAAATGAACACATTTAGTTATTCTGTCTTCACCATTGTTTCTTGCTGCATTGATGTTTTTTTAAATGTGCTAATCAAATCAAGTTCAATGAGTTATGCCTGTTTAGATTACAGACAAAAGATTTGAGTGTACACATTTCACACTCGTGCTAGCTCTTGTGTTTATGTCTTTACAGGCATGCAGCAGACTATCGTCTAGGGCCATGTTTGCAGGGATTAGTACTAATTCCCATTTCGCCTAGTGATCCTCTTCCAGTCAGTAATACACTCCCGAGGGTTTGGGCCTAATAATCACTTTTAGGACATGCTTGCTTTGCAAGATGGATGACGGATGAGTACTTACGTCTGGAAATGTGGTAAAACACAGACAGCCTCTCACCATTATGAAATGGTTCTCCACAGAAAGAAGCAATTGGCCTTTATTGAACTACATATGAAAAAATATAAGACACTTTTGTAATTAGTTTAACTTTAGCACTGTATGCCAAATTCACATACTATCCCCCGGTTTCACAGACAAGGCTTAAGCCTAGTCCTAGACTAAGATGTAAATCTGAGCTGTTTCAACTGAAAGAAACTTGCATTGACTGATCTTAAAATATATCAGTGCCTTTGTTTTGTCTCAAGATGCACACAAACAACTGCGCACATGGGCGCGCTCTCACACACACACACACACACACACACACACACAGGCAAACATACTTAATCTTTCTCACAACAGAATATAAAATTTTTTTCCAGTCCTCCTAGATTCCTTCATTTTCCAAAATCAAGTTCTGAAGTGTCCTTAGCAGGTCATTCTGGCCACTCCAAACTCCAAGGTGACCACACCGGGCTCATTCTTGGAGCCGAAGGATCCCATCAGCTCTCCGTAACTGTTCTCCGTGGCACTGCTGCCCTCTACAGTCCGTTCTCCGCCAGTGCTGGCTGGAGCATCTTCCCTGGCCTCCTCTCCGAACACTTCCTCGTCTTCCTCCTGCTGCACTTCCTTCCGACTGAGAAGAGGAGCTCCCAGGATAAGGGACTGAGGTCGGGGAGGGAGACTGCGCTCTCTTGGAGGTGTCTGGGGCTTTAGTGGAGATGTACTCACACCAAACTTCTGGAGCTTCTGTGGAAACACAAAGACACAGGAAAGCATGTGTCATTTCAGATGAATGAAGCAAATGGAGGCCATCAGTGGGTGCAATGAGGCCAATGAAAGATGCAAGAATACTTTATAGACCTGAAAACATGTTCATAACAAAAGCAAAATGAGTTGCTGACAAATGCACAGACAACTTCAATGATGTTCCTTTGGTTTTTAATGCCATTTGGGAAAAAAGTAAAAAATGTTTATAAAAAGATTCATAAAATTATAAATTATATATAATAATATAATAATTATATATATATATATATATATATATATATATGTGTGTGATTAAATATTATATTATTTGTATTATATATACTGTATGTCATGATAGTTACTAAATTATAATAATTGTTGTTGCTGCTTTAATAACTCATAATAATAAAATAAAAAGTGCCACATAGTAATTAATAATATTGTTATTAATATATACAATATCATTTCATTTGAAATTACAACATATAATAATAATTATAACGTTATCATTATTATTAGCATTATTAGTATTATTATTATGATGAACGGTGATTATTATGATGGCAGTGGTCAGGAAGGCATTGTTTCTATTAAAATTCTATTTTGAATAATCTCACTTTGTCAGACTGTAGAACACATTTAATTTGTGTAAACAATATTGAGGCTGTGAGGGAAGCAAGTCCATTCAATGTATTTTACGTTCCAAAAAATATCGCATGGACACAGAACTCCAGAAAGCATGGGCTGTCAATTTTACACATTCTATCTGATCACACTTAGCAAACTGTACTTCAGTCCTTCACAGCCTCATTTTGTTCTGACTAACGTCTTCTGATCCCTCAGGGGAAACTCAGTGGTATTGCAGCACACAAATCCATGACTAATTCTTTTTCATATATATGTGTATATATATATATATATATATATATATATAATTTCAGCTAGTTGCCAACACTAGTTTAACTTGATGTACTAAAATAACTGAAACTGAAATAAAAAATTATAAACACTATGTACAAATTTTTTAAAAAGCAAACTAATAAAAATGACAAAAACACAAAAACAAAATTATTAAAATCATTCAACAGAAAGCATAAGGACAAAAAACTAATTCAAAATAATAATAATAACTATATTCAAGCGTCAAGCGATTAGTCAACAGAAGAGACAGACGGTTGCACCTGTTTTCACTTTAGTATCCCCAGTAAAACTACTGTTTAACATAATCAGCCTCTGTGTTGACAAGCCATTACCTGTTTACCATTCTGCTCCGTTTATCTAATACCGCACAGAAGAAACAACTAACGCCCATTACTGTGTTAACAGACATCTGCACATAAAATAGTTTTAATGAAACCTAAAGATAAAGAAAGGGTCTACATACTTCATTTAAATCACTGGCTTTCTATTCTTATTAATATAGATGGATTAAACCATTCTTACCTTCTTCTCTTGGTAGAAGTATGTAAGAACAGGAAATCGGCCTTTGCTTCTGAACTTGGAGCTTCCAACTATGATGGGTTTACTGGCCGTAATGGGTACGTATAAGTCTCTTGGATATGTCTTACACACCTAAGCACACAATTTAAAGTCAGACACATTAAAAATACACTAAAGAAAACAATAACTGCCGTAAAGAAAAAAACAACACATTACCGCAGTATAAAAACATGCAGTACCAGTAAAAATCATGGAAACACACCACTGAATTTATGTTTTTTGTGAGCTACACACACACACATATAAAATAGTATTAAGTAACTTATATTAAATGTATTTATTTCAGTTCGTTTTTTTTTTCAATTAACATTTCAAAATGTCAGTGAATTTTTCTCAATTTATTTAAAGATTTTTAAATCTATTTTGTTTTTTTGTTTTTTAGATCTGTCAACTAATACTTATATTTTATTTTACTTTATTTCAGCTTAATCTTAATTAAAGAAAACAATTTATATACTTCCATACTTAATAATTTTAGTTAATAATATCAACACTGCCTCAAAACT
The DNA here is from genome assembly GCF_001515605.1 of Sinocyclocheilus anshuiensis. Classification (NCBI taxonomy): domain Eukaryota; kingdom Metazoa; phylum Chordata; class Actinopteri; order Cypriniformes; family Cyprinidae; genus Sinocyclocheilus; species Sinocyclocheilus anshuiensis. The sequence goes on along the minus strand of NW_015548302.1, from coordinate 165,825 downwards.
GTTAAAAGCATTACAGGATGCATCTCATGAAAGGGTGACTACTTTGAAGAATCTAAAGTATGAAATTGAAAATATTTTAATGGAAGTACAGGCAGGGAGCGAAAGAAAAATATATAAGAATATATAAGAACAGAATTCTTTTGGTATTATTTAAATATAGTATTATTATAGTATTATATATAGTATATAGTATATATTTTTTTTTATTGTAAAATGTAAAATATAAAATAAATCTAAACTTTGAGAACCACTGGTTAAGTCTGTCAGACATGCTGTACTGATTTCCAATTTTGTTGTTTTTGCATGTTTGTAGGGAGTCTTACCACCTCGACCGCTGCTTCTACTGGATTCAGCCTGGGCTTCGGAAAGCCAGCAGCCTCCGCTACACCTTTCTCACTGACAACCACCACCTCTGCAGCTACAGGCACAGGCCTGACTCTGGGATCCGTCCTGACCTCCATAGCCCCTCAGACCAGCTCCACCGGCTTCTCCCTCAACTTAGGAGGAGCTGCCACCACTTCCTCTGCTCCTGCCGCGGGTTTTTCCTTTGGTTCCAGTCTCTTTTCGAACCCCTCCTTGACAGGTCAGTCTTTTTTTTCCACTGTAATCAAGTTACATTCGGGATGTGGACAACTTTCAGTAAGTGTGCCACTTTTTTTTTTTTCTAGTTGCTTATAGTTGATTTAGTGCTTAATATGTGTTTTTCCACAGGAAGTTTGTCAAGGAACAGAAGCAAGTCCAGGAAGAGATCAGCAGGATGTCTTCTAAAGCCATTCTCAAAGCGCAAGAGGACATCCAGACGCTCAGACAGCTCCTGTCCATCTGTGCCAGTGGGCTGCAGAGAAATTCACTCTCCATAGACAAACTGAAGTTGGAAACCTCTCAGGTTGGACAAGAATGTCCTTCAAACAAATCGCAAACAGTTCAACTGAGCATTGTTCAATCTTGTAATCCATTTTTTTTCTTAATGCAGGAATTGAAGAATGCTGATATCGCACTTCGCACCCAGAAGACCCCTCCTGGACTCCAACATGAGAACACAGCGCCTTCCGAGTGAGTGAATCTTTGCAGTTCTACTCGTAAAGTCCAACGATAAGCAGTAAAATTAGCTTACTTTTAATTGTTGTCCGCCAATGTGCTGTCCATGTCTCACTCCAGTTATTTCCGGGCTCTGGTGGAGCAATTTGAGGTGCAGTTACAGCAGTACCGTCAGCAGATTGAAGAACTGGAGAATCATCTGACCACTCAGAGCAGCGGCTACCACATCACCCCTCAAGGTTTTAATCTACTTTATGCTCTCTGTCAAAAGCACAGCCGTGATTCATATGATAGAAAGATAGCTCGGGTATCGTCTTGACTGTATTATGTCATCTATCATGTAGATTTTTCCCTGGCCATGCAGAAACTCTACCAGACGTTTGTTGCACTTGCTGCACAGTTGCAGGGAGTTCATGAGAATGTTAAGGTAAGTTCTGAAAATGTCTTAAATGGACCATATTTAATATTTTTATTTTAAATGTATTATATATACGCATTAATGCATCAATACATCAGTATTATAGAAAAAATTATATTTTGTATATTTTATTATGCACATTTTTGACGGTATGATAACCTTAAGCAAAAATTTCACGGTATCACGGTATTGTCCTTACAGCTCTATAATGTGTTATTTTTAAATGACTGGGCAAAAATAAAAAACAACATACAGAATATTAGGAACAGTAGAATTTGTTAATTTTTTTTTCTTTGATTTTCTTCCTAAAAAGAAGAAAAATAAAGACTGACATCTTTATTTAACCTAAAAATAACTCTATTCATCAATTTGTCTCCTCCGCATCACCCTGGTGCCATTTTGGAGAGTATCCACTGGACGTAAACAACGTATGCTGTTCTGTGTCAGCTGCGTCACGCCGGATACACTGTTTCCGTTCAGATCAAATCGCAATGTAGGAATCAGATCCGGTGGGACGCAGCTGACACAGAACAGCATACGAACGTTTACGTCCAGTGGATATTCTACAAAATGGCACCAGGGTGATGCAGAGGAGACGAGTTGTTGAATAAAGTCGTTATTTTAATTTTTTTTCTTTTGCGCACAAAAAGTATTCTCGTAGCTTCGTATAATTGCGGAAGAACCACTGATGTCACATGGATTATTTTACAGATCTCCTTGCTACGTTTCTGGACTTGGGAACATTTCATTTGCGTTGCTGTCTATGCAGGGTCAGACAGCTCTCAGATTCCATCAAAAATATCTTCATTTGTGTTCCGAAGATGAACGAAGGTCTTACGGGTTTGAAACGACATGAGGGTGAGTAATTAATGACAGAATTTTCCTTTTTGGGTGAACTAACCCTTCAAGAAACATTTCTTATTTTGAAAATGGTTTTGGGTTTTAGTGGACACTTTTTTTTTGTTTTGTTTTTTTGTTTTTTAGGCTTCATTTATGAATAGAAAATTTACAACAGTTTATGTAGAACTAATCTTTTGTTACAGTATATATTTCTTTACTGTCTCTATAGATTAATTCTTAATTAGTCCTTGCTAAACTCAAATGTTAATTTCTTTAATAAAAAAACCTTTCTGACCCCAAACTTTTATCGGTAGTGGATATGTATTCTTTGTAATAACATGCACTAATAAAGCAAGCCCAATAAATTCTTAATACATTAAGATTTCATGATTAAATTAAAGCAGAATCATTGTATTTGAAAAGTCTCTTCTCTCTCGTTCTTTGTAGACTCTCAAACATCAGTATCTGGGCTACAGACGAGCCTTCCTTGACGACTCCACTGACATATTTGAGTCAAAACGTGTTGCTGGCAAGAAATGGCAGAGTTCTCCGCATGTCACCACAGGCCCCGCCCCCTTCGGCAGCATTCCCAACGCAGCAGCTGTTGCAATGGCTGCCACTCTCACTCAGCAGCAGCAGCCGGCTCCAGGTCTGACCGCCTTCAAGTTCTAGACCTCTTGACCTCTAGACTGCTAGTATGATGAGGGGAGGGATGAATAGAAGGAAAGAGGGAGGGGGGAATGACAGAGATGGGCAGATAGAGCAAACAAATTCGAGAATAAATCCTAAAATCAGTCAGTGCCATCATGTCTGTTTTTTTTTTTTTTACTTGTCTCTTTTGGAGATATGGAGCAACAGGGTTCTTTTAACATACATCATGTGATTCTATGTGTGCCAACTAGTGCTGTGAGATTTTAGATGCTGATTGTCTTGCCCAACTTCTGTTTTCTTTTTTCTCTTTTCCTCGCTCAAGAAAAAACACAAGATGTAAAGCAAGAGCATTAAATGCTATTTTAATGTTTAATAAGTTAAATGGGAACATTCCAAACCCAATCAAGGTTTAGAAAGGAGTTTGTTATTTTGAGGTGATCTGATTTAGGGGTGACACGTTTTCTATTTTGAGTGGCACAGAAGGTCGTAGGATTTGATCAACAGCACTAATGTAGCCGTCACTATACAAAGTAGCCAAACACAGTAGACTCACTACACACAGAATGAAATGTTCACACTTATTTCCATTTAATGTTCCCATAATCAACTAAACCCATATTCCTTCATAGTGGATATGAAAGTTGATATTTTGAAGTGCCAACAAACACTTTCAGTACGACCACTGTGGCTGAAGCTTTTTGAGCAATATGTTTGTTTTCGATGGGAATAGACAGAAAAAAGCAGAGTAATTTAGTAAAACATGCTTTGCAGGAAAGAGATTGCCGTACCTCAAGATAGGAACACATTTGGTTCTTTCCATGTTTTTCTCAGTTGGTGGCACCATACTGCTAACAAGCATTTTGATAGCTGCATACTAAACAAATTCAGTTGCTGTTAAATCATTTTCATAATCACTTGTTTTAAAAGTATAAAACTTTTTTGCATGAGTGTCCGTTCATCTGAGATCAGTTGTAATATTTTGATCTATCAGAAGTTCAGAACCGCATGTATATCAGTTGTTTAGGTTGTCTCTTGGTAGTTTTGCCAAGTATTTTGATATTTTCAGCATTTTGTCTTGCATCAAAACCATGCTTGTTTGGTTTAGTTATGGAAAGACCGTTTTATTCCAAAATACATACTTTTTGTGGTCGTGGTGATTTGAATTAACCAGATTTCCATGGGGTTTGCATATGCATGTGTAGAAGGGAGTGTGTAAGCTACTGATTCTGAGGTGCATTAAGGTCATTTACTGTATTTCATTGGATAGCTCAGTGAATATGATACAATTTCTGTGTGTTTTTTTGTTCTCGATTAAAGGTTTCTTTGCTTTGGTGACACCCTCCGACCGTCTGTAACCATGGTTGCATTTGTGGTTTCCATGGATATTTCCTGGCAATAATAGCAGCAGGTCGGAGGTGTGAGAGATGGTGTTAGATGTTCCACTTCTATGGCACAGAATTGATTTACACTTGTCTTATTCTGGGTTCTCAGTCTACAGAGTAGGATCAAATTACAGACATTTTTGATTTGTGATTTTACTGGAAATAAGTCAACAAAAGGGCTGTATCAGTGTGATCCATAAGCCAAAATCATTTTGATTGAAAACTTGACTGTTCGTCATTCACATTTCGTTGTTTTCCCCAGTTAATAGTTTTTATTATCAGTATTATAATATTTTTTTGGAAATGGACTATGCCTTTGTGCCTAAGAAAGTCTAGGCTGTTGTGGGTGCTTTTGCATATTAAATTAACTGTAAATATGTAGTGCGCTAAACCAACGGCATGGCTTAATATGTTGCACAGTATTTGAATGTATAAACACGCAAGTTGTGAGATACAATTGCTGGCATTTCCTTATAGAACCAGCCCAACCACAACACACTGCAGTAAAGTCTGTTAATGATGAAAATCCTAGAAAATCCAGACATTAGTTATTCATTTTTTTACTTTAAGGGCTACAGTGTTCAAGCCTTCAGTTTGAGTGAACATGCTGCTTTATGGAACTGTTGAGGGTCCGTGGTGAAGGATTGTGCCAAATTTCAGTATTCAGAAGTGCAGTTTTTGTGATTCTTGGCCTTTTGGTGGCCCAGAGCTGCTATTTCATGCTTAGATCCGTCTTTCTCAATCTCTACCATAGCTGTCATAACTCAAAATTTTGAGTGATAGTGGAGAGGGTAATTCCTTTTCAGACACCTTTTCAAAAAACTTTTCTCGCAAAAGATGAAAGCAACACATCTTCTGCTTTGTGGGAAAGCTATGAATCAGACCGTCAGTGAACTTCCACTATGGGCCATTGCCAATCTCAGATCTTACAGGCGTTCTTTTGCTTTTATTTGCCAATCTACTATACAAACGAATTATCTTAATGTATGTCATGTTTTTAAAAAACGCTTTTAGGAAGTTGTGGCTTTTGTGTGTTGGTACTTTATCAAAGCTCTTACACAGGATGTCTGTTTATAGACATGTCTGGTTCTTGGTATACGTTTCCATTCCTTGGAACACATATGGGGCTTATTATTTTGGTTGTTTACAAATAGTAACATAGTGAATTCTATAATCTAACTTATAAATCGATTGTTTTTTAAATTATTATTATTATTAATTTTTTTGTTTAGATGATGCTTGTTGATGCATTTGAAATGGTGTGCCTTTTGAATTAGATACAACATTAGTCTTAACCCTTGTTTGAAATGCATTTTTGGCGCATTTTAATCATTTTAAACAGTGTTAATGCCATAGCTACTACTAGGAATCATTTGTCCTCAATTGTTTGTCATGTTTAATGTAATTTGAATTGACAATAAATCAGTTTTTTAAAGAAAAGTCCTTGTCTTTGTTTCTTTTTGACTGATAAATCATTGATTTTTCTCAATGAATTGGATTAAAAGACTGCATTTGAGATGCTGGTTTATCACATCTCTAAATTAATAATCTAATCAAATTTAAACCAGCTAAAAGGAAACGAGACAGGAGCATAATATAGCAATTAGGGATATGCCAGTATCAAATTCTCATGTTGCGATTAATTTGCGCTTTCATCCAGAGCGTCTCTCACATGTTCCGCCATGTGCTTCTCGTCCGCGCTTGTTTATGTCAGAGTGCGCACGCGTTTTTCACGCAGCATACAGCGGTGTTGTGCATTTTGACCAGTTGATGGGAAAAGTATTCTTAAAATGCATTCAAAATTCTGAATAACTTGTAATATATAATTATTCACGGTATTTAGAAGAGCCCACGATAACAATATTGTGCATATTCATTACCGTGATATATCGCATTACCGAATACCGGCACAAGTCTAATAGCAATGCATTAAGTAACAGCAGGTCTGCAGATGTCGTTTAGGAAATAAGTAACTTTTGTCATATTAAGTGACTTAGAAAATCCATCAAAATAAGATTGTATGGATCCAAGGTAAGTAACAAGAAGCAGATTAGTACAATAAATAGAAAAAAGTCTATTTGCAGCCAATAGGGCCTATTATTTTGATGTTCTATTATATTGCATTTGCTCCAACATCATAATGAGCAGTGTTTTAGAGAATGCTGATATGGCTTTTATGTAGCTCTTGTGCCACTTACTTTCAATAAGGACAAAAGATGGTTTCAAAGCATGTGCTTCTCTCACTTGACTGTTTGGTCAAAATTTTTTAGTGTATGCATATTGATAATATGGATCTATATATGAGAGTGTGTGAGAGTAAGTTCCTCTGCTCTCTGTCTTTGTCTCAGGACCACAGGCACCCTTGGGGGCAAGTTTTGGCACTCCCTTTTCCTCTGGTATTGGCACTAGCATGGGCTCATCCAGCCTCGGAGGTACTTGCTGTGATAAACCTCTCCTCTCCTTTTCTATCTCTGCATTCTTAAGGCTTTCAGTCTCAATCTTAAAAAGACAGTTCATCCAAAAATTTAAAATCTATTTTTTTTCTTTAGTTTTGTAAAAAAAACAAAAATTTGTAGATATATCCATGAAGATCAACTGTTTATAGTGACCATAGCTTGTAAGCCCCATGAAATTAGTCTGTACATCTCATGTTCTCCAAGTCTTCTAAATCCATATTATGGTGGTTAGATGTATGAGAGAAAAAAATACTTTCTCCAAAAAACAAGTAATTACTGATAATCTTCCCCTATAGTGAGTGAAGCTTATTTCACCATGGAATGAAAATATTATAAAGGTAATTGACTTCCTCACAATTGCGAGTTTATATCTCCAAATCTGACATCTTGCAATTCTAACTTTTTTTAATAACTGGGAGATTGTCACAATTCAAACATTTTTTTAAATTGCAAATTTATATCTTGATTTGGACTTTCTTCTCAGAATTGAGAGTTAACCTTGCAATTCTGATTATTTTCTTAGAATTGAGTTTGTATTGAGAATTGAATTCTGAGTTTTTTCCTCACATTTCTGAGGGAAAAAGTGTGAGATGAAAAGTTAAAATTACATTTTTTAATTCCGTGGTGGAAATAATTTTCCATAGCAAACTCGAGGCTCTTCGAACAGATTCAGTGACTTAAGAAAAAGATCAGTCTTAATTCATAGATCTTTGGATCCAGCTCCTTTTAAGTGAAACATGTCCAGTTCGCAATTTGTATTCATTGATTAATTCACAAATGAGAGGAAAATTATCTTAAATGTTGGTCTTTTCCTCACATAAAAACTATCGTTTGGATTCAGAAGATGCTTAAAATAATGTGGAAGTCATTTGAACCACTTGTATTGTGCTTTTTGGTGGGTCTATAAAATAGTTGTTTTGCAAAAATACAGAAAATAAATAATACAAGATATGGTATGATGGCAAATTCCTGTAGATCTAAGATTTGGCACTCTTGTTTTAAAAACAAACAAGAATCTTTTTTATTGTTTAGGTTGTATATAGAACTTGTATTTTTCACATTTCCCTAACCATATTTTTCCTTCATCAGTTTTTCCTAGTTAATCTCAAATATAACTCATCATTCATTCCTGTCCCGCATCTCTCCGCCCTGTGACTGAGAGTTTATCTCTGGAAAGTATGTAGTCGCAACACCTAAATGCCCCCCATCTGTCTCGGCAGCATTTGGTAGCGGCCCTGGGTTTGGGGGCGTGGCAACAGGAGGTTTGTCGTTCGGGTTTTCCTCTAGCAAGCCATCTGGAGGGAGCCTGAGTGCAGGTGTGTTCGTTAGCACCCTCCTCCATCTTACCCACTTTTGTCAACGCAAACAATTACTAACAGCTCCCCCCTTAATTATAATCATCCTTTCCCCCAGAATGCATCAACATCATGCTGCTTAAGGGCAAGTGCTGCATATCAGAGAGTTTGAAATGTAAAATTTGAATGGTTTATTTGTTTATTGACATGCTTAAGTGCTTGTTGGGTGCAGTAAAGGTTGAGAAAACTTAAAATATTTACTGCTCACATTTTAAAATCTTTGTTTCTCAGGATTTGGAACATCTAACACCTCTGGCTTCAACTTCAGTAACCCCGGCATCAATGCATCAGCTGGATTGACCTTTGGTGTTTCCAACACACAAACTCCTGGATTTGGGACAGGAGGGCCACTGCTACAGCTCAAAAAGCCACCAGCAGGAAATAAGAGGGGCAAGAGATAAAACAGCAAGTCTATACAGGGGTAAAGGGAAATGCCACGAGGTAAAGATGATGTGTATCTCAGATCTTTATTTTTATATACAGTGGGTACGGAAAGTATTCAGACCCCCTTAAATTTTTCACTCTTTGTTATATTGCAGCCATTTGCTAAAATCATTTAAGTTAATTTTTTTTCCTCATTAATGTACACACAGCACCCCATATTGACAGAAAAACACAGAATCGTTGACATTTTTGCAGATTTATTAAAAAAGAAAAACTGAAATATCACATGGTCCTAAGTATTCAGACCCTTTGCTCAGTATTTAGTAGAAGCACCCTTTTGATCTAATACAGCCATGAGTCTTTTTGGTATATATATATATATATATATATATGTATATATGTGTGTGTGTGTGTGTGTGTGTGTGTGTGTGTGTGTGTGTGTATTTGTACATATATATTTTCTCTGTTGGATGCCCTTGAAGGATTCTTGAGATTCTGTTCGGTTCTCCCTTTTACCTTTGTGACTATGCTGTGTTTGTTGCCCGAATTGCGTAAGATCTAATGGAGCATATTTTGTGATGCACAGAATACCTGTGAAGGGATTTCAATGTAAATGCTCTCGATAATGAAGATACTCATAAACTAAGTTTACCTGTGTCTTAGTGGCTTTATTTTAAACCACATGTTCTGTGATTGTAAATGTGTCATCCCATCCCATTACCATGACCTATGTTTATTGTTTTTCTGGTTACTTGTACCAAATAGATGTCAACCTGTAAAAGAATGTTCAGCTTGTATACTCATTTTTGTTTCTGTCTCCTTTTGTTACCAAATAGTGAAAACAATTTCTATACTTAAGCAGACTTTGTGCAAACAAGTATTTTTCGACTTGAAAGAAGTTTATTAAAAGAAGCAGCAATGATAATATCTTGAGTCAATTTTATTTGTTTTTGTTTTTTACTGAAATAATATTGTATGTATTAGGAGTACGACAGATGCAGTTCATATTTATTATTAAAACATTTATTATATAGTGTATTATTATAAATAATTTAAGTAACTTACATGTGTAATACTATTTAAAACACCGAAATAAGTAGTAACGCAAACTAACCCTATCTGTGGTAGACTGGCGCGAAATTAAGAATCCTACTATGAAAACAAATCATTTATTTAGTTTTTCCGACGTTCAGGCGAGTAACCTAATAAATGTTAGCTTGCGCGCCGTTGATTCGCCAGTAGACTGGCGCCCGCTTAGCAACGTCTACTTTTCAGCCAATCATGCAAGTCTACTGGGTAAACGTCCTGCAACGTCATGAATATTCATAAGCAGCCCTTCACCGTAGAACAGCGAATTGGAGGCGGGGTAAAGGCAGAGCCGAACCGGCGGGGTTGGTGGGGCACGGATGGACAGATCATATCCCTCTTTTCCCGTCTTTTGTAGTCAAGAAGGAGAAAAATGGCGCCTACACATGTACTGAGATGCTGCCAGAGGGGTCTGGCGTGGATACCGGTGATATTTATTGCCTTAGTGGTGTGCTGGTCGTATTATGCGTACGTGGTGGAGCTGTGTCTGTGTAAGTACGCTTTATTATTCATATCTGAGGGGCACGCGCCTGCCGGAAGTCGCTTAACTGAAACATCAATGAATGGTTTGTTTACATGAGCTGGCTAATTAGCGTACTGATTTTAAAATGGAAGCAAAACAACAAGGATTATGGTTTTGGAGCATATGTTGTGTTTTACACCGTATTCAAGATCAGGAAGTCTTTATAAGCTGGGTGGTGACAACTGTATTCGTTTATTTTGCAGTTAATCATTTTAATGTAAATTAATATTTATATTTAGTCATGCAACATTATATTATTATAAAATAATAGTTACAGTGTTACAGTAGGAACCCTGTGAAACGTTTAGTGACGCGTCCAGGTTCTTCCTCTTTAGAAATCAGATTTGTTGAAAATGTATATTTTCAGTATGGAAAATATGCTTGTTATAAGTTTATAAGCAAACATGTTAACAAAGTCAAGCCTCAAGTCTTCTGTCACATGTCCAAGTAAAGTGTATTTCATATTTCAGCTTTGTTCATAGAAGCAGAAGTGTGATAAAGCAGATGTGCAATGAGTCATATCTGCTAAACAGTTTCTTTTCTCTTTCTGTTTTATATTCTCTGCAGTTACTATTCCCAGCACTCTTGAAAAGGGTGAGTAAACCTTCACTTTTTTTAAAGAAAAAAAGCCAAGTTAAGGATAATGTACAGTCATGATGTTGCATCACCTTTAAGGTGTTTATATGCTGACTGTATATAATCCAGTTTCTTCCTCATTAATTTACAATATATATATATATATATTGCACACACATTTATGCATTTGCATTTTGCCAGACACTTTTATCGAAAACAGTTTACACAGTTTATTCTAGGTACACATTAAATAAATTAATTTAAATTTAAAACATTTTAAATAAATAAATGCATAGAAAATATTGATTTGAGTTATATAATAAAAATAATGCATGGAATGATACAGGAGACATAAATTGGGACAACGGTTTTGACCAATGACCAACTGGCCAATCAGAATCAATTATTTAAAAGACCCTTGTAAAAATCTTCTTAAATTCACAAACCAAATAACTGTTCAATATATTATACCAAGGAAAATAATTTATTTCAAGAGTTAAAGATATTTGTATATATGTTTAGAAAGGGACAGAGTCTCATTGGCATAGTTGTCAGGCTATTATGGGTTTATTTGGTCCGTGCTTGTGCTGACTTCGGCCTTCCAGCACAGTCAGACTGCATCAGCAATCACAAACGTGACTGATTTATACTCGGACTGTTTCTGGCAGGCTTTTCTCTGTGGGCTTATGCAGTCTTGTTGTTAATGACTGTACTCTCTCTGTTCCATGCAGTTGTCTACCTGGCTGTGTTTCATGTGTCGTTCATCATGTTTGTGTGGTCGTACTGGAAAACCATCTTTACAAGACCAAGCACCCCTTCCAAAGAGGTACAGCAGGTATAAAACAAACAGTTTTATTTGTTTTGTACGTGCAGCCCATGGTAACATGCCACACAGGTGATATGCATATTAACATGTTAATTCAGGCATTATGAATAAATGCACACAATATTTATTTGTTTCCATGTAGTGAGTGTTTTATACGTATCATTTTATGCATTATTGTTGTTAAAATGGAACATGCTGCTGCTTTGTCACACAGTGAGCTGATTGCGTTGTATTGTGTGTCAGTTCTGTCTACCCAAATCTGAGAAAGAACAGTATGAGAAGGAACAGCGTCCAGAAACTCAGCAGGAGATCCTGAAGAGAGTGGCCACCAGTCTGCCCCTCTACACCCGCACCGGGGCAGGAGGTTAGAGACTCTCTCAAACACATGAAATAAGATGTAATAAGAAATTACCCACAAGATTGTACCTCAAGGGCCTGAGCACCAGATTCAAGCAGACACAATTTTAGCCATTTTATTGAGTGAGATGTGTTTTAAACTTTAAAGGGGTGCTATTATGCTTTTTCAACTTTAGTTAGTCTGTAATGTTGCTGTTTGAGCATAAAAAAGATCTGCAAAGTTACAAAGCTCAAAGTCCAATTCAAAAGGAGATATTTTATTTAACAGAAATCACTTTTCAAAAACTACAACGAACGACTCGTTTGGACTACAACGCATATTTTGCGAATGGGATGAGACCTGGTTGAGCTGCACTAGAGAAGGCAACGAGTGTTATCACTATGTCGGAGACACGCTAGCTTTCCCAATGCAGACAAACTTAGAGTGGTTACAATCATCCGGGTTTAAATTGCGCTCAAATTGATTTGATTTTGACGCAATATTTACACTGAAGCTCGCATGCGGCTAAAACGAGGCATTTGTTGCATCCAGTGGGGACATAATTATGGATTATAATGACTTATACTGTCTTTTTACACGCTTCTTAAACATGAAACCATGTCTGCATTTGTGATCTGAGAAATTACAAACTACAAACGCTACTCTACATGGCTCAAAACTCGTGTTTGAATCGTCAGTGGCAAATTCTTTAAATATAAAAAACGTACTTACAGTCTGTG
>NW_015548302.1:86813-152949 GCF_001515605.1 Sinocyclocheilus anshuiensis | reverse complement strand
CATTTTAGTCTAATGTTACTCTACCAGGATCAGGAAACAGTCCTCCATAAAATGTGCTGGACACATCTGAATATTTGGGTTGAAATGTTCTGGAACAGTGTTGTAAATACAACTTAACCACTGATTTCTAGCTGAGTCCTCTTTTGGAAGGCTAAACAAAGTAGTTTCACTTTCACAACGAAACAGCGTCACACACGGTGGGCTAGAGTGAGCGGAGGCCGGAGGCCTAGAGTGAGCAGAAGCCGGGGGCTAGAGTGAGGAACGGCTGGCGGGATGAGTGAGCGGCAGCCGGTGGGCTTGAGAACGGCGCAGCAGGCGGGCTTGCGGCAACCACATGTGACGACCCCGGGCCTTCTTTCTTTGCGTGAACATTTGGGCGGCGTTATGCAAATCTTCCCAGATAGTGACGTAGACATGTTGGGGGCGTGTTAGAACGAGCCGTTTTAGGTAGGTGTGGCTGACTCTTATAACTTTTATAAAGAATATCTCTTTGGATTTGAGACTTTAGTCTTTGCAACTTTACAGATCTTCTTTATGCACCAAGAGCTTGTAACACTCCAAAGAGAAAGGAAAAATTGAAATCGCATCATATGACCCCTTTAAGTAATTCAGTTATTTTATTGCCAAAAGAGACTATTGGCACAAACCGCTTGTTTAGGTTTAGCTGGTAACCAGCTTCATAGGCAGCCAAGATGACCACCCTAATTATGAAGTTCTGTGTAAATAATCTGTATTTAAACATTGAGGGCATTAATTTGTTATAAAAAAGGGAAAAAAATAAAATTTTAAAAGATCAAATTGAATCATCTTGTATAGTCTTTATTGTTAAAATGTAAAAACATTTGAATAGAACATATCTATTGTTATTATTATTACTACTAATTTGTTATTGTTTTATTATCTGTTTATTATTGTTTTTATTATTATCTATTCTTATTTTATTATTACACGTACACATTTATTTATTTTTATTATTATGAATTTATTATTACCCTCATTATTGTCTATTTAATCTTCATTTTGCCATAAAAATAGGCATAGAAACTGGAATAATTTTTCCTCCCTCATCTTCTAGCTATCCGGTACTGTGATCGCTGCCAGGTCATCAAGCCAGACAGGTGTCATCATTGTTCTGCATGTGACGTGTAAGTTACTGTAGTGTCTCATGAATAGTTCTTTTGACATTTTGCTTTCACGTTTCGTTTGTGTCATTTTAGCTACTCAGTACACCATATTTTTTGGTCTTTTTTGAATGGGCTTTAAACTCAGTGCTTGTTCTTGTTACTGACAGGTGTGTTCTAAAGATGGATCATCACTGTCCATGGTGAGTGAGATGCAGGTTGTTGGCACCAACATTTAATTAGTTGAAAATAAATGTGAAGAACACCCTGCTAACTCTATCTCTCTTTCTCTCAATATTCTACAGGGTGAATAACTGTGTGGGTTTCTCCAACTACAAGTTCTTCATCCTGTTCCTGACTTACTCGCTTGGTTACTGCTTATTCATCGCAGCCTCTGTCCTCCAGTACTTCATAAAGTTCTGGACAGTGAGTAGATCCCCCACCTTTCATCATACTCATTTGTGGAAAATGTTTGTAAACATTTTCATTGCCATATTGTGTCATACGAAGGTAGGTCATTATGAGGATAGATATGGGATTTCAGCAGGTTCCTGTCTGCATTTCCTCCATGTGCTAGTCATGCATCAGTTTATGTCTTGTCCACTCTGCCACCCTCATACATGCTGTCCTTTCCATTTCATGTGTTTGTTTAGACTACCATTCAAAAGTCAGTAAGATTTATTTGAAATAAAATCATGAATGCTTTTATTCAGCAGTGATGTAATAAATTAAGCAACAGTGACAGTGATATAAAAGATTTCAAATAAATGCTGTTCTTTTTAGCTTTATACTCCTTAAAGAAAATCCTGGAAAACATGTATAATGTATTCCACAAAAATATTAAGCAACACAACTTTTCAACATTGATAAAAATGAGAAGTGTTTCTTGAAATTCTTCAGCGTATTAGAATGATTTCTAAAGGATCATGTGACACTGAAGACTGGAGTAATGATGCTGAAAATTCAGCTTTGCCATCACAGGAATAAATTACATTTTAAAATATATTAAAATAGAATATTTAACAATAGTACTTTTTTTATCGAATTAATGCAACCTTGAGCAAAAGAGACGTCTTTCAAACATTAAAAAAAACCTTACCGACCTCAAACTTTTGAACAGTAGTGTACATGTTTCGACAAGCACTTGTTTGCTGTTGTAATCCCCTCTTGCCCGTGTCTCTCTGCATCCGAAGCTTTTGCTCTCCCGCTGTGCTCTTCCTGTGTCTAACAGTCTGTCTCTGTTTGCACTAAGCTTTGCCGGAGGAAATCAGCAGAGAATTGTCCAAAGGTAACCCCTCACAGTGTTTAGAAAACGTGTCTGTTAGTGCAGTGAGTTACATTGATTGTTTTTTGTCGCCTTAACCCTGTGACCCTTAACATTCCTGTCAAGTTGTGTCAGAGTGACCTGTTGCCCATGTCTTGTTGGTTGTTGATCTTTGTCTCACAGCTCTCCTTTCTCTCTCTCCCCCCTCTCTCAGAGTGACCTGCCAGAGTCTCACGCCAAATTCCATGTCTTGTTTCTCTTTTTTGTGGCGGCCATGTTCTGCATCAGCATTCTTTCACTCTTCACTTACCACTTGTGGCTTGTGGGAAAAAACAGGTCCACCATAGGTAACACACCTGACCATATTCACTTCTCTGTATCTTTGTCTACGTGTGCTGTATAGATAGATTCATGTTTCTAACAAAGCTGTAATGCCTCTAGACAACTTGCTCACTATTGTTACCATAGCAACATCAGTAGACTTGCTGTGCACAGGCTAAACCTTGTTCAGATTATTTTGGTAAACTGGTCATTCAGATTTCCTTGTGTTGACCAGATCAGTCCAGCAGTCTTTGAAGCAGTTCCCTGCTTGTTTTTCCATCAGGCCCTGTCATTTTATTTTGAAAAAGCATAAATCCACTCAGTCAGCTTCAGTTCCAAGAGCTCATGATTTCATGTTGTGGTTTGCCATGCATCTACACTACCATTCAAAAGTTTGGGGTCAGTAAGATGTTTTTAAATGATTTTGAAAAGGTCTCCTATGCTCACCAAGAGTGCATTTAAAATACAGTAAAACTTAAATAGTGTGAAATATTATTTTTAATTACAATACCTATTTACTGTTTGAATATATTTTAAAATGTAATATTTATATAATGGCAAAGCTGGATTTTCAGCATCATTACTACAGTCTTCAGTGTCACATGAATCTTCAGAAATCATTCTAATATACTGATTTTGGTACTCAAGAAATGTTTTTATTAATGTTGAAAACAGTTGTGCTGATGAATATTTTTGTGGAAACCATGACACATTTTTAATATTCTTTGATCACTAGAAGGTTCAAATAAACAGCATTTATTGGATGTTGAAGTTTTTGTAACGTTATTAGTGTCTTTACTGTCACTTTTGGTAAATTTAATACAGCCTTTCTGAATAAAAGTAGTTAAAACATGCAAAAAACAAACAAACGACTGAACCCAAACTTTTAAAAAGGTAGTAGCGTATGCATTTTAACCCACTTCTGTATTGTTATTTATGTTCAGAAGCGTTCAGAGCCGCGGTCTTCAGAAATGGCCCTGATAAAAATGGATTTTCCCTGGGCTTCAGCAAGAACATTGCTCAGGTGTTTGGGGACCAGAAGCTGTACTGGCTACTTCCTGTCTTTACCAGGTGAGTCTAAATATTAACTTGTTTTCATTAGTGCGGCTTACTAAGGCCATATTTTGCTTCATACTTGGGGTTAATGCTTTTGAAAACCCAAAATATTACAATTTGGTGGGGTTTTTTTACACTACAGTGCAATCAAACAGTGACACACAAACAAAAAAAAAAGTATGTATTTTTAAAGAAATTAATTAATACATTTATTTAGCAAGGATATATTACATCGGTACATTGGTCAAAATGCATTTAGCACAAAGGTTTCTCTTGAATCTTGGAAAAAAAAGTATTGCGTGTTCCACAAATATGTTAAGCATGTGACTAGGGATGTTCATTTTAACCGTTAACCAACCGTAAGAATTTTGACCGATTAATACAATCAGTTAAACGGTTTAAAAAGTCATTTATTAATTTTTTTCCCAGTAATTTATCAAAATATTGAAAAAGGTTTGCTGCTTGGTTAAAATACGCTACGCGTATAAAAATTTGTTTTTTAGAGAAAAAACATAAGTCGCGTATAAGTCGCAATATTATGTTTTTCTCCGCTCGCAGAAGCGCTGCAGGTGCGTGATGTGATATGATGACAATGTGAATCCTCATGTTCTGTTTGCTGCTTTTTGCGCATGTAAAATTAATCCCCGGGTAACAAATGTTAGTATTTTTAACGGGTCACAGACACTTATCCTTTAATTTAAATAAATAATTTATTAAATTCTAATTTAAAATAATCTTGTCGGTTATCGGTTAACGAGCGTCGGTTAGGAAAAATAACCGAAATGAACATCCCTCCATGTGACACTGAAGACTGGAGTAATGGCTACTGAAAATCCAGCCTTGCCACTACTGGAATAAATTACATTCAAAAATATATTAAAATAGAAAACAATTATTTAAAATTTTAATAATATTTCACGATATTACTGTTTTTAAAATTAGATAAAGTATCCATTAAAAGATACATTTAGATATTTTTTTCTGCTGTAGTCAAGGAGATGGCTTTTCTTTTCCTACACGGCTGGTTACTGTTGATCCAGAGCAGCCCACTGAATGTCTCCAGCCTGGCGGGTTGGATAAAGGGTGAGGAGCCATTTCTTCTTTCACTATTGGGTGGGCACTAATCAAAACCAGATGAATAGCAGTAACTCTCAATGTGGTTCTTTCCCTCAGTGCTGTAGAAGGGTCTGCTGAGCAAACCACCCCTCTCAGTGAGTCCCAAAACCGTCTGTTAGGCAACGATTACCACATTGAAGAAGATCACAAAGAGACCGACATCTTAAAGTCTGGTAGGTTACATATTTTGCAGCATTCTAGCAAGGAATGAGAGAAAAAAGTTCTAAGAATAACATCAACTTGCCTTTCAGATGAAAGTGAGGCCATCACTATCTCCATTGAGAGCGAGTCATAGCCAGGTAAGGTGATTTCACACTAAGCACAGTTTGTATATGCAATATATACACTACGGTTCAAAAGTTTTAAGGTCAGTAAGATGATTTCTGAAGGATCATGTGACAATGAAGACTTGAGTAATGAAGGAATAAATGATTAAAGAGTTTACACAATAAATGCACCCTTGATACAAAAAATACACAAACTTTTGAACGTAGTTACGATGCCATTTCTTTCAATAGGACTAAAGCTGGTGAGGAGTGAATCCTCAGTGGTCTCGTGCCTTTGACTCCCAGTATTGGGGACTGTTGAGGAGAATCATAGCCATCAAAGCTGATGCCTTAAACAGCTCTTTTTCTCTGAAAGCTCCTGAACACTTTCCTTTGCCCATCACTTCTGGAGTGTCCCAAATCTGTCCTCACATCTGTAGAAATGCTCCCAGTCCCCGTTCAACTATAGTAGCTGCACTCTTTTAACAAAGAGATTTGCACGCATGTCTTTTACATCCATTGTTTTTGTACAGCAAACCGTTTTGTTGCTCAGGCCTTCACGAGACATGCAGATTTCATGTGCATGTGAATTGATACAGGCGCTAGAAATTTCGAAACTGCTCTCCAAGTGTTTACAAGGAAATGCACCACATCTGGTACCAACTGCTGTTTACTGGAGGGAAAGATGGGAAATGTTTTATTTTCTGGATCCATACCAAGTCAACGGTGTGACTGAGCTCATCTGGAGTGTTGATGGCTCCAGAGTTAATGGACACCTAAGAGTGCAAGGTGCTCATTCGCACTTTTACGTTATGGAATATTATACTATTTTTATTAATTTTTTTTTACTTCATTAACATTTTTCTAATATATCGACATTCTAATTTATTGAGATGCACCTGTATACACACACACACACACATGTTCACAAAGTGCAACGGAGTGTGTCCAGGCAGAGGAAAAATGCCTGCAAATGACTGAATTCCTTTTTTGTGTATTCTTAAGCTGCTCCACTTATGGTGACTTTTATTGTTTTGTTTTTTGTCATCATCGTGAGATGATTCTGGTGTGAAATGTTGTGCACATTTTACGTATGCCAAATAAAGGGCTTAATACCAGAGTTCTGAACTCTACAGGACTGTTTACAAAATGTCAGTAATACCTCTCTGCTCATGCAGTGTAGCCAGTGTCATCTTGGAAACCAATTTGAAATCTTTGTAGGTTCCTCCTGCAGTATCAGAGCTGGCCAGCAGGCGGCATTTACACTGCTTGATATTGTATTACGCGGTGCGGTCAATGGTCTTTGGTATTGTACCACCAGACTTTATTAGTCTCAGTCCTCGATTAAATTATGTTTTTACCATTTTTCCCTTTATATTTTATACATTAGCATTGTGAATAGCTCTATAGATTCAGAGTACTTATTTTTAAGCCATTTTGCAAAGCGGTTAAATGTTCTTTTTGTGTATTTATATTTGTCACAAGTTATTATTTGTATACTTTGGTCCAGTGTGGAATAATAATTATGCCCGTAAGCTGTGACTGTAGCCTGAGCTTATGTGGAACTGATGTGTGGAAATCCAGATGTGTTTATGTACTACAAAGTGAACTGCGGTGATTGCTTCATTTGTGTTCTGACTTTTCTAAAGAAATGCCTTGACAAATCAAGACATATGTGCAAGTGCGCATCTGAGTGTTGCTGTTCTGGAGTGTTTGTTGTAAATGAGGGTGAACCAAGTAAATTAACCAGTAAAAAGAGACAAAATATCTCCATACAGAAAAACGAAGGAGTCTTTCATGAATTTAGATAGACAGATGAGTTTTATTTATACACCTACAGCATTTGATGGCAAACTTCAATGTCTCAGATCTGACTTTGAATGGCTTGTAAGTATTACCAGATGGGTTTTATTGTTCTTTAAAACATCTTTGACTGTTTATGTGCTGAGTAAAATCTCAGTTTATCACTTTTACTATCAGTGACCATATTTTTGACTTTCAGCACATTAATGAAGATTGCTGGTGTTTACAAAAATTGCAGGAAGTAATTTTGTATGTGAAATGTTGTAGCTGTTTTTGTGGTGTTAAGGAATGCATATATTGGTAAAGAAACCTTTTTGTATGAATTATAAATTACACAGCCTTTATAATATTGTACATATTTTCTTTTTTTTTTTTTGGCCATTCATTACATTTTATACTTTATTAATAAGGAAAAAGTAAACATGAAGCCATAATGAAATTATTATAGAAGATTTGGTGTTGGGTGTCCTTGTATCATTTTCTTTATTTCTGTTATAATCAAATAAAAAATGGAAACCTTGTGCTTTAATGCATGTCAAGAACAGTTACTTATTTGATCTACTTATGTGTAAGTCTGGAGGTTAGTTTTTTTATTACATCTTTTAAAATGCATATGTTACAGATAATGTAAAAACAAAGACATATTTTTTGTGAATTAAGTACATGCTGATATGTAACAAACAATAAATGTCTTTTTTATAAATAAAAAACTGCAACAGTTATACTTTGTCTCTTTCTCACACACACACACTCTCTCTCTCTCTCGCTGTGTGTGTGTGTGTGTGTGTGTGTGTCGTAAATGAGCAGTTGATGAATCACTTTTCTGAGAATAGAGTATTGAAGTGGAGATCGCTAAACTGCAAGCTAACCGCTGTTTTCAGAAAGCAAGCGCGTTTATCCACAGTGGAGAGAGCGCGTACACATGGTTGCCAAGTTGACAAAGATAAGTAGCACACTTAGCAGATATTTCCGTATTGCGCAAGTGGGAAGCTCCGTTTCAGGGATTACGTCTCTTTATATCAGGCAACCCAGTTGTGTGTGTACACATGAGTTTTTCAAGGGCTGTTCTTTACCCTGAACTCTTTCCAGCTCATTAGCACTGAGGCCATTCAACTCTTGCAAATCACAAGTTCAGCATGTTAAACATACTTTTCTCATACTCCTTTAACAATCTTTGTCAAAATGTGTATATTTGTCAGTCTTGTGAACTTTGGTCTGTCTTAAGTTGTAACCTAAACCCTCCCAGTTACTGTTCTTGCGTGTTTAACACACGTGTTTTGAAGTCTCAGTTTTTCTGTCAATTGCATATAGCTTGGCCAACATTCTATCTATTCATCCCTTCTCTGAACCGATTTAACGGTAGTTTCATTAGAAATACAAGAAGAAACAAATGTGGAAACCAAAAATTCCACAATTCTTACTATTTTTATTTTTTTATACACTGACGTGTATAGTGACTACTATAAACACGATTGTATTATACAATAGTATGTCTTCTTTACGTTATCCTTAACTCCTGCCTATCCTCTACTTTACCGAATCATTTTATAGCATTCGGGAGTTGTTTGTTCTAAAGCGTGACTATGTGTGAGTGTGACGCTATTGCGCAGGCGCAGTGTAGTCGGATGAAAGCATTTTCATTGGTCAGTGAGCCATTAATATTTACCCCTTGCATGTGCGGCCCCTTTAACAAGTGAAGGGATTCCTCTACACACCAAGTCTAGAAAACACCAGCCTGCTTTCCTCTCTGTTTATTAGTTTCATGCATGCTGAAACTAACCTGTGGTGAGGACAGTGGGGTTTTCACGGATTACAGTTTGCTCTGGATCTCGTAAATAAACGCTGAGTGTCAAGATGGAAATGTCCAATTTCACACTTTTTGATCCGCGATGCAGGGCAGAGGCTCCGTTCTCTATTGATGTTATTATGCGTAAGTATCTTTAATTTGTTAGGCTATTTCTACAGAAAGTTGTTCCCTAATGTTAATTTCCGTGAAACTTGTGTTTAAAACAGCAGTCAAAACATAAAGTTGCTCTTACTGTAGAATCTTTGTTGTTATTAATGTAGATGCGTAAAAAATATGAAAAACTTTTCCATTGTAATAGCACAATCCTGCTGTAGTAAATAGTATTATCTGACGATTTCCTACAATCTAAATACAAAACATAAAACATTCGTTTTCATATTAGGCTATCTAATTAATGTAGTTATGTAAATAACAGTCTCCAAATTGGGATAAATTACTGTGGTCATATTTAAATTTTTGATGGCCACACCATTCATTTTTCAGGTAAAAGCATTGCTTGATAAATGGATGGCCATGTGTTTTATATCTTCCTGACTACCAGGAAAAAACAGTTTTGTCATGTCATTACATTGTTTAGAGCATAAGAAAATTTTTTTTAAATAAAATGCTATTCATATGTTATGCCATGTCCTCTGTAGAAGACACCGGGACTTTAAAAAGTCCTGTTTTTTAAGAAGTAAAAAGACATGAAAAGGCAAAAACAGTGGGATTTTTGTTTTAATCACAAATCAATTTTAATTTTTTATACCAAACTTTATATAAAGACGATTCTCAACTATGTTATGAAAGATATTTTTAAAAACCATTTTTCTTTATGCAAAATGTGTGTAAAATGGCCATAAACAAGTTTTTCCATTATATACACAATGTATCTATAAACTGTATCTAATTTGCATATTAATGTATTTTTGGGGCAAAATAGAATGAACAAATAAGTGCAATAATGGGAGTAATAATTAGCCAGATTTGCATAATAATATCTAATATTTAATAGGAATATTGATACATAATTTTTTCTCTATTCATTTGTTGTGTCTCCCAAAATGTGCAATAAACATGCTTTAAGTCCTGGTGTCCTCTACAGTGGACATGTATGAAATCGACATCTTGTTTCATAACAGAAGGTCATATTTTGATTTGAAACCCCATAACATTTTCCTGAGATGTCGATTTATGACAAACAATTTGAAAATTAGTCAGATTTAAATGATAATTACAAAATATTATCATATTACCATAAGGGTGTTACACTTGATCACTAAATTAATGTCAGCCATTTTTAAAGACCAAGGAGAGGGAGTGGTCATGGTGAAACATCCAATCATTTGGTATCTCTGGAAAGCCCTGAATGTGCTCTGTACAGGACATCCAGACTTAAAACTGTGACATGTAACATCTCAGAGAAATCACTAAAACTTAATGTCCTCTAGAGAGGACAAAACTCCATAGCTGGTAGTCAGGAGGATATATGGTCATAGAAAAACTCATAAAGAAATGATGAAAGCAATAGTTAATATCTTACGCTGCTTCCCACACATTGTTGATAAGAAATGATTGTCCTGTGGTTCAGTGCTCTTGAACTTGAGTTTGCATACATGATAATGTTGAATGGCACTAATGTGGATTCTTTCCAGGTTGTCACCCTCAACTGTAGTGGACTATATGTGTGTCAAACCGCATTCTTGTTTTAACAGTTCTCACCTTTACTCAAACTCACAGTAGAGGGTGGGATGAGAGTAACATGCGTGATTGTAAACGTAAAGGTTGATTTGTCCTCAGATGAACTGTGTACATGCATAATGACGTGTTAGGCAGATGGGCTCTTGTTAAAACGACTTACAAGAAAGTGCATGTACTGTGATTGACGAAGGCTTTAGAAGGGCAGCTGGGAAATGAAGTTAGGAAATATCACATCAGTGAACAATGAAACACCGGACATCTGGTTTGTGTAAAACTACACACCAGCACAATGTGTCAAACATAAAGTATCATTAAAATAACATTGATACTAAATGATGTAATCTCAAATGGCTTCAGCATGCATGGGCTGGTATGGATTCACGTCCCACACACAGCACAACATATGGGTTTGCAAGGTTGTGAAACCATTTTTCCTGACATTCTCAATTTAACACTGACTAGATTTTTCTAGCGTTCTTCTTTCTGACTGGAAACACATGGATAGTGATTTATAAGGTTTCAAAAGGATATGATGCTTTTAAAAGAATCTAGAATGTTATAACTTTCTTACCTCTATAAATCTAGAATTGTCCTTTTATTCCACGTAATATGCCTTTAACTGTTTATTTCAGTGTTTTCATTGTTCGAAAATGAGTTAAATAATGTGATTACTAACCTTAAGGGATGACTAAGCTTAATCATCTATCATTATTTGTACATTTTCCACTACTAAAAAAGGCATTAAGCAGTGGTATATTAGTATTATTTACTATTATAGTATGTATTCATATATTGAATTAGCTTTTATACTTTATATTTTAAAGATTTATTTATTACACCATTTACAGTAATTTGACATTTGATGGCTACACCATAATTATTCAGATCAAAGCATAGATTGATAAATGGATAGCATACTGTGTTTATATGATATATATATATATATATGTATATATACATTTTTTTTATTTTTTATTATTATTATTGTTTTAATTGGTCCAAAAATAGTTTACATTTTTTACATAATTTTCATTTTATTATTTATATATATATATATATCGCATAGATGTGACTATTAGAAGTCAAAGTTATAGCTCCCCCAACTGTCAGCAGGAAGTGTGTCATATATATATATATATAAATATATATAAAACAACTCTTGCGTTAGGATAATGCTAAAAAAGTATAGACAATGCTGTAGCCATGTGGATCTTCTGATGGTGGTGTTTGTGTTTTTCAGAGCTGGATATCTTTGGCATTGTCCTCTTCTCTGTGCTGACTTTAATGGCCACGGTGTCCATGCTGGTTTTCATCGAAGAATGCATCTACATCTATAAGAAAGTACCTCCAAATAAGAAAAGTGTAATCATCTGGGTAACCGGAGCAGCACCGGTGAGTTCTGTCAGTTGAACATTTGTCCTTTTTATCTGCTCTATTATTCATCATGTTATCATTTAAGTTCCCTCCCTGCCTTCAGGTATTTTACAATCTATTATTTTAAAAGGTTAAATACTTTTAATAATTCATCACTCCTAATTAGAACTGACATGTCAGATATGAGCTTTATCTGTATCCCACCCAGACGGAAACTGAGGCAATGGTACGGTTAGTCATTTCTAGAGCATTACTGCCTGGATGAGTGATTATGAGTCTCAAGTTCATCTTCTTCTAAGGCATTATATTTATCTTTATCTTTTTCAGGTCATTGCTATCATGTCTTGTTTGGGCATGTGGGTTCCAAGGGCCACAATGTTCACTGATATGACATCAGCCACGTGAGTTCACTCTTAACACTACTTTTCCAGAGTGTGGAATGGAATGCATGGAAAAATTAAGTATAAATTATGCATTAAATGTAATTCAGTAGCAGTCAAACATTGTTTTCACTCTTCAAAAATTACTTTCTGTCCCAGATATTTTCCAGTGTACAGAACTTTGAAAGAAATTGTGGGTGTATGTGCAACCGTGACACAAATGAACACATTTCTGACTTAATTGGCAGATACTTTGCAATTGTGGTCTTCAAATTCCTGATTCTCATGATTGAAGAGGTTGGAGGAGACAATGTGTTTCTCAGGCGCTCAGAGAATAAGTCATTTAAGATCAACACGGGACCTTGCTGCTGCTGCTGTCCGTGTCTGCCAAACGTCCCCATCACACGGTAAGCAAACCTTAAAGTGTGCTTGTCACATGCCATCAGAGCCAAGAAGATTTGACTTCTGCAGAAATCACTGCCATAATGCTAGCCTGTTGTTGCTATGAAGCTCAAACAATCAAAATAGCCAACCCTCTAATATCTACCAGGGGACCAGGGGCCTCAGCAGATATCCAAGGTGGACAATAGGCCTTAGTCAGAGTAGTGCCATATTTAATTTTTTTCACAGGAATGATGGATAAAATATGGTGCATTCAGTGGATTGTACTGTTGTTTAACAACATACCGATTGTTCAGCCGATGAAAGAAAACTTTCAATGCACAAAAACCCCATAGAGAGGTATGAAAGTTATGAGTCCTCACAGCCTTATTTTTCCATCTTAAATTCATTATATATTTAATTATGAAACAAATACAATTTTAGCTGTAAAGCAGCTCTAAAAAGGCAGTAGTGTAAATATTCAACTCGGTTTAGTTAAAAAATAATGCAAAGTTCCTCAAATTATGAAACAAGCTTAATTCAGTCAGAAGCAGCTCTATAGAAGAGCAATGTTGCCATTATTCAGCTCAAGTCAGTTCAAAGGATCCAAGATTCCATCAGGTGACATTGATGGAGAACACATAAAAAAACCTTGAGAGAAGCCAGGTTCAGTCAGGGGCCAGTTTGCCTCTGACCAAATGAACATCCTGAACAGCAGCCTGTGTAGAAATAAACAAATCGCTCTTATTAACTAAATTGCACCTGCATATTACTAATAAACATTCTGAAACTGACATCTTTGCCATTAATGGCCCATATCTTTGACTGGATGTCGACAGGATGAGTGCACCTCTGGCCATTCAACTCTTCTGCAAACATGAGGTCTTTATCATGCTTAGTGCGTAACCTAAAATGGGCACCTCAGGGCCATTGCACCCTTTGCTATCTGGAAGGAGCAGTTTGTGTCTCCTAGGAAGCATTAGCTTTATATCAGTGTTATGTAAGACTTCCATTATCAAACTCCACACAAACTGTTGAATGTGATACCTGTGTGTGGGCTCGTGGAAAAACGAAATCTGAAAAACGAAACCAAAATAGTTGAATTTTCTTCAATTACTGTGCTTTTCTTTTTCAGACGATCTCTGTTCATGCTGAAACTGGGGTCCTACCAGTTTGTGCTGTTAAAATTGGTCTTAACCATTCTTTCTATAGTCCTCTGGTCGAATGGCAACTTCAGAGTGGCTGATGTAAGTATAGACTGTGCAAATATTTTAATACCTAATTTTATTGAGAAAGACAAGAGTGCAGAATGTCTCTTTCTCTGGTCTTTAGGTTTCAGCCAATGGAGCATCCATATGGATAAACTCCTTTATAGGCGTTCTCACCATTATCGCCCTTTGGCCTGTTGCGATCATGTTCATGCATGTGCGAGAGGCATTGCTCACCCTTAAAATGGTCCCTAAATATGCCATGTATCAGGTTTGTGTGTTTTTTGTACTTATTACTTGCAGTTTTAGAGCATACTTGGTGTTTAGTATTGCTGGAATGAGAGTTACCAGTGATTCAACCGCTGTATCTGCCCGTAGTTGGTGCTGATTCTCAGCCAGCTGCAAACTGCTATCATCAACATACTGGCAATGAATGGGACTATTGCCTGTGCGCCACCCTACACATCCCAGTCCCGTGGAAACTGTGAGTATCATCGTGTGGCAGAATGTAACATAACAAATCCTGTTAAATTATCATAGAGCACAGGACTTAAAGGGATAGTTCATCTGAAATTTAAAGTTCTGTCATTATTGTTATCCCTGTACAAGTTTCTACTTTCTTTTGTGAAATACAAAAAGTGAAGTTTAGCAGAATGAGCTGCTGTCTTCCATATAATGAAAGTGGATGGGGACTATCAGTTGTCAACCTTTAAAAAGCAGCATAAAAGTAATCATTTTGTGTTACACCAAATTGTTCTACTGAAGAAAGAAAGTCATACAGTTTTCAAAAGACATGAGGCAACAATATTTTATTTTTGGGGTGAACTGTCCCTTTAAATCTTGCATAATTTCCCTACACCCGCTTAAGTAGTCTGTCAGACTTTAATGGTTCCTTAAAACACCCTCAATTTCTTTTCACAGTAATGAGTCAGCAGCTATTGATCGTGGAGATGTTCATCATCACGCTAGTGACCCGCGTTTTATATAGACGTCAGTATGACCCCATACCAGATCTGGATGATAGTGTTGAGGAGACAAAGACTGTCCTCACCTCAAAGAGAGCCGTAGATAATGCCTGAGAAGAACAGACTGTTGCGTGTGATTGAGATTTTGTTATATTTTTGCGGCTGGTTTGTTGAAATTGAACAAATGATGGTCATTAGCTTTGTATTTTCTATATGTATGTACATGCTAGTATCTAAAAATTCCACTGTAGAGTCAACCATGGCTTTGAGGGCCCCGATATTGGTGTTTATACTTTGTATTGGGTGCATCAATCTGGGGAATCAGGACTACAAAGCTTTAGTTGATCTTGTGAGTCATGGTGCACATTCCCGATGAAGTGAGATAAAGTCATTGCTATGGCTTGATGGTAGGCTGCATAAAAGACTTTTGGAATTGTATAAAGGTCAGAATACATTATGTTGCTAAATTGAATGCTGATATATTACCATTTGTACTGTCAAATCTGTCACTTCCTTCTGTTGAATACAGATTTTTCCAGTAATCATGTCATTTGTTTGATGTTGTTATTGATGTTGTAACTATTAAAAAATAGGTAATTGAAATAAAGGTGAAATAAAGTAAAATCAAATTTTAAAATTTATTTAATTTTAAAAATAAAATTAACTAATCTTAAAATGTAACTGAAAATATAATAATAAAAGCTAACTCAAAATATTAATTACAGCTGTAAAATATATAAATGATAGGCCTACTAAAACAACACTGTTATCTGCACACAGCTGAGAAGCAACACAATAAATGTATTTGCAAACTGGCTTTTTTTCATGTTCAACTTTTCAGTTGGTCAGACTGAGAGACCAACTAAACCATTCTAGATCACCTAAGACCACCAGACCACCTTAGGCTGGTTTAGTATGTTTTTTTTTCAGCAAGGTAATTTTCCTCTTTCCATAAAATGGAGGTTTTTATGGACAAGCAACTGTGTCGCGTGGGTCTCAGAATTAATAATAAACGTGTAGCATTAAACGTTGGTTTTGCAGGACGTTATACGCAAAATGTAAATAACATAAAAAAACATTACAAAAAGGACCGCTATTCTGCAACCTAACTTCCCAAAGAGGCGTTTCGCTCTGATTCAGGTAACTGGATGGACCAATTACAAAGCACTGACTTATTTCCGTGTTCTTCTCAGCCAATCACACCGCTCGCTGTTTAAATCATGGTCGGTTGTGTGTTCACTCTTGTGTACGTGCTGTTTAGCGCAACAGTGGCTGTGTGTGTAACGTTACGCACGTATAATACAGACAGTGTTCTGTTTCTAAAATATTATGTAAAAATAATATGAAACGGAGGTGAATTTTCGGATACGGATGTTGCGGTGCGCTCTACTCTTTGGACGATCCCTGCCATGATCCCAATATAAGGATTTTTTTTCATAACCAGCCTGGCCTCAATCAGTTCACAATGAGACTGTACGTATTTCTTCTGAAGGACCATTTACCAAAGATAGAATATTATTCCAGGTTTTCACCATCGCCCCTGTCAATAAAACAGTTTCTGGAATTCGGTAAGTGAGCGCATCCATCAGTGAAGACTGAGTGACAGCGGCACTTGTTACTTTGATGTAGCATGATTATGTCGATTGTCTCATAAAATAAATATGTTTAATAACCCCTCATTGTTGTAGTGTATGTTTAGTGTTCAGATTGTAAATGCGACAAATCTGGTGAACAAGAACTTTGTTCATTTTGGAAAGAAAACATTCACTGGACGCTTCTGTGTTATATTTTTGAGGATATTGGTTGTTTTTATGACTATACGAGATATGCCACCTAATGTTTTCCAAAGTTAACTTTTAAAGATTTTTTATAAATAATTATACACATTAGAATCATCGATGGCGTGTTTCTATAAATATTTTGCCCACTGTATGTCCTTCAAACATTTATAGTCATTTATCGTGTTACTTGTTGATGTCATACACTCGTTTGCATATGAACCATCTCATATTATAATATTATTAAATGTAACGGTTACACTTTACTTGAAGGGGTGTGCATAAGACTGACATGACACCTTCATAATCATGACATGACACATGTCATGAATATGAAGGTTTTTTATGCATGTTTATGACAACTGTCATTAAGTGTCATTCGCTCAGTTATGTAATTTTTAATGCAAAGATGACATTGTTTGAGATGTCTTTGTTATGGGCTATGGTTAGGGGTAAGGGTAGGGGTAGGGTTAGGTTAGGGTTAGGTCAAATAATGTCATATTGAGCGAATGACACTTAATGACAGTTGTCATAAACATGCATAAAACCTCCTTCATATTCATGGCATGTGTCATGTCATGATTATGAAGGTGTCATGTCAGTCTTATGCACACCCCTTCAAGTAAAGTGTTACCAATGTAACTATAATAATATGAATATAAAATAACTGCCCGTTAATCTAACTGTACTCCCTCGAAGTACTTTAATAAGAGGGAGAGGCTCTTTATGTAAATACAATATGAAGTGTGTGATACGAACACTATGTAGACTACACCTAGGTGACGTCAAACACAACAGCTAGTCACAATAAATTGGTTTTTAAATAGATAGTTCACCCTAAAATGAAACTTTCTGCCATTAAATCACCCGTTGTGCTAAACCATATCACTGTGGAGCAATAAAAGTTTCATTCATTTACATTTTTGGGAATGGTCTATGAACAAAAACACTAATAGCACAGAAAGAACTGTTATAATGACATGAGTCAGAAGAAAGGCTTATGCAACAAGGCTAATTATGATATTAGTTACAATCTTAAATAAATTATAGGGATAGTTAATCCTGCTTGTGATGTTTCAGCTGAAAACATTGGTGTGCCTGCTCTGTAGGCCTGAAGTAAGAGTGAATCTTTGCCACATAATTTAAGTACATTTTTATTTTTTATCACTTTTCCGAATACACAAGAGTTTCAAAGCAGCTTTTCATAAATTCATGATGTTAATGTTTATAATATATTACTATTTTCATGGCTTATAGTTGTGTTTACCTGATTAGAGGTAGCCCGATAATATACAGTAGTTTACATTTTGTGAAGATACACACAGTCAAGCAGTTTAGATTGGCTATGTAGAATGTAATAGTTTAAATAAGTTTTTTTGTTTTGTGTTCGGCCGTTGTTCAGTGCTTTGCAGGTGTCTCAGGTATGAATGATAAAGCATTTTTCTGCATTTTCCCATCTGTAAACACTAACAGCCCTTCGTATTTTCACAGTTGTTTATGTCTGGTTGCTGAATTTTCAGGTAGGGATAATGCGTGTGAGAAGACGTCTTACATGTTCCTGCGGAAGGAGCTGCCGGTGCGTCTGGCTAACACTATGAGAGAGGTCAATCTGCTGCCTGACAAGCTCCTCAGTCAACCTTCAGTCAAACTGGTGCAGAAATGGTTAGTATAAATGAGTTTAAAATGGAGGACGTCAGATGAACGTTCACTGAAGCCTGAGTCGTGCCAAATCTCTCCACAGGTACATGCAAAGTTTTTTTGAACTTCTAGAGTTCGAGAACAGGAAGCCAGAAGACCCACATGCCCTGAATGAGTGAGTAGGACTCTTTTTATTATGTTTTTTTTTTTGGTTTGGCTTTTGTGAGCCATCTAGATGGTCTTGTTCTGCAGGCAGTTGCACGGCATGCTATTATATTTTCACTCGAGGTGAATTCAGGCCAGAGTTGAGAACAGAGGAATCAGATAGTGACTGAAAGCTGCCCTGACAGTGGAAAAGAACAAATCTGCATGTTGGGTCAGCAAAAACAAAGGAAGAATCCTACTCACATGCCATTTCTACACACAATGGCCTTTATTATTTATACAAAATACTATAAATTACCTGAATGACTAAAAAATGGAGCAAAGATTTGGGTTTACTTACAGTTGCTCTAGCTAAACAATTAGGTCAGTGTTGGATATGTTTATTAGCCAGTATTGGATATTTTATTGTTCATGCTAATTTCCCCTATTTTTACATTTAGATTAACTTTGTCACCTAACGCTTACTTAATAGCGTTCATCTTTAAAAACACTACTAATTTTTAATAACACTGTTAACTGTAGTCTTTAGCAAATCTCAATAAATATAAATTTTTCATACTGTAAATTCTAATGTTGTGATGCCTAAATTCACTTTTAGCGTTCAAAAATGTAGTTTTAATCTAGTTTTTAGTGTTTTATTTTTAGGCAAAATAAAATGTGGTTTTATTATTGACCATAATATGAAAATAATCATCTGCTTATCGATCTCAGATAGAATTTCAGTATTGTAATATTTATTTAAAAACTGTTTATAACCTGTTTATAAACCTGTTTATATTTATCTCTTTAAGATCTACAAAATTTGTTTAATTCACTTTTTGTTCCCCATATCAACATTTTTATAGCTTTCTGGAGACTCTCATTGAGATCAGGAATAGACACAATGATGTGGTCCCAACTATGGCCCAAGGTGTAATTGAATATAAAGAGAAGTTTAGTTTCGATCCATTCGTCAGCTCCAACATCCAGTACTTTTTGGACCGCTTCTACACCAACCAAATCTCTTTTCGCATGCTCATCAACCAGCACAGTACGTCACGCAAAAAAAGACACCACTTACAGGACCATAGCTTTTCATAGTTTTATCGTAATTGCTTTTCTCTTTATTACAGCTCTCCTTTTTGGCAATGACATCAACCCAGCCCATCCAAAACACATTGGCAGTATTGATCCCAACTGCAATGTTGCTGAGGTGGTGACTGGTAGGTTTAGAGATTTTATTTTTTATTTATTTAGTGTCACATACACTACCATTGAGAAGTTTGGGGTCTGTAAGATTTCATTTTATTTTATTTTACTTTATTTTATTTTTATTTATTTAGTTATTTAAAATAAATATTTTTATTCAGCATGGACACATTGTCCAAAGTGACAGTAAAGACATTTTTAATGTTTATAATATTAAAAAATATTTATATTTTAAATAAATGCTCTTGTTTTGAACTTTTATATTTATCAAGGAATATTGAAAAATGTATCACAAAAATATTAAGCAGCACAACGTTTTCAACATTGAATAAAAATGTTTCTTGAGCAGTAAACCGGGATATTAGAATGATTTCTGAAGAATCATGTGACACTGAAGACTGGTGTAATGGCTGCTGAAAATTCAGCTTTGCAATCACAGGAATAAATTACATTTTAAAATATATTCAAATAGAAACCAGTTATTTGAAATTGCAATACAATTTCATAATATTACTGTTTTTATTATATTTTGATCAAATAAATGCAGCCTTTGTGAGCATAAAAGACTTCTTTCAAAAAATCCTACCAACTCCGAACTTTTGAATGGTAGTGTAGAAAAACCACCCTTATCTTATGTTTGGATTTTGTGCTCCACTGATTCAGCGTGATGTTGTTTTCAGATGCATACGAGACCGCCAAGATGGTGTGTGAGCAATATTATTCAGCTGCCCCTGAACTCAAGATAGAGGAATTCAATGGTACATGTCCTTCGGATTCTCTCACAAAACTCAATATATAATGTTTGTTTCAGAGTTGCTTCATGTCTAATCCATGTAGAACTTCTGGAGGTCCAAAATAGTATGAATATGTTACTTTTTATGTAGCAAAGGCTCCTCAAAAACCCATCCAGGCTGTGTACGTTCCCTCACACTTGTTCCACATGCTGTTTGAATTGTTTAAGGTATGTTTCTAAAACTTGCAGATGCATCTTGAATATGATATATCAGAGTACCAGCATGTGTTAAGCAATACAATATTTAGCAGCTCTTATCTTCGTGTTTTTCCCAAGGCCCTGACGTATTGTTGTAACAGCTTGTGTTTGTGTTTTCAGAACGCAATGCGGGCCACCAATGAGCTCCACGAGGGTAGCAAGGAGGGTCTTCCTCTTATAAAAGCAAAAGTGACCCTGGGGAAGGAAGATCTCTCTGTGAAGGTCAGTTTGTTTGCAAATCGGTTTTCTTTGCAAACGTGCACGTGGCATGCCTTGATCCTAAACGTCCTGTGTTTTTCATCATAGATCAGTGACAGGGGAGGGGGTGTGGCTTTACGGAAGATTGACAGGCTGTTCAACTACACCTACTCGACTGCACCAACACCCAGTCTGGACTCCAAACGAGTGCCATTGGTAAAGAAGTGTGGCTACAATATTCTTAAAAACAAAAACAATATTCCTGTCACTTAGTCACCCTCATGTGGCTACAAAGCACGAGTATGACTTTTTATAAGACTGTGGAACACAAAACAAGATGTTTAGAAGAATGTTAAGACTGCTCTTCTGCTTGTCCAAAAAGGACACAAAAAACATGTTGAAAATGATTTTACAGTCTTCTAAAGCCAAACAATCCCAAATTTAAGTTATTTTCTGTTATACTAAAATAATTTGGTTAAACTCAAAATTTCATGGAACCTGTCAAGAATATGTTGATGTTATTATTATTATTATCATTATTATTATTTATTTAGCCCAAACTGACTTGGCTAAAACTAAAAAGCTATTAAAAATCCTCTGAAGTTGAAGTACTAAAATTACTAAAACTGAAATCAGTGTAAATTCAAGCTAAATATAAATATTTGAATAAACTCTTTTGTTTATTCAAAATGACAAAAGAAATTACAAAAAGAACAAAATGTCAAGAAAACAAAACGAAATTACCAAAACTAAAATGAAAATAATATGGAAGCCCGTTTCTGAATAAAAAAAGGTAATTGACATTTTTATCTCACAATTCTGACTTTTTTCTCTGAATTGCGTGATAGAAACTCACAATTCCGACAATTAGTGAGATATAAACTCGCAATTCTGTGAAATGAAGTCAGAATTGTGCTATATAAACTCGCAGTTGTGTTACAAACTCAGTATTGCGTGACACAGTATAAAGTCGCAGTTCTGAGAAATAAAGTCAGAATTGCGAGATATACACTCACAATTCTGACTTTTTTTCTCAAAATTTCGAAATTGTTTATATCTCGCAATTGTCACTTTAGAACACGCAATTGCAAGTTTATATCACGCAAGTTTATATCATGCAATTCTGAGAAAAAAAGTCAGAATTGCGAGTTATCTCGCAGTTTATATCACGCAATTCTGACATTACAACTAGCAGTTGCTAGTTTATATCTCACAATTACGAGAAAAAAGTCAGAATTGTGAGAAAAAGTCACAATTATCTTTTTAATTTTGTATTCAGTGGCGGAAATGGGCAAATAAAATAACAAAATAGAAAAAAATATATAAAAATAAAAGCTAATTCAAAATATAATATAATAAAGTAATAATATATAAAGTTACACTGTTTAGAACAACACTAAAGTTGTATGTATTTATTTATGCTAATTTCATGGTGCTGTTTTTTCTTTTTTCTTGAACTTCTTATTTTGTGTTCACTGGAAAAAGTAAAGTCATAACAGTTTGGAAGAACATGAGTGTGAATAAAGAATGACACAATTTTAGGAAAAACAACCAACTTTAACCTTGAACAACAGTTCTAAATGTAGCATTGTCCTCTGTAACCTGATCTCCACGCGTATCTAGGCTGGATTTGGACATGGTTTGCCGATATCCAGACTGTACGCCCGCTACTTTCAAGGGGACCTGAAACTGTACTCGATGGAAGGCGTAGGGACCGATGCCGTCATCTACCTGAAGGTAAAAGCAGCTCTCAATTTGCACTTTATTTCATTGTTCCACCGATAGGTTTTGAGTGACATCCACCCCGTCATCATCTTCTCTGACCAGGCTCTCTCCAGCGAATCATTTGAGCGCCTGCCCGTCTTCAACAAATCTGCTTGGCGACACTATCAAGGAGGCCCAGGAGCGGATGACTGGAGCAACCCGAGCAAAGAGCCCCGAGATACCTCAAAATACAAGGCCAAAAGATAATCGCACTCGCCCCATCCATGTCCCACTGCACCCATTACAGACCTACCGTCTTTAGTCTAGCTTCAGTTGCCATGGCAACATCACATCGATGCTGAGTGTTCTATACTTGTTAGCATTTCCAGAGCAGGAGAGCTGATGATGTAAGTGTCATTAAGTCTCTGCTCCTTCCTCCTTTGTGCAGCTACAGACGTAAGATACAGAACCTCCTTTTAGTGTCTTCCAGGGCGGTTAGAGGAAAGAGTGAACATTTGTGGCCGGGGGGGTCAGATACTTTGGTTCTTTTTTTAATTGTGCCACGCAGTAGCCTCCCTGTTTCATTTTCTAAAACAGCCAGAGAAGGACGTCTGGAGTTTGAGAAGGTCAAAACAAAAAGCATTTCTTTTACTGCCATTCACAAGCACTAGAGAGAGGGTTTGTCCACACTTTCTGTGGCTACGACTCCCGTTTTCTTGGAAGTGGACTAATGGAGAAATCATTTGAAAAGGCTCTGAAGGAATGAAAATAATTTGGTTAATCTCAAAACTATATGAAAACTGTCAAGAACATGTCGAGGTTATTTTTCACCCTAAAATCAAAAGAAAAATATGAAATTATATTTTGCATAAAGAAAATGAAACTTTATAGTACAATTAGCCTAGTAATTTTTTGCGTTATGACATTAATTTAATAATGTGTTATTTTAAAAAGACTTTAGTCTTTGCATCTTTACAGATCTTCTTTATGCACAAAGAGCTTGTAACACTCCAAAGAGAAAGGGAAACTTGAAATCATATGACCTCTTTAAAATAAGCCAATATTTTTTTCTTGTTATGTCCGATAACTGATGTCAGATATTGAAATTAAATATTAAAAAGAATCACAAAATTATAATGTACAGTTTGAAAAATGTATCATTATTTTGGAATTTGGTAAAAACATTGTTATTAAAGGGGTGGTTGACTGTTTTTTTTCTAGGCTTGATTGATTCATATATGAACAGATTTTTACGTGCACCCCTAGTTTTCTCTTCCTCTTCTCTAAAGCAGTGCAGCAAGGCCTCGCCCCCTTTGCTGCGTGTTCTCTCTGGGTTTATCTGGGTTCGTGACGTAACGGACCTGGGAAGAAGCTTGTTGTAGTCCCTTACCAGCTGTTTTTGTAGGCATTAATGAACTTTCAGCGCTGCAACTTTGCAGATATTGTTTATGCTTAAACAGCAACATTACACACTAACGTTAAAAAAGTGAAATCGCAATCAACCACCCCTTTAAATTAAAAGTGGGTTTAAAGATGATGACAAAGGTATTCTAAATGTAAAAATACATGAAACCAAACAATTGTACAAGCATGAACACTTAAATATATCGGCCAATAACCATTATAATACCGATATTGCTCATTCCTGTTGATGTTCTTTTTTTTTTATTGATTTGGGTGCTAAAACAACAAATAGTACGTGCAATGAAAAGACACTAACAGTGGCCGCAATTGATTCAGTGAATCCCCCCACCCCCGTTCTGTTCAGGGCTGTTCAGGGCTGCGATGGCTTTCAAATATTTGCTGTAATATCAGCACAACTAAACAGGACTTCAACAACCCTGTGCTGTGTACAGTACTTAAAATTTTCCCATGAGGGTAGTTGACCTGTCATCGCTGCTAATGTGTGTGTGTTTGTGGGTAAAGTGCAGTCTATTATGTGTGTGATGGTTTATTCCTCACTTCTCGTCCTCGTCACCCTCGCTCATGCTGCTGATGGAGGCCGAGGCGCCCTTCGGGGACGAGGGCGGTGAGGTTCGGGGCATGGCCCAGCGGGATGGAGGTGACGGAGAGCGGGATGGGGAAAAGTCCCTTGGTGGGCTGCTGCTGGGTGAGCCGTGTGGAGAAAACGCCTGGATCATTCGTCCACTACGTTCCTGAAACATTTGCTTCTGAAAAAATGAAAAGGTCATATTCAAAAATGTGTCAATTTTACACAATCTACATGTTTTTCTACATACTCTACCCTATATCCTTGCTTACCCATGTCCCATCTGGACCAAAGAGCTCCAGGAAGTTCCCAATGAACTCTCGTGATTTCTCCTCCCACTTCTGAATAAGATCATGGCTCTTCTCTTCCACTCTATACACAAAGTGCTTGGACTTCTCCTCTACCGTCCGCACCTTCTCTTTCATCCTGTCCACCTGGTTCTGCAGACGGTACTTCTTTTCCTGTCCAGAGTCAGATCAGCAAGCTTTTCTTTTTTTATTAAATGTCAGTGTTAAATGTTATTCAAAACACATTTTACTTTATGTATGACATACTTCAAAGAAAATCAGCATTGTTCTAATGAAGAAAAAATGTAAATGTGATTCTATTTACAGATCAAATTATTACTTTGTATTATTTATTATCACTTTGTTTTTGGTCTGTTTTTAATCTATTCTTTTTTTCAAAACTACATTTCAATTTAGGTTTGTACATACAGTGAATTAAATACATCACTTCAATTATGAGCATGTTTTATTTATGAATTACATTTTTTTTAAATTATTTAATTATTATTTTTTTAGTTCACTGATGTGACCCCAAAAAGTTAATAACTCATGATATTTGCAAAAACAAAAAATACATAAAAATATTTATTATACATTTTATATATAAACATATCTATAATTTTTTCTGAATAATGGTTAAGAAAAATATGTTTTATCAGTTTGTTTCAGAGGCGAATGTTATTTTAATATCATTTATTTTCTTATTATTGTCTTTGTTAATATTTTGAATTTGATTTTTTCCCCATTTTTTTTTTTTAATGTCTATATTCTTTTTTACATTTTAATTTTAGTTATTTTAGTAATTTAACAAACTAAATGAAAAATGAGAAATGTTGTGCTGACAACTAGCTAAAATAAGTTAGAAATAAGTTTTTATATTTTATGTTATTTCAATTCATGTTTATTTTACTTCAAGTAATACATTTTTAAAGTTCTAGTTTTAGTTTTAATGATAATAACCCTTTAGGTGAACGACTGATTTTATTTATGAAAAGAAAATGAAAATGAATTCAACAATTAAGTACATTAATGTTAGACCATGCCTCCATGCCAGAAATATCAGATCCAATATCTTTCAGAAAATATCTGTTTGTCTGGTAACAGAACAACTAGTCAGCAAAACCAAAGCTTACATTTGAGGATCCTAGATCCTTCATTTACTTACATTAATATAACTGACATTCAGTTCTTTAGCGGTGTAACCCCTCTGCAAGTTGCGTCTAGCGTACACGTCATAGTCTCTCACTATCCGGGTGATCAGGTCAGATGTTGAGATCCCTTCTGTCCTTTTAGTGGGCACAAACATACCTGAGACACTCGTACACGTTAGATCTGGTCTGAAACACACACACATGCTCTTAAGCGAAAGCCGCTTTTCTTTACCTGCCTCCTTAATATGCTTGTACACATCCTCAGATCCAGCAGAGGAGTATGGGATGTCGTCATGCGCCACAAAGTCGATCTAGAGAATACAAACCACAGGGTTAACCGCAGGGAATTATGGGAACGGTACTGTGCTAGGATGTGACCAAATAACTGACCTTGTGTTTTTCTAAAAACTCTTGGGTCAGAGTCCAGGGCGCATCACGCAAAACCTCATCAACGTAGCGGCAGTGTCTCAATGCCTCGTACCGTTCGTCTTCTGTCATTACGGTGAAGCCCTTGTACTTGTGAGTGAGTTCATCACTGCATACTTAACACACACATACATATTTTTATCAGTTAGAATTTAGCCTTTACAAGTATATTGCAAAGTCTGGATCAGTAAATTAAAAGTGTCTATACCTCCGACTATAAGGTAGGCGTTAGGGAACAGATTCTTAGCCTGCATCAGGGCACGAGCATGACCAGAATGAAAAAGATCGAAGATGCCATCTGCATAGATTCGCACCGGCCGGTCCACTGAGAATGGAAAATTCATGACACTTTTAGAAATCATTTACAGAAACAAAAACACGAAAAAATAGGCCACTTTATACTGTTGAAGAGTTTGGGGTCAGTCTTTTTTTTTTTTTTTTTTTGAAAGAAATTACTTTTTTTACAGCAAGGACACTTGATCAAAGGTCATTTAGAATGTTACAAAAGATTCTATTTCAACTAAATGCTGTTCTTTCAGTTTTCACAAAAATATTAAGTAACACAACTGTCAAAACTGATAAAAATAAATTATTCTTGAGCAGTAAATCAGCATATTAGAATGATTTCTGAAGGATCATGTGACACTGAAGACTGGAGTAATGATGCTGAAAATTCAGCTTTGCCATCACAGGAATAAATTATGTATTAAAATATATTAAAATAGAAAACATTTGTTTATAATTGTAATAATATTTCACAATATTACTATTTTTACTGTATTTATTATTGAATAAATGCAGCCTTGGTGAGCATAAGAGACTTTTTTTCTCAAAAATTAAAAATGCTGTTAGTCAAAATTCTGGCCAAAACATATTAATAAAGTTGGCAGCACCATTATTTTTCACTGTTCCCTTTTTCCCTCAGTTTTAAGTTTACAAACTTAAAATAGTCTATTGAAGGACATCAAAAACCATTCAACCTTTCTCCTTTTGTCTCTTCTCCAGAGCTCAGTAATCATTGGCCAGCGAGAGCTTTGTGAGCAGTGACTGTGAGAAACTGGGTCACAGAATGAACAGGGAATCCCTGAATCTAGTCTTGCTGGGTCTGGTTCCAGCGGTGGACTATCCTACAAGCACTGCGTTTTCCTCTGACACTGATATGGGATCAGTTTACAGGGTTCGTACACATTTTTACCAATAAATTTCCATGACTTTTCCATGACTTTTGAGACAATATTCATGACCTAAATGTTCCATTATTTTACAATAAGAATACAAATCTGTTCAAATTATCATAGCATATGTTAACTAAAATGAATGACTATTAATGCTACTCGTTTGCTTTCTTGTTTTAGTAATAAGTACAAGCTGCAACTGCGCCAGACGTTACTCCACATTTCACATATCACATCACTGAATATTATCATTTATTTAACTGTGTGGCCAGGATGGCCATTTTGGTGTCATTTTGTGTGTATTTTTGCTGCTTAAATGCAACAAGCTGCGCTTTAGAGCCCTGCATTTCAGCCCGAGCCCAACAGCCCCAACTTATTTTTGGCTTCGGGACAATTTTCACGTCACAGCTCAGACACGGGCCAGCCATCAGGCTTGCGTCTTCCTTATTTTTATATTTTAGATATCCATCAATTATTATGGTGATGACAAAGATTTGCCACACTGGTGGAAACAACACGAGACCGTGCTACCGCGACTGTTAAGAGTGGCTCGGACGGTGTTTAGTGTCCAGAAGTCTGTAGGTTTGATTATTTACTCATCAAACCTACATGCTATAGGCTATTGAATAAACGTGTGACTATCCATCATTTTAAAGTCAAAAGCTGCGGGAATGAGTAAAACTATGCAATATTGCCTATGCGCAATCCCGCACCGAAATTCAGGACCTGATTAAACACAATTCTATTATACAGAGTTTTGTGAAATAGATTTCAATGACTTTTCCAAAACTTTCTGGGTTTATTTATTTTTCCAAAACTTTTCCAGGCCTGGAAATTGGTGTTTTAAAATTCCATGACTTTTCCAGGTTTTTCATGACCGTACGAACCCTGAGTTTAAGTAGCTTAACTCATCAATGTTTGATGGGATTTGTGAAATGGGTCCAAAAGATAAAAATAAACTTGTTCTTTACCAGAAAAGAACTTGCAAATGTTTAACATTTTACACACTTACACAGCCAGTTTATCATGTGTTTTTGTCACTCTTTAGTAAATCAACTACTTTGGATTGTGCCAATAATTATACAGTACAATTGAACATCATGTACTCAAAATGTATTGTATGTATTAATATATTGGGCAAAATATTTTACTTACAAATGTTAATATACAGCATATACCGCTCAAGCATATTGGGTCACTTTGAAGAATAAACTGTTCAAAAGAAGAAAAACTATTAAAAGTATTAATTTCTTTAAAAAAAGACTTACTAAGCCCCAACATTTTGAATGGTTGTGTGTGTGTGTGTGTGTGTGTGTGTGTAATAAGTACATTGTACTTAATTTTTGATGTAAGTACATAGTAGTTAAGGCCACTTAATATAAAGTGGGGCCAAATGAAGTTTTTTGAATAGCAGATCTAAAATAGCAGAAACATTTGTGTGAGGGGTAGGTTTAGGAGTAGGATTAGGGCAAGGGGACAGGAAAATACCGTTTGTACAGTATATAAACCATTACATCTATGGACTGTCCCCATAAAACATG
Source organism: Sinocyclocheilus anshuiensis (assembly GCF_001515605.1). NCBI lineage: Eukaryota > Metazoa > Chordata > Actinopteri > Cypriniformes > Cyprinidae > Sinocyclocheilus > Sinocyclocheilus anshuiensis. The sequence continues at coordinate 123,975 of NW_015548302.1, read as the reverse complement.
GAAACCCAACCTGTGTGTGTGTGTGTGTGTGTGTGTGTGTGTGTGTATCTGGTTTGTTTTGATCCTGTTTATTTTATTGTGATTATATAAGTAATCAAGATATAATGAATGAAGTTACAAGCTTTAAAAAAAGGTTACATTTAAGTTACTGTTTAAGAGCTTGAGTGCATATTTCTCTCTTGAGTGTCTTGTACTTAATGAAACGAGTATATTTAATTTTTTTAGGTTATAGCCTAACAGGAATGATCTTATTACAAAGGTCATTTTTTAACTTGATGTTCCATTTTATGAAAACTGAACAGAGAAAGTACAGACTGACCAGGCATTCCGAGTCGAGCTAGCTCTACCGTCAGCTTCTCGTGTGGAGCCCGACACTCACAACTCGTCTCCGGGGTAAATATGGCTGGCTCTATAAGAGTCTGCAGAGAAGATTGAAGAAAGCATTGATTTGAGAGAAATGATGAGATGAGAAATAAATAGACATTGCAGCTTCCCAAATAAAATACTGTTTAAACAAGCCTAGATCCTGCTGACATGATATCCTATTTACCCTTCTCAAAAATGTTTTCCTTTTTGTAAGAATAGAGGTTATTATCTGACGTATTGATTTCAAGACGATCTGTGTAACAGCCTCTTTACAGCGGATATTGATTTGTCCAGTAGAGGGTTCTCTAATGTCACTGACTTAAGACAAATCATTCGTCCACAGCAGCACAAAGTGGGAGATAGACACAGACATACATAACACGGATATTTCGATCTATTGAAACTTCTTTGTGGCTTATAACAAACAGAGAACAATAGGCCTACAGACACTGTGACAACTCATGGTTCTGAATTAGCATTTCAATGTATGGCAGGGTAGCAGGGATATTTTATTTTTGTGCATTTTTCAGTCTATAAGTGCAGAAAGACACTATACTCGCATTCTATATGGATGAGAATGCGGGTTTGTTATCAAAAAAATGTATTTAAAGCTTAAGTCAATTTTCTGAATTTTTGAAGTGGGAAATATTCTCTTTTTAAAAACACTGTGAAGTATGTTTTATATTATTATATAATAGCTAGTACATGTGCATAATATATAATATACGCTAAATTCATGAAATAACAAAAATGTAAAAAGGTACAAAAATATCTAACATACAAAAATATCAAACCATTGAAATGTGATTTTATTGTTCCCAACAGCTAAACTTTAAAACTTTAAAATATTCTTATTTAACAACAACATTATGTTGAATAAAATCTTTTACCACTTCAAGTTATATATCATATTACATTATATTATATTACCTTTAATGGGTTTTTGCTTAATAGTGTACAATTCAAATAATAATTGTATATTATATCTAAAGGGTTTTTGTTTAATTTAAAGAGTAAAATAATTCATTAAACAACAAAAATGAAAAAGTTAACACACAATATCAGACCAATGAAATTGTGCTTTTATTGTGATCAAAATGAAAAATTTGTCATCATTTACTAATGTTGATCCAAACCTGTATGAATAACTTCCTTAACATAAAAGAAGATTTTGAAGAATGTTAACCAACAGTTGCTGGTAGCCATTGACTTCCATAATATGATAAAATACTATGGAAGTCAATGGCTACCAGCAACTTTTTGATTATCAACATTCTTCAAAATATCTTCGTTTGTGTACAGCAGAAGAAAGAAACTCATACAGTTTGGAACAACATGAGGGTGACTAAATGATGACAGAATTTTCATTTTTTGGGGAAACTGTCCCTTTAAAACCTTACTGTTACTTAAATCACCCTTGTGGCATCTTCCTAATGTGACAACTACTGTTCTGTTTTAGTAAACATGTGGGCGGAGGCACCAGATGCTGTTTAAATGCATTCTGGGCCAAACACTTTACAGAAATGTTAAAAAATAATTTCTGGGTTAATCTTCTAGTGACCTTTGTGACAATAGTGACCATCTGTCTGTTCAGGAAATGCCCAGTGAGAGCATCTTCACAGCAGACCCAGCTGGCACATATGCATTTACATATCCAATGCAATGTAGGTGTGTGCTATCCGATTACTCATTGGAGGAAAAATCTCCACGGAGCAATGCACGATTCATTCCCATAGCAACGGAGACAGTGTTTCCAAGGATGCTGGAGACCTTTCCCAGAATTCTGTACAAGGTGAGAAGGAGGAGCAACATCACAGAAGGGCAACCTGCTGTTAAATGCAATCGGGATGATGTCTGTAACATTAGCTCAGCACCATCCCACAAAAGCGCTGGCTCTCGCACTTAAAAACGATATCTGGTAGACGCAGAGGATTAAAAGCAGCATTATGAACAAACGCGCAGATAGTCAGTACAAAACAGCAGTTTCACAAGCTCAACGTCATTCAGAAAGCTGCACAAAAAGACAAAATCAGATAAACACAGACTGAAAACAAAGAGAAAGGGGTCCTCAACGGTTCACAGATGCCCTCGACGCCAACAAAACACATATATCTCACCGTTCGTGGCAGTGGACAGGTATGTTCCAGCTCCTCCATGATTTCTGGAGGGTCCAAGCCAAACTGGATGTGACTCCACCTGTACCTGACTCAGCATCAGTCTGGAGACGCTTCTCTGGCCGTTAGCCGAGCCGCGGTCAGGGATGCTCTACTCCAGCCTGGGTCTAGATCCCGCCCACTCGCTCTTCTCTTCCTCTCTGCCTCTTCCTCCTCGACTCCCCTCGCTGTGAAGCCACCAATAGAAAGAGGCGCTCGGCTCCTCCCTGTGCCCACACACACAGGACCTCAGTGACTGCACAACAACAACAAGGAAGAGAGCCTGTTGATGAGGGCAATGGCAAGTCTGGGGAGGACCAATCAGCAGACATGCTCTCCTGTCTCATTTACATACCAGAGTGTGATTGGTTGAGCAGGCTATAGCACCATCACTGTGAACCCGCTGCTGAGCATCTCTGATTGTTCTTCATCTTCCTTCATTATTGTGGTGCATCGCAAAGGCTTGCTGAAAGAGACAATACAGTTTTTAAGTTTGGATAGTAACAGAATTATTTTTCTTATCTGATCTCAATTCAATAAACATTTAAATATGACAATAAGGTATAAACTAAGGCAGTTTCTACAAGAGCTTTTTAGTATTTTTTAACCTTACTATGGTTTGTGTTGAGACTCACTATGCCCCTGCAAATAGTTGATGGTGACGTCACTTTTTATCATCAAGGATGCTTAGCAGGGTTTTAATTTATACCCTACATAAAACAAGCTATATAAAACAAGCAAAACAGGGACCTTAGCTGATAACACACACACACACACACACACACACACACACACACACACACACACACACACACACACACACACACACACATATATATATATATATATATATATGCAGGTTTGCAAGAAAAAAAAACAAGAAAAATATAGACAAATTTAATTTGATATATAGTTAGAATACATTACATACAATATCCAACTGATACTTAATAATATTTAAAATAATCTAAATATATGTATGATAATATTATTGATATTCATAAGTAAGTTTAGTGAAATTTTGAAAACATTTACTATTTACTCATTTGACGAATTTAGGTAAGATCACAATTCTATATGCTGGTTCACAGTGTAATTAAAAATTTAATTTATATATGGTTTTATATATGGTTTTGTATGTTTAGGGAGCAGTGTTTACATTTAGAAGTGGTTCATAGTTTTATATACACATTTAATTTAATTTAATTTAATTGTAAATATATTTACAATATATTAAAAACAATATCCTATTAATATATTACTTTATAATATTTAAAATAACCTAATTATATGTAAGATAATATTATTAACATTCATTCATTAAAAAATCTGATAAAGCTTACTACAGTTCTGAACTGTTTATATTATATTATATTCAGTTTTTTTCCCCCACTGGGATTTATTTTCGGTTTCTAAAACATTTTGAGAACAGTTCAGTTGTTATCCACTTGGTGGCGCCATTGTTTCAATTTTAGTTAGTGCATTTGAACATGGCACCAAGTGGATATTTAACAAAGTTAAAAGATGCTACAGTATAAAAAATTGTAAATTAGATATAATAAATTTAAAAGCATGTTAGGAGCATTTGCAATATTTGTTCATATTTTCCCATACAACTTCCATCCATTGACTGTCTGCTGTCAGCCCCTTGGCTAATAAAGTTAACAAAATAAATAATTTTGATTTAAATTAACTTAATATTAGATGATAATGTTTTATAACAAACAGAGATGTGAGAATGGCAGCAGCTTCATTCAGAATCAGCACACACAGACACACACACAGAAAACTTTTCTTTGACTGCCATTTCCCTGAACCATGTCTCCATTGTTGCTTTCATTCAGTCTACTCATACAGCACAGGTAATTATGTCAGTCACAGGACAGAACAGAAGTGCTTTGAAGAGTAACCCCCACCCTCAGAAAGGAACGGTGTGGTCCAGGAGAGCTGGCGAGAGATTTGATATCCTCTTATGTGTTTCCTGTGAGCTCCTCTCCTCATCAGCATGAAGACTGAGTCTCATTTTCCTCAGACTCGAGTATGTACTTTTGACTGCTATATCCCCGGAGATTCAGAGGGCAACAGTACTGAGAACAGCATTTCCATCGGTGTTGTGGCCATAGTTAATAGATTCTCCTTTGATGGCTTGTGAAGCAGCTGTGCTCCAGCTCAAAAAGGTTAACGGCCTGTGTCATAATCAAACAGAGAATAAACAGGAAGATAATTTACAAAGAGAAGAGACTCTCCCCTCCAAGGCGTTGAGAGGGTCTGGAAAGAAGAAAAAAACATCTAATTTTTGAGCCAATTGCAATGCGACATAAGTGTGCTGATTCAAGGTTAAGGATATTCTTTTATCTCTCTTGAATACTGAGATTCTCCTGAGTATTGTTTGACGTAATCTGCTTAAGTAACATTCATTTAATTCTGGTCGCAAACATTTAAAAACAAAACTAATTAATTTTTCATTTAGACATGCAAAATAATATGCTGCAAGGAAAATGCATGCTCATACACTTCCTAATCAATCTAAATGTTAATTAGCACTGTAGCATCCTTTCTAAATGAGAACGTTACTTCAAGACACATCTTAGGAATATTACAGGCTAAATATAAGTTTTAAAAGAATATTTTAGTCAAAAGTGAATCATTTTTTATTCTTAAGCATAAACATATATATGTATTAAGTTATTTTTTTATTAATCATTTAAAGGGGTCATATGATGCTTTTTTAAAAGATCATTATTTTGTGCAGGGATCTTATCTATTCACGAACAGCTTGTAACGCTCCAAAGAGAAAGGAAAACTTGAAATCGCATCATATGACCCCTTTATTTACGGTGCTCGTTCCGCCAATAGGTGGCGAAAAGTGAATAATTGAACCAGTCACGAAACCGCTTCGTTCAAAGCAATGATTCATTCAGGAATGAAACTGGGACGCTCAACGGTCCAGTGTTGCCCAGTCTATGGTGTTGCCAAGTCTGCGGTTTTCCCGCGGAATTGGGCTACTTTAACACTGTTGCCGCGGGTTGTTTTTCATGTCTGCAGGTTGACGCGACCCCAATAACGTGATATTTAGCCCCTAAAATGTGAATTTTACCAGGGGAACCCCGCCACAAAACGTGTATTTTACCCCCTGGAGCATGATTTTTACCGGGGGACCCCCCTCGAAACGCAATTGGGCTAGTTTTGGGCAGGTTTTGTTGTGAAAGCCTGGCAACCCTGCAACGGTCATTCTGCTGTGGCTTTGTTTGCAAATATGTCGGCACAGCAAAAAGAGGCGAAGCAACTGTCGATATTGTATCTAAAATGTAAGTAGTCCAATTTCAACAATAAACTGTTATATGAAATAACACTCACCTCTGGTGGTCACATAATGGAAATGAGTGAGTTGCGCCACTCCCAGAGTCAATCGTGGTGTTAATGACCAGCAAAAAATATTTTTCAAGTTCAATTGTATTTGCATAATTTTTACATAGGGGGTCCAGGTCACAGTGTTTCCTCCCCCGCTTTTCACCGTCGTCTCTCATCAGTCCTCACCAGAGCATGTGAGCGGAGCGGAGAGTGAGCGGAGTGGTAATATATAAAACCTGCTGACGTCGTAGAAACGAATTGTTCATTCAAATTATATTCGGAGCTCTGTAGTTATTAAATAATCTCAGTTAAACTGTAGACCTAAGCTAACACACAGCTGTATATAGGCCTACATACAGAACTACAGAGTACAGAAGATATTAGCCTACACCACTTAGGCCTATTAAAATATTATTTAAAAAAAAACTGACCCGAACCAATAGGTAGTCCTACAGAATGTAGGCTAGATATAGGCAGCAGTAATTTATAATCTAATATAATGCACGCAAATTTGTTCTTTACAGAACGGAGCGGGATCTGAGCGGGAATTGGTTTACGGCGAGCGTGAGCGGAATATTAACGGAGCGCTTGCTTGGGCGGTTAGAGCGACTGAGTGGAGCGCACGTCCATAGAGCGGAAAACGTAGCTTCGCTCACATGCTCTGGTCCTCACCAGCTGGATGCAAAATCATGCACGTGTCCTTCGTTGTTCGATTCACCAACAAATGACTCTTATGAACAGAGGTGTCACTATACCCGTTTTATTGAGGAACGAGCGCCGGTAAAATATTTTTGATAAATATTTGTCTAATTTTGGAGATTACCGATCTGAAAGTCATTTCCTTGATAATACTTAAGTAATCATTTTCTGTCAGCTGTTTCGGAATCCAAACTAGCAATTCGCGAATGACCTCGCAGTTTGTAAACGAGCAACAAACTCTGTACTGCAGGTAAAGAGTTTAAATCCACATATCCAAAATGATATCGAAAAGAGTGTCAAAATATGGAAACATTTTTGATGGGAAGCCTACACTGATGAATGTCTACAAACGCTCCTGCTTATGAGTCGGTTCTCTTAATGAATTGTTCAAAGACTCACCAATGATTTTAGCGGTTTGAATCAGATTAGTGGTTCACTTATGGGCGGCCTATGAATCAACATATGACTCATTTATTGAACTGTCTGCGAGTTATTATTATTATTTATTCTCTGTTGACATTATCTATGGTTAACTAGTTTGTTGGTATGGGGTACATCAATGGAGCAGTCATACAATGCTTACTCTTTTATTCTGTGCCCACTTTTATTTTTTTCCCCCCTTAAACTTATGTACAAGTTGATATAGTTTTTTTGTGGTAATCAAAAACATGCCACATATGCTGTTTCTAAAGCTTAACTTGTAACTGTATTCCTTTAATTTCTTCTTTTTTAACAATGCGGTTATATGGGAGGCCATTGCAGGAAAAATCAGGAGAAAGCTGATGTCAGAGCATTATGATGTGAATTCATGCTGACATACTTGTCAACTATAGAGTACCTTGATTCCCATTGTTTTGTCAGACCTATGTATAGCAATTCAGGCAATATATATTTAGAGAGCGATAAAGCTTAAGCCATGGAATCCAAGGGCTGTGTCAGTTTGCAGAGCTCTGCGGGGAAGTGCACAAAGGACAATTGATATTGTTACAGATCACAGCTAGCTGCAATAAATTCATTAACATGCCCAATATAGAGCCTTTGAAATAAAACTCATGTCACAGCACAAGCAATTTCCTGACTATAAGGGCCTAATCATACATGCTCCACGTGAATATGTAGCTTAATTATGACTGACATCTGGCTTGTGTGGTTAAGCATTATCATTTGATAAAACAACAACCAAAGCATCACATGCCATTTGTTTGATGAGAACCCCAAAGCTGAACAGCATCTATCTAATTGTTTACTATAGATAGCTTACAGGTATGTGAAGAATCTTGTTACAGCACCCAAAGCTGTGATTCTGCATTTAACAATGTCAACAGATCACCAAATGGCACCGTTTTATTTTGGGTATCACTAATTACACTCGGTATTGAATGCTTCCTGTGAAAGTGAAACTTCTGACAGCTATGGAAATGAGAACTGAAATGATGTTCTTTTGTACGCCTGCAGGTAGAGTGACGGCGAGAATTTTAATGAGAGGTGAACGCAATATTAACAGTTGCAAACAGTTTTTGTTTAGGTCCTCGTGTGAAATCCCATGTCCTGTTGTTCGAGGAGTTTTCATCACCACCGGTTATTTGGTGACGCATGCAGGGTTATTGAGTGCTTGTTTTGTAATCAGAGCGTGCATGTGCATGTATATTGTTTAGTGAATTTATGTTATTGCAGTCTAGGAGTTCCCAAGGTCTGATGCCAAATCTCTTTTATTTTAATTTCCCCAAGGCTTTCCGAGCATTATTTTATTGTATCGTGGCCTTAAAGGAAAAGTTCACACAAAAAAAGTTTGCTGAACATTTTCTCATTCACATGCCATCTAAGATATGAGTTTGTTTCTTTATTCGAACAGATTTGAAGAAAGTTAGCATTACATCACTTACACACCAATGGATCACCTGCAGTGAATGGGTGCCATCAGGATGAGAGTCTAAACAGCTGATAAAAACATCCCAATAATCCATAACACAACTCAATTAACATCACTTAAGTGAAAAGCTGCATGTTTGTAATAAACAAATCACTCATTAAGGCGATTTAACTTCAAACAATTACTTACAGATTTACAATCCATAAATTGCTTTCTCCAGTGAAATAGTCATCTTATCTGAATCAGGAGAGAAATATGCACAGATGGACTTGTATTTTAACCAGAAAAAGAGGTTTAAAGTTAAAATGCCAAAAACATGCAGCTTTTCACTTCACAAGACATTAACTGATGGACTGGAATCGTGAGGGTTATTTGTAGATTTATTGTGATGTTTTTATTAGCTATTTGTACTCTCATTTTGACGGCACCCATTCACTGCATCTACATCTGTGGGTTTTGAGAATGCACGTACACCTGAAGGTCACGCTGTCATTGTGTTGGTGGTGGGAGTGATCAAGCTCTCCCTGTAACACTTTCTGACTGGTTGCACCTTCGGTGATCCATGAATCATGAAACTGTAGGGACTGACGTCTCCTAAATGGAAGGTAAAGTGTTGTTGTGTTGGCTTTCCACTTCTCAGGGAGATTGCTGTTGACCTGTCACAAACAGAGGTCATGATGAGCAGAGAAGGGAAGCAAACAAAAGGGCAATGATTTCATGAATCAACTCTCAGTTGGATGTGTTCTTGTATTTTTAGTCCAGTGTTATGTAAATGAAACAGACCCACTTGGCCTGGGACATCCAATTAGATGGAATCACATGGAGGGAAAAACTGTGTCAGGAAGTCCACAGATCGTGATTTCCCACTGAATCATATCTGGTAGTTGTTCCGCTTACTATAGGGGAAACATTGTAGAAACCAGTTCAAGGTGTCACAGAAATAATAATTTGAATAGTCACATTGCATACAATGGGTCACCAAACATGAGCCGAATGGATTTTTCTGTAAATTGCTCATAAATACATTGTAATGCGATGCTTTATGTAAGATCTGTTATACAAACAATTTACAAAGAAATTTGTTCTGCTCATATTTGTTGAATAAAGCACATTTATTTAGTAAAAATTGTACTTTGGATTGAATCAGGATTTCAGGAAGTGTGCCATTTGTGTCCTATGACTTACTAATGTGTTACAGGATACTGAATTTAATCACAATAATTTGATAGATTTAACTAAATTTGCTTTCATTAAAACTAAAACGTCATGCTTTAACTGTCTCCAGTATTTCTAAACATTTTTTTTCTGAGATGACTAGAAATTCAACCAAGATGTGCTGAGGGATTTCAATGTTTAAAAATAATGGTTGATCTTTCTGACATCATATTTAAGTGATTGACATCATTTTTGACCGCATGATTAAAGTCGACATGAAAAAAAAAACACCTCATCTAAACAGACTTGATTTTGTCCATCAGGAGTTAATTGAATCATAGAAAGTGTAATAACATGTTTCAGAAGTTTCAGCAGGAACCTTTTCAGGAAGAAAACCCTGAAAGGTTCTGGCACAAATTTCCTTAGTTTCCTGAGAAACACCCAAAACATAAAATCAGAAAACAAGCTGATTATTTGCTTAACTTAATACCAAATTCATTGTCTATTGGAGAATTATTTAAATCCGCTTCATTATTTTCTTATAACTAAAACATTTTTTTTTACATTTCAAGTGATATAATTACAAAGCCTTATTTTTAAAATGTAAAATGGTTTGATATAAACCATATATATGGAAAAGCATATGATATTAAATGGTTTTCCAGCGAAAACAGCTCAGGAAAAATCACAATAACATCTGAATCCTCTCTAAGAAAGACTGCAGTAACCATCTCAATGCATAGCCCCAGTCTTCTCTAACATGATAGGTTATGTCACGTGTTGTGTATTACAGCACCTGCTTCTTCTCACATGATCAGATATGAAATGGAAGAGTCTCTGGCCACATTTGCCATGGCTAACATCCTGCACAATCTGGCTGGTATCCTAGAAAATCCCAGCATGCAAGCGTGCGTCCTTGAAATCACATTCCAAGGTTTTCTAACATTTTTTCATCCATCTAGGACGTGCTGCTACAGCAGGAAGTCATGCACTTCCATGCTGTGGCCTGGACTAACTATAAAAGGCAAGCTGCATTAATCACAGAGGTCATCCCTAACCCCTCCGGCATTCAAGGCCTCATTAAAAAACAGTGACATCATTCACCAAGCTCAATATTTTAGCCACAAGACAAATTTTCACTTTTTCCCCCACTTTTCTCTGTTCTCAAACACTGTGACTAATCTCCACAGTGTCAATAAAGCTGAGAAATCAGACTATTATTACCCAAGCTTGTCAAAAAAGCTTGGGGCTAAACTCTTTTTATATTCTCATAATCTCAGCCAGAGTGCAAGACAAAATGTAAATATCACACATGCAAATATTCAGTGTTTGCCTCTGGGAAGAGAGCCCACAGAAATCCCCTTTGAAGTGCCTAGCATGCTAAACCAAAGATCCAGGCAGGAGGTCATGAGCTCTCATTATTAATTGCTGTTTAATTGGAGTATAGTCAGGTTGTAATTTGGCCAATGAGATTTAATTAAACAGTGATGTATTTATGACATCTACTGTACCAGCAGGGGCTAAACAGACCATGCTAACCAAACCCTGAACTACAAAGTGTAGAGTTATATATTGGTTTCAAAGTATGTACAGTATTTGTGCCATATAAATAGCACTCTGTATTTTAAGAATATTTATAATATTAATAATAATAATAAACTTTATTTTATATAGTGCCTTTAAAAGCAGATTCTCAAGGCGTGTTAATAATAACAGTTAAAATAATAAAATGAGTGAAGATGCAGAAAAAGACTAATATTAAAAGTACAGAAAACAAAACTAACATTATCAAGTGAAAGCTAACCTAAAAATGAGAAACTTTTTGGGGGGAAAAAGTCAAATATTGTGTTATTTAATCCCAAACTAAGGTTTCAAAATTGTATACTTCACTATGCTAAATAATCATTTTTATGAAATATTTTATTTTTGTATTATTATTTAAGAAAACCTTTAATAATTTCTTAGAACAAAACTATGAATCTGAATTTGTATCTTTGAAAAATGATTTGTGGTTTGGTGAGGGAGTCATTTGTGAGCTCAGTAACGTCTCTGAACGATTCACTGACTGAGTGAAGCTGATTTATAATGATTCTGATTCATGTGAGTCATTTGTTTGCGAATCAGAAGTCTTACAATATACTTAAAATGTGTTTGTTGTGGGCAGGAAACACTGACTCAATTTAAATATGTAATGGACCACTTTCACACACTTAGACAGATTTTAGCCTTAATTTACATTGTAAATGGAAGTTTAAAATTTTAATATTTTCATTTTAAAAAATGATTTAGTCTACATTTCTAAGGCATTGATTTTAGAGGAGTTTCTAATACAGCTGCTGAGTGACTAAATTGAATGTATATTTCTCCTCTGACTGCCGCAGTTCATCTCTCTCTATTTTTTCAGCTTTTGGAAATTTGTAGAAACAATTTTTTTTGAGAATGCAAAAATAACACGCTGCAATCTCCCATGTACCTCTAAAGAAGCTACCGACCATTTTAGTTCCAGTCTCTTAATATTAAACACCTGGTTGGTGTGTAGCTAGTGGCCAAAGAGACTTGATTGAGTTGTGAGCAATCATGCGAAGATGTCGTTTTAACTATAGGGTGGTTTGAGAGTTTTAAACATCTAATTGGTCGTCAGCACACCCTCTTCTGACACTATGTGAACTGACAGAGTAGGACCGCTGGGAACAGGCAGATCTGAGAGAAATTACTTCTCACCAAATCTGCATTTGACAAGTGACAAATTAGCCTTTTGAGAGATGTTCTGAGGCCATTACGGCGGTTCTCGTATCCCCAGGGGCTGCTCACAAAGTGACGTTCACCCTACACTCCACATTCAGATTCGTGTAAAGTGTAAAGTATATGCAGACAGTTTGATTGCGACTTTTCATTAAGTCATTCCAGTCCTCTAAAAAAAGCAACTCTTTTCATGTATGAACAACCTTTGAGGATTTAAAAAGTGCTGTATTTCTGCACTTGTTAGACCATCTGTTAATTTATGTGGTGACTTCAAAGTGACTAATATCAGGAAAAAAAATCTCAAAGTGTGAAAGACTCTGTTGATACCTCATCAGCAGCTAATTTTAAGACAGGAGCCCCTAAGGAGTTGAGCCCAAAGAAATTGAACCCTTCACAGTGAGAATGGTCTATTTTAACGCACTTACTGAGCTAATTAAACAGCATATTTTTCACAAAACTCCCACACAGCTGGAGTTTGGCTGCATGGACTGGCGACAGCCCTGCAAATACAATGCTATGTGACAAACCTGACCTTTTTCAGTTGCTTTGGTCTCTCTGTCATGTCAGGCATGCAAACACGATTATGTGCTACTGTATATGGAGTCATTTAAAGAAGTCCCACTGAACAACTGTCAGTTGCATGGTCAATACCTGTCAGAGTTCAGAAGTCAGTCAAACCGCTCGCAGAACAAGGCAGTTATCCTCAGTGACTGTCACTGCATTATTGCACTTCAGTGTCACCTGTGATATTCTGGCACCAAATATTCCAGATCAGTTGCTGGCAGTGATTAATGTAAGATGTAATGCTCTTGGCTCAGACAAGCCGCCACATTTGCTAACTTGCTGAACCGTCACTTTCATTGAGCATGAAAGCTCCCGAACTATGCAAAATCCAGTGCCACTCTGGTTTGCCATAAATAATTTAGATTATGTGCATGTAAGACATCCTGTTATGCAAATGACACCTTCAACTTAATTCATAGTTCAAAATTGGATTACAGAGCTAAAAGCAGAAGTCGGGTGCTGTGAGCTTCACTTTTGTGGAACACGTAGCTGTTAATGCCTCACAGAAATCTAAGAATAGTTGAAGATCACACATTATTCAATTTGCAGTGGGTTCCTGGTTGCAATGGTAATTGATTTAAAAAGTGGTCACTGGAGCTCTCAAAGAATAGGAAGTGCAATATATGTATTAAAGGGGTCATATGATGCTTTTTTAAAGATAATTATTTTGTGTATTTAGTGTAACAGAATATGTTGACATGCTTTAATGTTCAAAAAACACATTATTTTTCAAATACTGTACATTATTGTAGGTCCTCTATGCCCCACCTCTCTCAAACGCTTCGTTTTCTACAAAGTCCCTCCTTCCGACAAGCACAGTCTGCTCTGATTGGCCAGCTGACCCAGTGCATTGTGATTGGCCGAACACCGCAAGCACTCGTCGGAAATGTAACGCCCCTTACCATAATCGCGAGCTTCATCTTTCAAAATAAATGTAAAGACAGAGCCCGAAAGGGGAACAGAGTCACGTGACAGACACAGTGATGAAGCTGGTATGTGTTTGCAGTACACAAGCCACGGTTAAGACAGCTGACTCCACTGTGATCTCTCTCTCACTCTCTGTCACACACACACACGCACGCACGCGCGCGCGTCCATAAAATGCATTGCTGTTCTGTTGTAAGTAATCTTAAAGATTCCTAAATGCATCTACTTTCGGAAGGCCAAATAAAGTGCTTTTGCTTTCGCACTGAAACACACAGCGTCTCCCTGACATGGCTGCTTCAACACTAACTGCGGTTACTGAAACCACGCCTTCTTTCTTTGCGTGAACATTTGAGCGGCATTATGCAAATATTACCACATAGTGAGGTAGATATGTGGAGGCGTGTTAGAACGAGGCGTTTTAGGGGGGCATGGCAGAGTCTTAACTTTGATCAAGTATATCTCTTGGCAGAGTCTTAACTTTGATAAAGAATATCTCTTCGGTTTTGAGACTTTAGTCTTTGTAACTTCAGGGATCTTATCTATGCACAATCAGCTTGTAACACTCCAAAGAGAAAGAAAAACTTGAAATCGCATCATATGACCCCTTTAAATCTTAGAAAGCATCACTAATAATGTTGCTCATACTTATGATTAAAGGATTTGAACAGCTGTCCCTCACGGTTTGTCCTATACTCCAACGATACTTCAAAGTTATTTTAGTGATACCAATTTACAGTTATAGCATTTATGTATGTTTTGTATTAGCTTGTAACTTCAGTTTTCATTTAAATTTTAGTTTAGGTTTTTATAGATATGACTTTTTGCTTAAAAAAATAAAAACTTGGCTTAATTTTTTGTAAAAAAAAAATACTAAATGTAAGTACTTTTGTCATTTTTATTACTTTTTAGAATATTTTTTAGGTTTATTTTATGCTTTAGTTTTAGTAATTTTAGTACTTAAACTTATTTCATTTGAGGTAAACTGATAAAAAATATATAAATTTTTTTAAAAGTTGGAAATAAAGATCATTGGAGTATGTTTTACAAGAAAGCACTGTTTCAGTCTTTCTACTTTAAAATTCCAAGTTTAATTTAACATGTTACTAGCAATGTCATTTTGTGATAGTTTGTGAAATTTACCAGCAATTTCTGAATGACATTTTTTCTACACCAAATGTTTTTCAGTGTAGTTGCCAGTTCATGTTTTTCATCTAATATTTATATTTTATTTCAGCTTAATTTCAGTTAAACGATTTTAGTATAATTTTAGTTTTAGTTAACAATAACAAAACTGGTGGAAAGGTGTGCTATAAGTAATCATACCCATGATTTTCACTTGGTACAACTCACTTAGAACAACTTGGCAACCAACCTAACATTTATTTTTTTCAAAGAAAATCAAATCTGTTTTAATAATATACATTTGTAATATAAAATTATAATTTTGTGACTGCGTGCCTCATTAAAAAGTCTCCAGCCTGGCTGCACTTGTTTGTTCCTGCTTTAAATAGTGGTCAAAGCCCATACAATTAGTGCTTGGGAAACGTTGGGGTTTCTTAACCCCCTCGGTGAGAGACTGCCGGCGGACCTGCAATTAAAATACGGGCAAGTCACTAGGATAATTTGGATTTAAATTGGATTTTCTGTTGGGATGGTGAGTGCTAAAGAAGAGTTTTGGATGAACAGCAGACTGACCCCTGCCATAGCTCTTTTTTTAATTGGCTTCCAATAAAATTAAGCTCAAGTTCAGAAAAAGGCACTTGAAGATTGTCATCAGAGTTATAGCAGGAAGATAAGGCCAAGTGCTGAAAAGGTCTGGCTGTCTCCACAATTGCAAATGACCTTATGATTCAGTAAACTCATGACGTCAAAAAAGTGCAGTGAAGTCTTTGAGAGATAAATAAATTAAAGCCGCTTCAGTTGCCCCAGACTGTGTGATAAAGCTTGCTACTCGATAATAAGTTAATTATGTTTTGATTAATCATGTCAACATTTAAGCCATATTTTAAAATCAAAGAATGCCTTTGCATTAAATATACAGTATGTCTCTTATGCTCACCAAGGATGCATTTGATAAAAAAAAAAGAAAAGAAAAAAAGAAACACAATGCAATAACAGTTTTAGATTTTATTTTATTTTAAAATCTAACTTATTTAGGTGAAGGCAAAGTAGAATTTTAATTACTCCAGTCTTCAGTGTCAAATGATCTTTCCGAAATCAAATATTCTGATTTACTGCTCAAGAATTTTTTTCTTCTCATTTTCCTTGTCATTTCCCCATTCAGTGGCATCTTTACACAAGAATAAAATAAAATAAAATAAAATAAAATAAAATAAAATGAATGAATTAATGAATGAATGAATGAATGAATGAATTGATTGATTAATTAATGACCGTCTCTACAGCATGTCTGTAAAAACTTTTTAAAATGTAAAAAATGTAGTCAAAAACTCTTTGAATACAATTTTCAACAACAAAAATATTGTATATTTAGGCCCATCTGTCTCATCTGGACCAAAGATTCTTTCCTCTTGATGAGAAAAATGGACAAATCACTTACAGTTGTGCTCAAAATTATTCATACCCTTGATAAATATGATCAAAGAAGGCTGTAAAAATAAATCCACATTGTTTATCCACTTGAAAAATGAAATCAAAAATGTAAAATAAAATGTGGGGGAAAATCACATTATGAAATAAATATTTTTCTCTAATACAGTAAGAGGACGTGTGTCTATATCGTCCTAATGCACGGTGAGGAGGAGAGTTTGAGTGGCCAAAGACTCCAAGGATCACAGCTGGAGAACTGCAGAAAATAGTTGAGTCTTGGAGTCAGAAAGCCAAAAAAAAAAACAAAAAAAACAATGTTGTTTGGGGGGGTTTCAAGAAAAAACTAGAAAAGAAAACGCTCTCATCCAAAAACAAACTCCAGCATATTTATTTTCTAGACACGACTGGAACTTTAAATGGGACTGGGTTCAATGAAACTAAAAAAATTAGCTTTTTAGCAGCAAACACTCAAGATGGGTTTGGTGCACATAGGGATAAAAAAGTACCCCATGTGTACAATGAAATATACTGCTGGATCTTTAATGTTGTGGGCCTATTTTTCTGCCATTCAGATAGATGGCATAATGGATTCTATAAAATACCAATGGATAAAAAATGTAAAAACTGACTGTCCATGCTAGATATTATATATATGATCCATGGTATCTTATAATGGGCCATGGTTAGATCTTCCAACAGGACAATGATCCACAAATAAACATCAAAATCAAAACAAAAATGGGTCACTGAGAGAGGAGAAGCACCATCATGCAGCTGGGAATCTGAAGGGTCTGGAGAGATTCTGGATGAAGGAATGTCTCTGATCTCTGATCTGTCAGATGTTCTCTAAACTCTTCAGGCATTATAGGTGAAGACTCGGAGCTGTTCCCTTCAAAAGGAGGTTGCAAAAAGTATTGGATAAAAGGGTATGATTAATTGTGACCAATGTGTATTAGAGCAAAACATTTATTTCATAATGAAATTTATCTCCCATTTTAAATTCTTATTCTCCAATGAAAGGTTAGATTTTAGTCAATTTGTAAAATAAAATATCTAAAGGATTTTTCGGAACACAATTTAAGATATTTTTGATGAAATATGAGGGCTCTCTAACCCTCCCATAGACAGCAAGGTAACGCCGCCACACGCTCGCGTCATGATACTGTCGTGAACGTGCATCCACAAGTGACGCAGAACGAGAGGCGTGCAGATCCATGTGCAAGCTTTTATTCACAAGAGACGTGGTCAAAAAACACAGGCAGGGTCAAACAACGGTAAACAGGTATGGCACAGGCAAGACAAAGAATATTCCCTGGGCTAGCGTGGGTCTACGATCGGCAAACAGTATCCAGAGGGCTTGACAAGAGGGGTAATCCAATAAACACAGGCAGAAGGTCAGGAAACAGGCAACATGGAAAGACAAGACTGAGACTAAAACTAAAAATGGGAAAAGGAAAGGCTCAGTAATGTAGCGATCGCTAGAGGAGAGATAAACGCTAAACAAAATTAGAGACTAAACAGAAACACGGAATGGCTCAGTAAAGCAGCTAACACTTGGGGAGTGCTAAACGCAGAACAATACACAGCGATCTGAACAGGAACTGAGAGAGTGTTAAATAGAGTATGTAATGGCTCTCAGGTGAGCGTGTGATTAGTGACGGCTGTGTGATCAGTGAATTCAGCTGTGTAAGTGCAATGGATGATGGGAACTGTAGTCCGGAGTGACATGTAACAGTCTGTGTAGTGTGAGAGTCCATATGATGGACGAGTGACCTCTGGTGGCGATCGGATGGAAGTCCACAGACCGGATTTGTGACATATATATTTCAGAAAATGTTTATATATTAAATATATTTATTTATATAATATAAATTATATGAATATAAATATAGACATGTAAATACATGTAAATATTTTCAAAATATACTGTATACTGTAAGTGTGTGTATTTATATATACATAATACATAGGCCTATACACAGAACACACACATATTATGCAAACAAAACTTTTATTTTGGATGCGATTCATCGCGATTAATCGTTTGACACCACAAATATTTATATATATATATATATTTTAGAAATGGAGGGACATTTTGGTATTTATGTTTATAATGGATTTGTATTTTTCCTTTCTTAGCTGCTTCAGATGTCACAGCTCAGAATAGTCGTGGAGGGTTGAGAGTTCTTGTTGTCACATCAGCCAATCAGTTGACATTACGTCATTTCCCTGTTGCCTGTGATTATTCACATGTCAATTATGGTTCAAGTGATTGTCTCAAAAACTTAAGTGCGCATAACAGAGTACCCATGAGTAAATTAATTAATCAGGCTTATTTGTTTCTTTTTTTTAATTTTATCCTTTCTTGTCTTACTATTTTTGGATTTTCCGATTGTGATTTGTAGCTGCTCATTGAACTGAACTTTACATTTGACCCTTCTCTGACTATTGTAGACTCTTCGTTCTGGATTTCAACATTTAATTAAAACATCTCTGCACTTCTGCTTCAAGTCCTCTTGGGAGGTTCCTCCTTAAGAGCTTGGAAGCTGTAATTATGATGTGATGTACAATGATATGCTTTTGGTTAGAATAAAATAAGAACATTTTTAATAATTTTTCACATACTGACAAATAGAAACTTTTAACCACAGGGAATGATGGGAAATGTAGTTTTGATGCTATTCTAAACTAATGTATCACTAAAATGTATTTAAATTTTTCATTCAAATAAACTGTACAGTTAACATTCATAATTCTAACGTATTAACAATACAAATTTCCACCAAGAATCTTTACCTGACACACTTCCAGCTCAACAATCTGGAGATTTTTGATTTTCATCTGCAGTCATCTCATAATATGATCATTCCAACGTGAACGCAGCAATACATCTTAATTCCGCACCAGTTCTTGGTTAATTAGAATATCATTGTGAAACATTCTGACAGTCCTACTGTGAAACTTTTCTTCACCCCAAATGCGTCTTTGTATTAAAAACAGCAGTTGCACATGATGCATCATGTTCTTGTGTCCATCCACACCAGCATGTAGACGTATGTAACACATTCTTTGGCATAACCGCAAAAAGACAATGAACTGATCTCCAGGTGTCTGTGACGTTACGATGGGTGGCGGGCGACGTTTCGAGGATGGCGTGATTAATGCTCTGTCAAGGGTTCAGGAGAGAATGTGGTGATGGCTGCGGCATCTGATTTGCATATCTACTCTAAATAAAAGCTGGTGAGTCATTGCTTTGAAGAGTGTTAAGAGGCTCCGTGTGTCAACTCCTGTTGTGCTTTATAGATATCATTATGAGCTCCTGGGAATGCCACTGCGGTGGATTCACGTTTACATTGTCGCACAGCTCTAGAGGTGGTTAGCAGCGATGGCCAGGGGCAGCGTATGCTTGATTTCTCTCTGGCTTCTTCATTTAGGGTAGTGGGCTGACTGCTTTTAAACTTCAGATTGAAGTAAACATCAGCTCACAGCTGGGCTGATGGTTTATTTTTACTGATAGTAAAAATAATTTTACTAGTTTTTACTAGACAGTTTTAGACTAGACAGTTTTCTCAGAAATGAAAATTCTGTGATCACCCTAATTTTTGGGTGAACTATCCCTTTAAGACAACCATTATAATTAAAGGATCAGGGTGCCGTCGAAATGAGAGTTCAAACATCTGATAAAAGCATCACAATAATCCACAAGGAATCCACACAACTCCAGTCCACCTTTTTTTTTTTCTTGAGTAGCAAAAAGCTTCTGGTTTATCCATCATGAAGACGATTTTTGACTTCAAACCATTGCTTCTGGCTAATAAGAGCCCTCTATCCATAATATTGCTTTCTCCAGTGGAAAAGTTGTCTCGTCTGAATCAGGGGAGAAATATGCACAGATCAAGCACCATTTACAGTACAAGCAAAAACAGTTCTAAAAAATATGTTGGTGGATTTTGATGTGAGAGGGCAACAGGGGATGGAATTTTTCACTGGAAGAAGCATTATTATGGATAATGTGCTCATATTTTGGCCTGACGCAATGGTTTTAAGTCAAAAACATCTAACTGATGAATTAGTTTATAACAAACATGCAACTTTTCACTTCACAAGACATTAACTGATGTGCTGAAGTCTTGTGGATTATGTGTATTATTGTAATGTTATCAGCTGTTTAACTCTCATTCTGACGCCACCCATTCCCTGCAGAGGGTCCATTGGTGAGCAAGTGATGTTCAAATCTGTTTTGATAAAAAAAAAAAAAACACATCTGCATCTTGGATGGCGTGAGGTTAGGTACATTTTTAGCAAATTTTCATTTTTGGGTGGACTATTTCTTTAAGGAAAACTGCTTTGTATTGGAAAACAGTGTATGTGCAGTCCTGTGGCAATATACTGTTTGCAATATAATGCAGTTCACAGTGTGAATCACAGTGTGTTTCTTGCTCATGAGTCATGACTTCACTTCCGCTATTGTTCTTTCTAGTCTTCCCTCAGAATTGCCAACAGAGTCGTTTATGTTGCAGCTCACTGAACAGAGATAATCATGAGAAATCGACAACCTACAATTTAATTACAGCTCTATAAAACTTGATGCACATTGTAGCAGAGCTCTAAAAACCCAACTTCTAAGACAACTTTCGAGGCTTGACTGCTTTTAGATGTGACGCAATTCACCAGGAGGTGTGGATTTGCCAATCACGTTAACAGATCTGAAAGCTGGAGTGTGGAATTTTCTTGTATGGCACGTGAAACAAATGCCGCATTATGATGCAGATGCACACGTACAGCTTTTCCTCGGGGCAAGAAAATGCAGAGGTGTTTTTTGTCCCATGAGCACGGGAATAAAGCCATGATTCTTTGGCATACATATTTTGACTCATAAAACAGGAGATTAACACAGTTTATGGATGGAATAAATGAAACCATTTTAGCGCCATTTTGAATGTGAGCTTGATTTAAATTCTCTAAACATCAAATCAAATCCAGTCCCTATAGACTGAAGCATCATGAATGCATCTCTTTTGAATATGTGGGTGCTTTTATTATAGGTTCCAGCTTCATCAGAATATAAGAACAGTTCTTCAGGAAGAACAAGGACACACAAAGTGTACTTCTCTGTCGTTTAAGAGCTTTGAGGAAACATTTTTAAAGCAGCCAGTCTGTTCCCTGAGAACACATTGAACTGCTGAGAATTTGCACTCAATTTTTTTGAAGTAGGGGAACTGGAGCAAGTTCCTTGCAAAAAGTTGTGCAAAACACTGCCCCAAGCTTTCATTTCCCATGTGACAATTAGCCCCGCTCTTTTCAGTTTTTAAAATCATAGTTTAATATATGCATCTGCTAACATGTTATAAATAAATAGGCTACTTCAGGTTCTTCTAATTCAAATAGATTATTATTGCTCATTAATGTGTGTTGTGACATGTTTGCAGTAAATGCAATAAACAACATCACTATTAATTGCTCTAATGTGCTGCGTGAAAATACAATTAAAACAAAACAGAGCTTCTTGTTTTTACATCGGCAACTCGCCGGTCCTCGCTCAGTAATGACATAAACCGATATAATAAAGCTTTAAGTGTGCGCTTCAGAGAGAACACTGACTCTCCTGAGACGCTGGAGACCTTCTCAATTTTTAGAGACGTCAAAGGAAAATTCAATCCACTGTATTTATTCCCTTCATTTTCAGAGACCGGGGGAGATTCTTTTTAGCGGATCGACATTTTTATTGATTCAGTACCATATTCTGTCCTTATTTCAGAGAGAACATCAAGCTGTGTCTTTTCCCGTCTTGATGTTAAAAATTGGAAAGAGGCCTGGAGAGGGAACACTTTTTAAGCCTAAACTATAAAGATACGTGCGCCGTTCCCTTGAGAGAGGCTGACTCATCCGACGAGAGCCTGTAACTCATATATCGATAAATTCCACGGCCAATCCACCATCGCTGGCATCTCCTTCTAATTGATCACGGACATCTGTTGTCATTCATTCCCAAACAAGATGTCAGCTTTGTTGACTGCAATCACTTACGCTGATGACTGCTCTCAACAAGTGAAAAATAAACAGTACACTTACTGCAATGAGAGCTCGGCCGAGCATCTCAATATCTTCGCCTCTTTGCTTTGCTTAAATGAAGCTTGTTTTGCTGAGAGGTGTCGTTTCGATTTACGCTCACATGGAATTGACTGATTCATGACCCTGCGTCTGTGTAAATCTACAATGTTTCATTAAGTAAATTCAGGTGTCTCAACATTGGGTTCGGATAGGAGTGGGTTATTTAAAATGAAGACATTTTTATACATCCCCCACCTCGAGTGCGTGAATGAAACATGATTTGACGTCGAAGAGTCGTTTGACGCACAGTGGAGCTTTACGTTCGTTCTTTTTGCACAAGTAGCAACTTTAATGTTGGTGATTAATTAACAGCCTAAATCAAACTGATTGATGGGTGCAATCCTCTAATGATCTATTCAGTCTGAAATTTGCAGAGAGAGCTCAAAGTATCAACCTTGGAGCTAATGAACGCCAATTAGTGCAGAAGATGACTTTGGTATGCCTTGTGTACGACCATGTGTTGAAATATCCACATAATGATGTAGATGGAGAAGACCAACGAGACCTTTTCACACACCAATTAGATAGTTCTTTAATGGCATTGTTCTAAGAATTCCTTTTTTAGACTTCCACCATCATCTCTAGGAAGGGAAACATTTGGCCAAGGTAATTAAATTTTTAAACCTAGAAGGCGTACTCTATGACTTCTTACGAAACTGGCTGATTTAAATAGATGCTTCTTGGATGGCTTTTGGAGGGCATCCCTGTGCACCGTAGCATTGCACGTTGATTATCCGCTCTAAGGGATGCACACTTCCACATCCATCGGGAGATGCAATTGTTGGCAGATTATGTAAATAACACAATGCTGAATGAAGCATAAAGGTGTTTTCTGATCAGTCACTTGGACTCCAAATGCTTATGTGCCCATTAAAGGGATGGTTCATCCGGAAATGAAAATGTGGTCATTATTTATTCACCCTCAAGTCATTCCAAACCTGTATGAGTTTCTTTCTTCTGTGGAACATAAAAGAAGATATATTGAAAAATATTTCAGTGGGATTTTTTGTTTTTCCTTACAGTGAAAGTGAATGGGGACCAGTCTTGTTTTGGACCCCACTGACTTCCATTGTACACTGTAAAAAAAAGAAGAAGAAAAATGCTACAGGAAAAACCTAATTGTAAGTTATTTTACCATTAATGGTGAAAAACTAAATGGTTTAACATTGCATTATATGTAAATTTATTGTAAAATACTATCAAATTAGGTTTTTGCAAGTGAAAACTATGTAATACAGAAAAATTTACGGCAAAAACATCACATGATTGTATTTTATTTAAAAAGTTTAGTTTCTTCATGTGTTTTTGTTATCAGTAATGTACATTTGGGTGTTTTTGTGTTACATTTTATGTTTAGTTAATGTTTTTTTTTTTTTACTGTAAATGTAGCTGAAGATTTATTACAGTATTTGGATGAAACCAGTTGAAATATTCTTGAAAACATTTGTTTTTGTTCAGCAAAAGAAAGAAAGTCATACATGTTTGGTAAATAATGATAGAATTTTCATTTTTGGCTGAGCTGTTCCTTCAATTTGAAGTTTTGAAAGCATCTTGTAAAAGGTGCAACCTAGCAAAAGGAATTGGGTTTTTGATTTTTACCTACACTCTTAAAAATAATGGTTCCAAAAGAGGGGTTTCATGGCGATGCCATAGATGAACCATTTTTGGTTCGCAAAGAACCTGTCAGTGAACAGCTCTAAAAATAACCATTTTTATCTTAGTGTGAAGAACATTTAATAAAACATTTCTAAAAAACCCTTTTGTCCTATAGACCTTTTTCAGCGCTGTTCTCATTGTCTTCTGTTATTGACATCCACTTAGAATGTACATGATACCATTTGTTAACTCTACAATAAGTAAATCCTCTTCACCAGAATTACTCTTCAACATTGATGCCGTAGAGCTACCGCAAAAACGGAATTTCAAAGACAGAATTCTAAAGATGGTTGCACACTTGTTTCTCTGATGCATACGGTCAATTAAGAACCTTTTGTGCCATGGATGTTCTTCATGGAAAAATCAGTTCCAATGAAGAACTTTTTTAAATGTATATGCCACAATGGTACATAATTGCAAACACAGCATTGCCTCAAAAATACCCAGTGAAATGAGAATGTCTAAAGTTTTGGAACAGTATGGAAATGATGTGCTTAATCATGTTAGGCAACACACGGGGATGAAGACGAACAGCAGAATGAAGGAGTGGAGTGAATATGATGCTCCTAATCAGTGCAGAGTCGCGTGTGTGTGTGTGTGTGTGTGTGTGTGTGTGTGTGAAGGGGCAGTGACAGGGCAAAGCTGCACACTCTCTGTGTGCTCACGGAGGGAAAAGGCCTAATGTCATTGTTACCTAATGTCGTGAGATTGATTCCCTTGTATTAAATAATGTATTTGAGTTGAATAAAGCTTATACATTTAGGTTACCTAACAAAAAAGTGTGACGTTTTTTCTGACGAAACTGCCCTGAACAAAACATGTTTACAGTCCAATGCTGTGTCTCCAAAGCGGTTTAGTTTAAAAGCTGCTGCACAAAAGAAAATTAAGTACACTTTGGATAAAATATTCATGGAATTGCACTTAGTAATGCAGTTAGTTGGCGAAGATTTGTGGTGTAAGCCTGAAAGGTTTTGCAGTAAACAATTATTGCGTGCAGTGCCAAATTTAACTACAAAGTTATGATTTTCATAATATGATGTTCATTCATTTTTTGTGTACTAACATAAAAATGTTGTGCAGTACCCAAATTATACTTCAAAACTTATACAATTGAAATACCCGTGAATGACATACACTTATAGTATGCTTTTTATTGGGATGCTTACAGACATATGTTTAATGTTGCAGGCCTTCTTTAAATCTTAAAGTTTTTTTAACAAATTCAGTGGGTCTGGAAGCCAGCAGCAAGCCCTAAAGGTATTCTTAAGAAAAAAGGCACCTTGACGTACAAAAAAACAAAAAGCTGATGTGTTTTTTCAGTGGTGCTTTTTGAAACTGTGACGCTTCACCCCATATGTTGTTCAATTGAGTTGTAGATCACGATTTCTGTCTGTAACAAATCTGAAATTGTTATTCACAGTTATTGTCATCAGGGATATTATTCACATTCATTTTTTGCTTTGATATTGTTTTCTTCTAGTGTTCCCAGCAGAGTGTCTTCAGATGCTTCTTCATGAAAATTTCAATGGATTCTGCTGTTCAGGTGAAGTTCATTTTTAATAGCAAATACATAGTATTCTAAAATAACCCTAATTTGCATAGAAAAAGACGCATGTTTGCTTTGAAAACGATAGTGATGACGATATTTCAACACTATTCCAGCACATTTACACTAGATAGTGGGTGGTTTGTGAATATGACACAGGTTTTTGCAAATGCTGTTTAGTGAACTCAACCCATGTTGTTTATCTCTATGTACTATAAATCTTTACTGTTTTCTAGTATAATAGTCTCATGTTAAAATTATTTTAGTATGAAAGACAAGGAGGACCTCAGGACTTTAGTTTACAGGCTATCTCGGCTATATAAAGATGTCAGTGCAGTGGACTAAAATGTATGATTGATTCTTATGTCGAGCCCATGTTAAGTCTTCTCATGAGGGCTACTCATGTCACGTCATATCAAATCATCATGTCACAGACAAACTAGAGAATGTGTCAGGCCCAGGAAATCGCAAAGCCAGAAGTGTCAGAAAAAGGTAAAAGACAGGGTTCCTACACTGTCTGTGACAGGTACTCAAAACTGGACGAGTTAGATGAAACCAGAAAGGGACGGGTGCAATAGAGCATGGTGTTCCTGGCAGAATATCCATGCCTCCTCATCATCTCAAGGTGATTCAACAACAAACGCCAACAGTGAAGAATGTGGCAAAGTGGAATCTGGACTTGGAAAAGGATTTTGTTCAGTCAGAGTGAGTTTATTTGATGAGCTACAACTTTACAAACATGTGAAGAATGATCCATGTGTAAAAAAAAAAACAACAAAAGGAAATTCTACAAACAGGGTATACAAAATAAGGGCCTGAAAATGAAAACCTTTTTTTTAGGGCCCAAGCATCGATGGTGAAAGGACTCACTTGGTTGGAATTGACTTTTTTCATTTATTTCATTTATTTTTTGCAGGTGTAAAAGGAGGACCTCAAGAGGTCAAGTGAAATAGAAATATTTTATATTAAAAATATTCAGTATGTTTAAAGAATTATTATGCATTTATATTTATGAAACCCTTTTTTAGGGCCCAAGCACCAATGGTGCAAGGACTCGCTTGATTTTTTTTTTCATTTATTTTTAGCAAGTGTAAAAGGAGGACCTCAAAAGAGGTCAAGTGAAATATAAATATTTTATATTAAATATACAATATGTTTAAAGAACTAGCATTTATATTTTATTTAGTGTTAAATATTGTTAATAATATATGAAAATATATTTGTAATAATTTGTCTTAAAATAATAACTTTGATAAGGTTGAATTTTTCTTGTATTATTGCCATGATGTGGGTCCAAATATAGAGTTTTTTAAGGACCAATTCTCACTTTAACTAGCATGCATATTACTAGTATTTTGGCTGTTTATTAGTACTTAGCACTTATTAATGCCTTATTCTGCATAACCATATTCTACATCCCCTACTCCATACCTAAACCTAACATCTACCTGACTAACAATTAATAAATGACAATTATGAGTTTATTGAGGCAAAATTTTAGTTAATAGTGAGAACTGGACCTTAAAATATAGTGTGGCCTTTTTTTAAATAATGGAGGGAAATCATGCAGAGCTCTTTAAAATTGTTTATTTATTTTAATATTAATGAACTGAATGTCAGTTCAACCGGTTTTGAGGTAATGGCAAAATGTTTTGACATGTAAATAATATAGCATAAATTGCTGAGATTGAAGTGACGGCCATTGTCTGTACAGACTGTGACCAAGATACATATAACTAAGAATGCTTTTTAAAAAGATAAAAATACAGTCATAAATCCCTGCTGTATAAACAATTAAAAAGAACAGTGCTTAAAATAGCAAAATAGAAGAACTTATCATTCATGAATCATAACTGCACTGTATTCATATTAGCTGTAAACTAATGCATTTCTTAATGAACGGACCTGTGGGTGGCAGAACAAAAGATACATTTCAGCTCTTTTGTAATACACTGGAAAATCTTTGTTCCTTCTACACAATTAGACATGCCTTCCCAAAATATCCATCAAAATAACAAAGCTTTCTATTGCAGAACAACAAGCTTCAAATTATAAATGGAAACCTTAATTAGGCTCAGATATGTAATATATTCAAAGTAACAAATCAAAGATGCATGCGGAGACCATCACCGCTCACTCTGAATGAATAATTAAGCCAGATGATATTTTGCTTATGTTTGACGCTGTGTGTGACTTTGGCGTACCCGTGCTGATCCAGTTGGATTCAGAGTATTGTGGCCTGAGGGGTGAGACGGCCGCTCAGAGTCCTGACCTCATCTGCTCTCCCTGACAGCCAAGAGCTCTTTGTATTTTAAAAGACCTCTTAATGGACTCACTGCTCTCAATGAAATTTCCAAATAGAGCAGATTTTGCATGCACCTAAAGGACAGTTGCCTGATGGGGTTGCAGTGACATGATTTTGGAGCTCTCTGTTTTTTTTTTATAACTTTCCACTGGTTGGACTTTAATCCTGGATGACATTTACGCACCCATGAGCAATTGGATTTTAACAAGCTTATTAAAACTTATAGGGTACAGCTTATGAATTTAGACATCTCTGTCAGACAATAAAGTCTCAACCATATTTGCATTATGATTCAATTCATTTCAGATTAAAGACTAGTACAGTCCTTATAGTGTCAGCAGTAAAGCGTGCAACCAGTGGACACTTTGTTATCCCATAAACCCACCAGAGCTCAGCGGCCAACAGATATATAAAAAAGAAAACTTCAATAGTGAAAAATATCAATAGTGAAGTTCTTCATCAAATTCAGTACATACTGTACTATTAATGTACAAAGCCTAACTAATAAGTTAATAAGTTAATCAATACAAAATATATATATATATATATATATATATATGAATATGAATATATTATTGTTTTATACAAATATTTATTACTATTATTATTAATAATAATAATAATAAGAAGAAGAAGAATAGCGCTATATTTATATTTAAAGAAAATTCAAAGGTTTTTAATCAAATTTAGTAGTCCAGCCTAGAAATGACAAGGGCCTGGACAAGAAGTTGAGCAGTATGCTCCGTAAGGAAGGGCCTGATTTTTCTGATGTTGTGCAATGCAAACCTGCAAGATCGAGCAGATTTTGCAATGTGGTCTTTGAAAGTCACCTGGTCATCAAAGATTACACCAAGATTTCTGACCGAACTTGATGGGGTAGTATGGAAGTAAAATAATGACAAATGTCTTTGAAACAAAAAAGCACGTTGAATTGCACTAACTGAAGAAAAAATGCATTGCATTAACAGTGCTTGCATTGTAATGCCTTGTATTTTCAAAGACATTTGTCATTATTTTACTTCCATAGGGTAGGTCTACTTATTGATGAATCTAACTGGATGGTGAAATCATGCTGTAGAGTTGGAGTGGCAGGGAAGACCAGGAGCTTAGTCTTTGCCAGGTTGAGCTGTAGGTGATGTTCATTTATCCATGCTGAGATGTTCTCCAGGCAGCCTGAAATCCGTGCAGCTACCATTGGATCATCTAGTTAAAATATGTTATAAGGAGAAGAGAAGCGGTCCAAGAACTGATCCCTGAGGAACCCCAGTGACCCAGTGACTTTGGATACCTCCCTTTATATTACATATTATATAAAATATTTAAGTAAAGTGCCGTAAGCAAATATTTAAATATTAATATTAAATATTAAAATATTAGTTTGTATAAAATATTAAAGTTTTATATCAATCAATTTTAAATAATAAATAAAGTGTTATAGGTACAGTACCAATAAAGTTATAATATTGACATTTGAGAAGTTTTTGAGTTCTTCATCAAATTCAGTACATATGAAGTTATGGGAATTTGGACATAACCTATAAAAATAGGATAATACAGTTAAGTCTTTCACATAACAACAGCATGGTGTCTTTAAACATCTGAGTGTGCTGTTTTTAAACATCTCCGGGTGCCATTAATATGCGGCTGAAAACCAGGAGGAAGCCAATATTGTGAGTTTTCAGAATTCAATTAAAGATACCAATTCATATCGGCAAACACCCCATTGAGAAGACAGATGAGCCCTTATATTGAGTCAGACCCCAGTCTATTTGGAGCAAGGAGATCAGCAGGCTCTCTGAGCCTCTTTAAACTCATTTATAGTACTGACAAGCTTTATTGATATCGCCTCACAGCTGACCAGAATAGACTATATCTGTTGACGACGATGCGCAGCTTAAAGGCGTCATTGTTAACAGCACTGCTGTAATCCGATGCAATTACAAGGATGAAAGTGAAGTGTCTTATGCCGTTGTGAGGAACAAATGAGGTAAAGAGTTGAATGAGCTTGAATGGAGAGTCAAATGATACTCTGTTAGAGTATTAAACCTATCAGGAGCAAGATGTAATGTTTCTCTGACTCTCTGAAGTGTGTCAGGTTTTTTCTTTAGAACCGCTGGTAAACATATGACACATCATATGCCTTATACACCAGTGAAAACCACACGAAGCGCTAGTATGGATTCGATGTGCCGGGCCCACGGCACTTCCTGTGTTTCATTACGTGGCATGTTTTGTTATCCACTTCCGGACACTGATTTGAAATCGTAGTGACATCGATGACCACGAGCGAATTTGTGAATTTTGCGGCGAGGTGGTATGTTGGATTTGTGTCAGTAAGCAGCCGCATGTCATGATGGGACTTGACACCGGGCCTGAAGGGAGGAGGAAAATGGCTCTGCTTTATTTTGCGGAGAAACGCTTAAGCTTTTGACCTCATCATTTGTTTGAACGCTTCATACAATCGATCAGAATTGACTCCCACGCAGCAGATAAAGTATTCAGTCTGAAACATCAATGAATGTCAGGAATTGCTTCATAGAGGTGTTTTGTCTAAGTTTTAGGATCACACAGACGTGGGGCGAATATAATAATAATTAATTTACCGAGTGAATCACCGGCGTAAATTTGAGTGGATTAGGGACTAGGTGCTTTGAGGAGCTCGAAATAGAACCAAGATGTCTGCCGCCTTCTTCATCTGTCAGCTTTATTGTAGATGGATGCAGTCATTATCCATAATAACGTTATTCTTGGGATGAATCCACTCTTCTTGTTAACCGTCAGCCTTTTTCCCCTGAGCCTTCCCCATCCCACATATCATAAATGTAATGGCGCTTTCCACAAATAGGGTGCAAATTGGTGCCCCATGACTTTTTTTAAAAAGCGTTACAGGCACAAATTCTATGCTTTTATTGTAAGAACTGGGAATGTTAGATAACCATGAAATGTTAGCTAGTTCAAAACACATCAAATGTCTGTATCCCTCCTTTGGCCTCTCCATATTTCTTGATTTTATGATTGTATCCAACAATTATAATCACACAACAATGTCCTAATTTTGACCTGATTTATTGAATTTTCATTCATTGTAATATTTTACTTTATTTTATATAAAAGAATAAAATATAAAACAGTTCATACACTGAAAATAATTGTGTACATTAAAAAAAATTAAGCCTTTTTTAATTTATGCAATTTAATTAATAGTAAAATTCCATCAAATTGAATTGAATAATCCTTATGTATTTTAATTGAATAATTGAGTAAGGATTGTTCAATTATTCAGTTAAAATATGTAAGGATTATTCAATTCAATTTGATGGAATTTTGCTATTAATTAAATTGCGTACATTTTTTTTTTTTATTGTTTATTTATTTAAAAATTGCGTAAATCTTAAAAAAGGCTCTTTTTGAGTGTAGGATTTACTTTTCAGTCAAAAATGGCTAAAATCCTACTAAAATTCTAAATCCTACACTATATTTTTTCAGTGTATGAGCTGTTTCTATTCTATTCTTTTTATATAAAGTAAAATACTACAATGAATTGAATGCAATTCAACATATTAGGTCAAAATTCCTTTGCGACTTGTGATCTAATAATTTCTGAGTGAAAATTGTTTCAAAGTAAAATTTGCACTGCTTTTTTCAGTGTATGAGCTGTTAAATGGTCTGTTTATATATATATATATATATATATATATAACAAAACAACAATTTCTTTCACTGATCATCTGTTCAGAAAAAAAAGCATTTTCAAACCTTGGTTTGTATCCTATTCATTGAAAGTGCCTAATAATTCTTATTTTTGCATGGTGAAAGTGTTTACAACCAATTCACTTTTTTTTTCTATTTTTATGGAAACCCACATGTCTGGATGAAAGGACAAAGCAACAACATGGAATTTCCATTCAAACCTATTGGGAAACATGTAACCTCTATTTCTTTACACTTGTTAGCATTTATTGTCCAGAAGCTGATTGGGACGCTGTCTGATTGGCATTCTGAAAGCAGGTGTAAAGGGGCTCGGGCCAAGTGTTCCATCTCCCAGCCTCCCTCATGGCCAGAGCAGAGCTAGGGGGGAGGACAGCACTTGACAGCAGTGACTGCGAGAGTGACATGGTCCTGCCGCTGTGCAGCTGTAATCACCGGGACCCAAAGCTCTGTCTGTGCTGTCTGGATAAGTGACACCCACTAGAACATCGCCTGAAGTTCACCACGCCTGTGTGCCTGTGGCAACAACTGAACAACCTGCGCTTTAGTGTGACGTATTTGATCGATTTTATTGAGGGAACACCCTGGAATGTGATCAAAGGATTGATTATTGCAGTCACACCACTTTAAAATGCATCTTTGGTCATAAGAGAGAAATATGCAATTAAGCAAAGATCAAGAATGCGACCAAATATTCAAACTTAGTCAGTGAAATGCCACATTTGGTCAAACACTTAAGATTATAGATTTATGACAGAAAAAGTATAAAGTTGTATAATTTGAATTGAGTCAGTGTAAGAATTATTTAATAAATTCAAGGGCTTTTACTTTTTTTCTGTCAGTAATTTTAATTGAGTGTCATTTTGTCAGTTGACGTTTGTCGCGTAATTTGGCGCCCTCAGCTAACCGTCAAACACAAATAAGGCTAATTTGGCGCCCTCAGTTAACAGCCTGAACGGTCTGAATCACAATTTAAACCAAACACTACAGGGTTTAGTAATATATTTCTGATATGTAAATCTATAAAAAAATTAATAAATTGTAACAATACTCATGCTTTGTCTACGTATGATCCCATGGCGATCTTAACTGGAAGCGCTCGAGTTGCCAAGGTTACTTCTTCGGTTGAACGGGACTTCTGTTCGCGAAAGTCTGTTTAGTACAAATCTAACTTTTACGGAACTTTTGTTAAATAAAATACGTACTTTTAAGACCCTTTCCCACACTTTTATTTTGACTTCCTTTGAGGGGTTTCAAGTCGTAATTATGGAGCCTCATCATTTGTTTCATATTTTAGATGATAAAGACATAAAGCTTTCAAATATTAGCTATAGGACAGTGTTCTAAATATTCCAAAAAGATGGGAGAAGATCAATATAGAGGATCCTAAAATACCCCTGGTTTTATATGCATCTTCTTTCACACACATACACACTCAAGGACGCACTCACACACACACACACACCTCGATGACTCATTCAAACCGAAAACTGTTCACTTACGTTCATTCAAGTCAACTCTCTCTCCCCTCTGCGCAGACGCAAGCTACTAAATGCGTGACACTTGTCGCTGACCGTGCCTATATAAATGCAAACTCCAGCCTTCCTTTGAAGAAGTCCTAAACGTAATAACTTGGTAGGCACCAACTGGAAGACAGACGCTCCTCGCAAAGTTCAAAAACCATCCAAGGATATATCATTTACGCACAGGTACGCAACATCTTATCTGGAATAAGACAGCTGATATTGAGGTAGCCTAGTAAACGTTATGTAATAACATCTTACACTGATAATCTTTATTCTAGTTAGTTTGTATTGCTGTAGATGAGTCCTCGTGTTTTGCGCACAATGAGGCACCGAGCTCTCCAACCTTAAAGCGCGCGTAAATGCCCAAGTGGACTTAGAAATATACATTTGTGCAATGCAATTATGAATGCGAATGTGCAGTAACAAATTGCATCTGTCAAGATTTGAGCTTCGTCCCAGAGTGCGCAAAACAGTTACTGAGAAGTTGAAATCGTGCGCATAATTGACTCACTTCTCCCGCAGATTCTCCTCGCCACTTTTTGACATGAAGCTCAATTTTCTCGTCACCACCGTGGCTCTGCTCGTTGCCTTTCCACCACCGTATGAATGTAGAGCCATCGAAAGCAGCTCCAACCAGCAAGCCACGGACCCCGATGGAGAGCGACAGTCCCCGCCGGTTTTGGCACGCTTAGGGGAGGAGTACTTCATCCGGCTCGGTAACAGAAACCAGAATCCTCCCCGATCCCCAGCCGACAGCTTCCCCGAGACATCCCAGTATTCCAAAAGAGCACTGCAGCTCCAGTTAACGCAGCGTCTGCTGGAGGGGAAAGTTGGAAACATCGGCCGCTTGGATGGCAATTACGCGCTCCGGGCGCTCGACTCAGTGGAGAGAGAGCGCAGGTCGGAGGAGCCGCCGATTTCCCTGGATCTGACCTTTCATCTGCTACGAGAAGTACTGGAGATGGCCAGAGCCGAACAAATGGCCCAGCAAGCTCACAGCAACCGCAAAATGATGGAAATATTCGGGAAGTAACCATGAGCAAACCCATCAGCCAAAGATATTTTTACATTTAGCACAAACATGAATATTCTGTACCATAGTGCTGCTTTTCCATCATGATCTATTTATACCGGTGACTTATTTATTTGTAGCTATTTCAATGAAGGCGAATAGAGTACAGTAGGTGTATATGAAGCGCAAAACTGTCATCACTCTCCATCAATGTTATTGTATAAGTGATCATTCAGAACTGTAGATGAAGAAAACGTTCGAGTTTATTTAAAAAAATAAAAGACAATATTTTCCAGTACTGTATTATTTTATCTGACAGACTTGAGTTTCATTGTAACATACAGTACATTGTTTAAGTTTGTTAATAAACTAATGAGCAACCATTAATTTTTGTTGTGCAAGAGAATGTCTTATATTTATATTTTTCAATAAAACTTTGAAAGCCAGTTTGACACCTCTTGTCTAGATTATTGACATGAAAAAGTGATTAAATAATTAAAAATACCTCTACTTATATTTCACAGTCATCAAGTAACAAATGTATTTATCAATGCATGAACATGTTTTCAATGTCTGCAAACTTCTAACTTTAAGAATCAATAAATGAGGGTAATCCAGAGATGATTGACAGCCAAGGCATCTTGTTCCTGAGTGGTTTAACCAGGGGTAGAACAATTCTTTATATAAAATATTTCATCTATAATTTATTAATTACAATTAAAAAGGGTAAACATAATCTTATACTACAAGAAGGTCATTTTTACCACCTACCTTCAAAAAATGGAACCTAAAAACAAGCTCAAAAACAAGTCATAAACACATATATGGTACCTCAGACTATATTGCACATATACACTGAATCATTCAATCAATATACTTGCTGACGCTCAATGACACTAATGTACTTTTTCAAAAAAAGACATCAAAATAGAATTTTTCCTGGACTTGGCAGCGTGTCTTTGAAAAGGTAATTCACATAACAAAGTGTTAGTGGGGAAAAAAAAAAAAAAAACCCTGAGTAGACATGACCATTATGACAAAGGCAACTGATTATCAAATGCAGTATAAACACTGGTGCTGACTGAAACGTTTCACACCAAACCAAATAACTGATGAGTGGTGACTCATTCTACAGCAACTGGAGATCTTGGGTGTAGTTTCACTGAACCATGTCCTAAAGTGAACGGCTGAAGCACATCCAAATCCGATCAATAACTCAAATGTGAACTAACAAGACACTCAGAACATTTCAACCTTATGTTTTTTACGTAGCACCACAGAATGCACGTCACTTCGACTAGGATTCATTCATTGCAAAGGTGGAAGCCACACATGGTGAGCCGAGTGTTGTTTTGGGGTTGTGCTCCCTGGACCTCATTAAGTTGGTTGTAGCCGTTCTCTGTGTGAAGCCAGCAACAGAAGCACATCCTAGTCACTGATCACCCTCCACTGGGCCAGAATATAAGGATTACGCAATGTCCTGGCATCGTTATTTCAGCTTGACCACTGAGATGTGCGAACAACACTTATTTACTCTTCACCTACAAGACCAGGGGAAGACAATCCTGTGAGCAAAGAGACGAGGCGATTACTTCCACGGATGTTTCTTCATGTAGATTAGGCATCTGCTGTATATGTGATATGTGATACACCAATGCTTTTGGAACTGAACTGGATGTTGATTTGAATTAAATCTGTTACAAATGATTACACTACATGAGGGTAACCTTTTATTTGACGTTGACGTTTATAAATATGAAATCCAGAGAACATTTAAAGCGAATCATGTCATTCATAACTCAAATACCACTGCCGTGCCAACTGCAATGAAATACCACGCGAACACTCCCTACGCAGTAAACAACACCACAAATCTTGGAAGGGTTTCTTAAGTCATCTCCAATTATATTTAGTCATCTAGTGACTTTTCTTAAGCAGTTACTGAAACAGAAACAGTACCAGCACTGGTAAAATAGTCTGTTTTTAAAATTTAGGTGTCCATATTGTTTTGAGCAGCTTGCAAAATGAACGCTGGATCAATATTTGTGTTGGCATGTGCACTTTGTGAAGTTAGGATGATGTGGCGGGTCTGCATGTGCTCAGGGGTTGTGGGGGAAGAAGGGGCGGAAGGGCTTCATTCAGTGAGTCCACTTCTCCCGAGGCTGTTTGCCCTGCCCGGCCGTCAGCATCGACAGCCACCTCCTCCTCGTCCTCCTCCTCTTCATCATCCTCTGCAAACAATGAGAGTTTAAAGGAATAGTTCACCCAAAAATCTAAATTTGCAGAAAATTTACTCACCCTCGGGCCATCTAAGATTTAAATGAGTTTGTTTCTTCATCGTAACAGATTTGGAGAAATTTAGAATTACATCACTTGCTCACCAATAGATCCTCTGCAGTGAATGGGTGCCGTCAGAATGAGAGTCCAAACAGCTGATTAAAACATTACAATAATCCATAAGTAATCCACATGACTCCAGCCTATCGGTTAACATCTTGTGAAGTGAAAAGCTGTGTTTGTAAGAAATGATCCTTAAGGTGTTTTAACTTTAAACGGGCCAAAATACCAGTCTATAATCCATAATAACGCTTCCTCCAGTTAAAAAGTTCACTGCGTGTTGTCATCTCGCATCAAAATTCACTGACATATTTGTTTTCAGCGCTATCAAACGATTGATTAATCACATCCAAAATAAACGTTTTTATGTACATAATATATGTATGTGTACTGTGTATAATTATGTATATATAAATACACACACATACAGTATATATTTTGAAAATATTTACGTGTTTACTTGTATTAATTTATATTCATATAATTTATATTATATAAAAATATATTTTTTTCTTAAATATATACGTGCATGTGTGTGTATTTATATATACATAATAAATATACACAGTACACACACATAT
>NW_015548302.1:82010-86735 GCF_001515605.1 Sinocyclocheilus anshuiensis | reverse complement strand
TGTGCATGTGTGTGTATTTATATATACATAATAAATATACACAGTACACACACATATGTTTTGTAAACAAAAACTTTTATCTTGGATGCGATTAATCGTTTGACAGCACTAATTTGTTTAGAACTGTTTTCGCTTGTAAACGATGCTTGATCTCTGCATATTTTTCTCCTGTTTTAGACTTTTTCACTGGAGAAAGCAATATTATGAAAAGAGAACTCGTGTTTTAGCCAGAAGCAAAGATTTTAAGATAAAAATGACTTGATGGATTTGTTTCTTACAAACATGCAGCTTTTAACTTTACAAGACGTTAACTGATGAACTGGAGTTGTGTGGATTACTTATTGTGATGTTTTTATCAGCTGTTTGGACTCTCATTCTGACGGCACCCATTCACTGAGGAGGATCTATTGGTGAGCAAGAGATGTAATGCTAAATTTCTCCAAATCTGTTATGATGGAAAAAACAAACTCATTTACATACTGGATGGCATGAAGGTGAGTAAACTTTTAGCAAATTTAGATTTTTAAGTGAACTATTCCTTTAACATATGAAATGGAAAGGTGCATTTTCTCGACCCAATCTGAACATGAAGATGCCATCAACATCATACTGATTATATACAATACTGACAGTTTTTACACCATGTTTCTGATTTAGTTTAGTAAATTGACTGACAAATCTGATTAATATACTGAAAAGCAAGGCTGGCTTTTGAACTGGCTGCTCATTGAGTCACAGTCTGAAAACATGCTTAAGAGGCTTCTAAACAGCACATGAAAACGTTATTTTCAAAATCAATTCAACAAGCTAACTTGATTTAAACCCACACATCTTGATAGTCAAAGTTGAATCAGGTTAATGAGCATTTCAGGTGAGTTGTACCTCTGGCGAAGTCGATATTGCGTAGGGCCCTGCCCTCTCTTTTGAAGCTTACAGAGTAATGATCCATGTTCTCATAGCCGCGCTCCACTCTCTCCAGGTGCGAGGTATTCGATGCCTCTGCAATTCTAGCAAACAAGAAATCAATTTGTGTGTTTGTTCAAAATACACATTAATCTCGCAGAAAGGATCAACACTTACTTTTGCAAGAGGGGTTTGGTATTCTGTATGGCATGTGTGAAAGAAAAAGAGATTATTTATTGATAACACAAATTATGTATAAAATATACTGAATTTCTACAGGGTTCCCACAAATTTTTATCAATCTTTTTTTTTTATATCATTCAGCGCTTACATGGATTTCCATGCCAGTCTTTTGAATTCATGGATTTAAACAATTATAATGAATAGTGTATGAATGCCTCCAATAAGACCCTCAACAGACAGACTAATATTTTCACTCTGGTTTGCAGGCATGTTGTTCTTTTACTTTTACAGCATTTACAAAAAGAAATGTCTAGACGATTAAATATTTTAGAGCAGAGCAAACTAGAAAATAGCATATTTACAAAAGGAATTCCCATGATTTCAAATTTTTCCAGGCAATTTTTAAATAAATAAATACTTTTTTAAAGGGTTAGTTCACCCAAAAATGAAAATCCTGTCATTCCGTAAGACCTCCGTTCATCTTCAGAACACAAATTAAGATATTTTTTATGCATTCTGAGAGCTCTCTGACCCTCCCATAGACAGCAAGGATCCTAACACGATCAACGTCCATAAACGTAGCAAGGACATTGGTAAAATAATTCATGTGACATCAGGGGTTCAACCGTAATTTTACGAAGCTACGAGAATTCTGTGCCAGCTGCGTCACACGGATAGGTTTTCTATGTTGTTTACGCTTTGACGCAGCTGACACAGAACAGCATACGTTGTTTACGTTCAGTGGAAACTCTCCAAAATGGCGCCAGGGTGGAGACGAATTCTTGAATAAAGTCGTTATTTTTGTTTTCTTTTGTGCACAAAATGTATTCTCGTAGCTTCGTAAAATTACGGTTGAACCCCTGATGTCACATGGATTATTTTACCGATCACCTTGCTACGTTTCTGAGCCTTGATCGTGTAAGAACCCTTGCTGAGGGAGGGTCAGAGAGCTCTCGGGATGCATCAAAAATATCTTAATTTGTGTTCCGAAGATGAACGAAGGTCTTACAGGTTTGGAACAACATGAGGGTGAGTAATTAATGACAGAATCATTTTTGGGTGAACTATCCCTTTAAATAAAATGTGCTTTAAAAAAAAAAAAAAAAAAATCCATTATTGTGTTAACTCTGTTTCTATAAACTATTGTAGGCATAAAGAACCTGTAAGAAAACAGCCATCTCAGGTTCTTCCAGTGTCTGGATTCCTGTCTCCATGATTTTGGTCATGGACTCCAGATGATCTCCATACTTCCTTGTGAGGCGACGTATGTAATTCAGTTTCTCTTCCTGTTCAGCGTTCACTTTCACATTCATCTCTCTCTTCCTGTCCTCCAGGATGGCGTACAAATGGTCAAACTTTTCACACACCTTGGATTTTTGTCGCCTGCCATTTTCCTGTAAATATATAAAAAATGTAAATTAAAATAAATTATATTATATTTATATTCTAAAAATATATTTATTATATATTACACTACTGTTCAAATTTTTGTTGGGTCAATTAGAGTTGTTGTTTTTTAAAGAAATTAATATATTTACTCAGGAGGATAAATAAAATTGATCTGAAGTGACAATAAGAATGTTACACAATTTTATAATGTTACACAATTTCAAATAAATCTGTGCTTTTTTCTATTCTAATCAAAGAATCCTGAAGAAAATGTATCAAAGATTCAACTGTTTTCAACATTAATAATAATAAGAAATGTATCCTAAACCGCAAATCAGCATGATTTCTGAAGGATCATGTGACACTGAATACTGAAGTAATGACTGCTAAAAATTCAGCTTTGCCATTAAATTAATAAATTACATTTTAAAATATATGAAAATAGAAAATAGTTGCTTTAAATTGTAATAATATTTCACAATATTACAGTTTTTTTCCATCAAATAAATGCAGCCTAGGTAAGCATAAGAGACTTCTTTATTAAAATCTTAAGGACTCCAAACTTTATTTAAGCGGTATATAGCATATGATCATATAATTTTACAAAAGAATGCCACTTTATAGGCTACTATTGTGCAATTGGAACACAGCCAGAATGTTTGATGTAAATCGCTAACTATGGACTACCACAGTTTAAAGGGGGTCATATGATGCGATTTCAAGTTTTCCTTTCTCGATGAAGCTCATGATTATGGTAAGGGGCGTTACATTTCCGACGAGTGCTTGCGGTGTTCGGCCAATCACAATGCACTGGGTCAGCTGGCCAATCAGAGCAGACTGCGCTTGTCGGAAGGAGGGACTTTGTAGAAAACGAAGCGTTTGAGAGAGGCGGGGCATAGAGGACCTACAATAATGTACAGTATTTGAAAAAGAATGTGTTTTTTGAACATTAAAGCATGTCAACATATTCTGTTACACCAAATACACAAAATAATGATCTTTAAAAAAGCATCATATGACCCCTTTAAGATTAAGGTTTATGTGTAAATATAGTCTCTAAACCAATAGTTTGACTACCTGCTTCTCTAACCCACAACCTTGCTCACAATGACATTCTGTCAGAGAAGCCATATGCTCAACAGAGACGGCTCATTTCTGCCTGCTTGTCAATCATGGAGCCTCTGTGAATGCAACTGTGAGGTCTGGAGAGAATCCAGCTTCCTGCCTGCCTGGCTCGTCGATGCCAGAGCGTGTGCATCTTTTGTCAGAGGAAGCGTTCTTACGTTCCTCATCAATAATCCTGCTCTTATGCCAGGCTTTGGGGAGGGAGAAGCCCTCACACAGTGTGACTAACCTCTATGCTTCTGCAGGTCTCCTCCAACTGACTGATGATGCCTTGGATTCTGTCATTATTGCCCACCATCATTGCTATTCTATCCGAGAGCTCTGTCTGGAGATGAGGACGTGCGTAAGCATATTAACACACAACTGTAAAAATATATGCTGCACACACAAGCACATAAACACTGACGCAAACTCTGGCGTACTTATGCAGACAAACATAAATATTAATATGCCTGGAAAGCGCAAGAGTTTTTACCTTTTGCGTCTGGTAAATACTGTTAAGAGGGGCCACTTCACAGTCCTTATGGGCGCCGAACACTTTACACATAGAACAAGTGGGAACGCCGCAGGTCAAGCAGTAAATGTTAATTTTCTCATCCTCATGGACTTCACATATCGGCTGGTCAACCTTCTGTTCAGGAGAAGGTCTGCTGCTTTGGAGAATAACAGATCCATGAGTATCAAAGTCTGACATCTGAGGTTAAACAGTATATAATAAAACAGATTCTAAGGTTCGAAACCTTTCGGCTTTTGCCTCAGATGTGGTCAGGACTTCAAATGAATGCTTAATGAAATAACTATAGAGTTCACAAGTAGATCTGTCACGATAACAATTATTTGTTGTGCGATATATTGCCCCAGAAATAATTGCGATAAGCGATATTATTGTCATTTTAAAGACCATTTTATGCCACTGAATATATAATCATAATGTAACAGCATAATAATGCAAGAAGGCCTACACACTTCCAAATGACAACAAACTTTTAATTTTTAAGAATATTTAGATCATGGAAATTAAGTATCAAAATATTAGATACCTTTAAAAACCTGAATAAATAGTAAATAAACATTTTCTAACAAAAAGTGCAAAGTAACAAGTAGAAAAAAAGAAAAATGCACAAA
>NW_015548302.1:77058-81865 GCF_001515605.1 Sinocyclocheilus anshuiensis | reverse complement strand
CGGCAGACGAAACTTTTTTTTTTTGTATAAGCATTTTTCTAAATTTGAACTAGCACCTCATGACTACACCACGCTATGTATGAGAGGCTGCAAAAGACCCAGGCACAAGTGGAATGTACAAAACATGGTGACATTAGCCTAATTTTTAAGTAAATATAATGGGCGATATATTGCGTCACCAAAAATGATTGAGGTCATGTACATATATTGCGCGATAAGTCTATATATTGATTATTGCGACAGGCCTATTCACAAGGCCATATTGAGGGTTTGTTATGTGTGTCAGGACGCCTAAGAGACTCAACACTGACTGGTGGAACTAAAAATAAATTTGCTGCCAGCTGACCGTCATCCTTAGCCTTCTGACCTGTCTGAGTAACAGGTCTTAGGAGCCACATGGACGCTAGGGAATCTGTCTTTTGCAGTGCAAAACACTGACTGATTTATAGAGCTTTAAAACATGAACCTCTCATTCAAAAGCTTTTTTTGAGTTCATAAAGGGAAACGCTTAAGTGGGATGCAAAGTGACAGGGCGGTTGAGAACTTAATCGTTCAGCCTTGGGGAATTTCATTCTTAAAAGCATGTCTGCTCTTTTTTTTTTTTTTAAGGAAAAAAGTTTTTTTCATGCACTTTACTAAAAAGCCAAAGGATTATTACCTCTACAATAGGGGTAACTATGGAAGCCCATTTCCAACACATAAGAAAAAAAATCATGCTTTGATAATCAATCATAATATAATATAATATAGTATAATATAATATAATATATGTAATTATAAAAAAAAAAGTTTTTAAAAAGTAATAATTTTGACAAGCCCATTTGGAAGCCCATTTCCACCACATAGGAAAAGGAATCGTGTTTTTTTTTGTTTTTTTTTTAAAGTAATTATTATTTCAAAAGTTAAAAAATGTCAGTTGTCAAATTTTAACTTTATATCTTATAATTATGATGATTTACCAAAGCATGATTTTCTTTTCTTTATGTGGTGGAAATGGGCTTCTGTCTGTAAATTATAGCCTAATAATAGAAATCATATTAGTTTAGACATTAATTGATTAAATGTTTTAGTCTACAGGGTCTCCAGACTAAACAAAAAGGAATAGGAAGAAATTATTGGCTCCTAAACAGCAGCATTTATAACCAATATATATTGTTATTTCATTATATTAGAATACAATACAATAATTCCAAAACGCTGTTGAGATTATGTAACTACTAAAATGAATGATGTTAATCTCAGGAACCTAAGGTACACATCACAGTAACAGTTCCTGGTTTATAAATCGGGTATAATTGAAAAATGACTCGCGGTTCATGAGTCATTTTTATACTTTGTAACGAATCAGCCCGCTAAACCGGTTATGACTGACTCATTAAAAAGAACCGATACATACAAGTCATTGGTTAACGAATCGAGCATCACGACTGGTGTGCAAGAAATGCTGCTGCGCACTCGCAGGAAAACAAAGTTTTTCGAAATGTCGCCAGCTATATATTTAATCACTGTCGCCAATTTTGGGTCACAACTGGTAACATTTTACTCGCAGTCTGGAGCCCTGGACTATATTTGTAGCCTACATTTCTCTTGAACATTGTAATCACACAAGGGATCTTGTTAAACCATACGGACAGCCTATTAGAGCTTCCCGAGGTGTTTGTTTCTCAGCTCTAACCTGATGTACTCCTGCTTGTACATGTCAATGATGTTTTCCACCAGAAGGTTTCTCTGCAGACCGTAGACCCCATGGCGGTCCAGCACAACTTCATGCCTGCAGGATGGACACCTGAAACGACCACCTGACGCCGCTGTGCCTCCTCTGGTGGGAAGGTATGGATTTGAGGACTGGACAGGAAGTGTGGGACAGCAAATGAACAAAACACCTGATTTTTTAGAGATTATTGAATGTTTATTTACAAATATTCATATATTTTAGCTTTCTGAGTATAGGTAGAACCCAAATAGCCTGTGTAAATAAAAAAGGCGATTGAGGTGAAGCAACACTATAGTAGACTAAATATTAGGCTATAACTACAGTAAAATAAAGCAGACAATTAATGTAACTGAAAAAATGTCTAGAAACCTCCACACAGTAGGCTATAAAATTATTTATTTATTTTCTAAAAGAGGGTAGCTATATCAATATTTTTTGTGATAAATGTTGTTGATAAACAAAAAATACTGAAACTGTACCTGGAAAATGTCATTAGCACATTTCCGGCAAAGATTGTGTTGACAAGGAAGAATCACAACCGGTTTCGTGAACGTTTCCAGACAAATGGGACAAATAAGCTGCTTCTCCAAGCTGTCCATCTTGATTTGACGAGCAACGGCTTCACTGAAGTTGAGAATGAGACCGTTTGGGATTGAGAAAATTAAATTGTCCCAGTTCTTGTGCACGGGGTGAAATCATGCCCTCTCCATTG
Organism: Sinocyclocheilus anshuiensis; assembly: GCF_001515605.1. Classification (NCBI taxonomy): domain Eukaryota; kingdom Metazoa; phylum Chordata; class Actinopteri; order Cypriniformes; family Cyprinidae; genus Sinocyclocheilus; species Sinocyclocheilus anshuiensis. The sequence continues at coordinate 79,439 of NW_015548302.1, read as the reverse complement.
CCCAACCGCCTGTCTGTAGCCTCTATAATGAGGCTTGGCATTCCCGCACGCCAAGGCCCACTATCAGTGAGAGCTGTTTTTAGAAAGCAGCACGTCAGAGGTTGCCATATTTACTTGCCCATATATGAAAATGATACTGTTGACTCAACGTGCATCTCTTAAACACAATAAACACAGAAAAGTATTTATTAATTAAATACATGACAATAAACACATTATTACAACTTCTACATAAAAATACGATTTAAATATAATTTAAATTTTAGTATTTTTGCTGTTAGGAAAAGACAGACGCGGACTCATCATGCACTAGACTACTAAAGCGGCAATTAAAGAATAATTGTCGAACAACAATATTTAATTGCGAGGGAACTATTAATTGGTTATTCTACAAATAATTGTACTACAAATTCTACTCAGTGGAATTGAAATCTTGCTTCTCTAATCTTTTTGCATTCTATCTATTTGTTTTCTTTTTATTTATTATACAATTATAATTCTGACTTTCTGACTTCTGATTAACAAAAGCAAAAAAGGCCTCTAACACTAGCTTGCTCTATTCTTTTTCTATTCTATCGATTTTCTTTTTATTTATTATATGATTTAAAAAAAAAAACCTTGCTGTGTGTAGCTTCTGCATTAAGCTGAGACTTGTTATAGCAGTTGCTTATCATTGCTCTTTTATTGATTTTGATTGCTTCCATTGTCCTCATTTGTAAGTCGCTTTGGATAAAAGCGTCTGCTAAATGTAAATGTAAGTATACTTCGTTACAGTGCTTAAGTATTTTTTGGGAGTAGCCTATCTGTACTTTACTTGAGTTTTTATATTTCTGTCAACTTTCAATTTACTCCACTACATTTCCTAATTAAAATGTATACTTTTACTCCGATACATTTCCTCGAAACATATTCGTTACTTAATACAAAATTAAAGTCCTTTCAATTTCCTAAAGTCCTAAAGGCTACTCTACCAGGATCAGGAAACAGTCCTCCATAAAATGCGCTGCACACATCTGAATTATTTAGGTTGAACTGTTCTGGGACAGTGTTGTAAATACAACTTAACCACTGATTTCTAGTCGTGTCCTCTTTTGGAAGGCCAAACAACGTAGTTTCGCTTTCACAACGAAACACACAGCGTCTTCACAACATTGTGGCGGCGGCAACAGCAACAATAAAGTTACACCTTCTTTCTTTGCGTGAACATTTGGGCGGTGTTATGCAAATCTTCCCACATCATGATGTAGACATGTGGGGGCGTGTTTAAACGAGGCGTTTTAGGAGGGCGTGGACCAGTCTTAACTTTTATAAAGAATATCTCTTTGGGTTTGAGATTTAGTCTTTGCAACTTTAGGGATCTTATCTATTCACAAACAGCTTGTAACACTCCAAAGAGAAAGGAAAACTTGAAATCGCATCATATGACCCCTTTAAGCAGGTTTGACGAATCAGTGGTCTGGTGATTGCAAGTTAGACTACTATTGCAAACAAGTGCTCGCACAACCGCGGCCGATTTCATTTTCCACTCAAGTCGTGGCTGGTGTGTGCGATATACAGTATATCATCTGCTATAATATGGTAAGTGTTGTTGTAATGATGTGCCATCTGACATTATCACACACAGAGAGTGCACGCACGTGATTTGTTCTATTAAAACTCAAAATGCAAGGCATTCTAAATTCTAGATGGCAAAAATGCCTCGATCTGTATGTTTTTTATATTTATATAATTTAATATAGTTAATCTATATCACACAAAGTGTGCAATTTTGTCTCCAGACATTAGCATGATAACAAATGTAATAATCATTTTATACAAGTTTAATAAAGTTAGCATTAAGTGACTTACATTTTAGACACAATATTGTCTGTTTTTGCTCAATTTTGCCAACGAAAATACCTCCAAACAAAGATCACAGCATCGTTTTGCATCTCTGAGCAATGTATGGTGTTCACTGCTTTTTGAACGAATCAGTTGAATGAATGATTCGAATCACTGATCAGTGACTCACTCATTGACAAATGCTTAGTCAAATGCTTTATTCCTGAATGAATCAGCTGTTTCAATAAATCGGTTGAATCTCAATGACTCTCTCATTAACAGTCACTTGCTGCCACCTACTGGCAGTTTTAATTTCATATTTCGACAATTTTTTCAACTACAGGTGGGTCTCAATAAATTAGAATGTCGTGGAAAAGTTCATTTATTTCAGTAATTCAACTCAAATTGTGAAACTTGTGTATTAAATAAATGAAATGCACACAGACTGAAGTAGTTTAAGTCTTTGGTTCTTTTAATTGTGATGATTTTGGCTCACATTTAACAAAAACCCACCAATTCACTATCTCAACAAATTAGAATACTTCATAAGACCAATAAAA
>NW_015548302.1:73739-76752 GCF_001515605.1 Sinocyclocheilus anshuiensis | reverse complement strand
TCAGTCTGTGTGCATTGAATTTATTTAATACACGAGTTTCACAATTTGAGTTGAATTACTGAAATAAATGAACTTTTCCACGACATTCTAATTTATTGAGATGCACCTGTATTTTTCAAAAATCAGTATTCAGCGTTCTGTGATTAAAACAAAGCATTATTTATGCATTTGTAACTGCAGGTTAAATGCATCCATGTCTCCTCTGAGATACATTAACCTGTGTAAATACATCTAAATATAACTTCAGATGCAGATTCTAGAAATGTTTTCTTATGTTGGAATGAAAGAGACTACCAAGTGGCTCTTAATGCATACCAAAAGATACAAAATGGAAGAAAGAGTTAAAACTGAACACAATCTTGCTACTCAAACTGTGTATAAACTTTTTAAATATATTTATTTGTTCCTTTTCCATTTTGCATTTACCTGTATTTTTACTTTCAATACTTAAGTACGTTTAATATAAAAAAAAACTTTTCATGATTAAGGACAATAAATATCACATACTTTTACAAACTTTTACTCAAATAATATTCTAAACGGTGACTTCAACTTCTACCAAAGTCATTTTCTGGTAAGATATCTACTTTTACACAAGTGTAGCTTTTAGGTACTTTATCCACCACTGATTATATTACAATTGGAAAATACTATAAACTCATAAACCGATCGGCGTGATGACGTTTAATGTCTCCGACAGCGCCTGTAGTCCCATTTAGCAACTTGTTAGCAACCGTCTTTTTCAAGAAACGTAACAATTAAAAAAACTCACAAGTGTGGTGTAACTGGTGTGTTTTATGTCGTAGAATAAAACGTGAAAGTGTCTTGAGCTTGTGTTTACCACGGACATTATTTAAGGGATTTAACCAAAATCCCATAAAAAAAAACATCCCTGCGTCCCAATGTGCATACTATCCAACTTATCTGCCCTAAATAGTATTGACAATTACTAATATCACAGAATTTAGGATGGATAGTATACACATTGGGACCATAGACTGTATAAAAACATGGACGTAGTGTCCGTGACGTCACCCGTAGGTGTCACAGTCTTCAGCGGGTGTGCCCAGGATGGCCACCAGATGACACTGTTTTCTGTGAGCACATGGCTTGTGTTGTGTTTGTTTGGTGCATTAAAAGAAAGAACCATTCATCCTGCACTTGAGTCCTCGCTTCATCTATCCACATGCACCGTGACAGAACGGATCAGCCAAAATGAGGACTCAGCGGAGAAATGGCTCACTCCATCTACCGGTCTCCACTCTCTCCAGCCCCCTCTACCAGCGCATGCTCCAGCTGGATACCTTGAGCTCCCTCCGTCAACGAGGGACTGATCTGAGGGAGTTTGCCATGGAGTTCAGGAATGCTGCAGAGGGTCTGGGCTACAATGACTCCGCTCTTAAGGACTTATTCAGTTATGCCCTTGATGAGCCCATTAGTCACCGGAGCATGTCAGGATGCGATCATGTATCCTTTGAGGGGTTTGTGGAGTTCTTGGCACGTTCCCCAGCTAAGGGGGCTGCAGCCTTGTCAGCCATCACGGGAGTGCACTTGAGTCCTCGCTTCATCTCTCCACACGCACCGTGACCGTAGGTTTCCGAAGAGCGTTTCTCAAGCCTAAAGTAGGCGGAGCCGGCCATCGCCATCTTGGTAGCGCGTCACTCCCAGATAAGCGAAAATGGGCAAAGAGGCAGGAGCTGGTTGCTGAAACCACGCCCACCTAGCTCGACGGTAGTGACAGCAGTGGCAATCCACCTGTCACTCAAGTGGCCACGCCCTTAATTATGCAGAAATTTAAAGCTTCAAATAATTTAAACGGATGAGTTATAAAAAATTCACCCCCCCTCACAGTAGTCATGAAGGGTAAAATTAGCTATATAGACCAAAACCACTTTTTGTACCAGGCTGTAAACATATTTTTTTCTGCTGTAAATTTGGGCATTTTAACATGGGGAGTCTATGGGACTGACTTCCTTTTGGAGCCAGCCTCTAGCGGGCAGTTGATGAATTGCAGATGCTAAGTCACTTCCGGGTTTTTGCCTACTAAAAGCGTTGGAGAATGCGGGCATCGATCCCGCTACCTCTCGACTGAGCCAAAGTATATATTACTGTCATGTTTATAGACCGTTTCTGTTTTCTGTGTTTCCCTGTTCTCCCGCCTTGTTATGGTCATTGACCCAGATTATGTTTCACCCGTTCAATTAATTGTTATTAGTCCCTCATCTGTGTTTGTATAAAGTCTCCCCATTCTGTTCCTTCAGTTGCTGGCTATTGTTTGTTTACATGTCGTTGGTTTGCCTTCCTCCTGAATTCCCTATTGCTTCCTGTGGATTATTATTAAAGACTGTGTGTTACTCATCTCCTGCATTGTGCGCTTGATCTTCCACCAGCGAGCGTGACAATTACATGGGCCCATTCTTTCATATTGATATTGTCCTGTGTGTGTGTGTGTACTCATGTCAGTATTTGTGTATTCAAATTAATAAAACATTTTACATTTGAAGTGTCTTTTAATCAGATAAATTAAATCTGATAAATCATATCACACACAAATAACACATCTTTGAAGAAACATTTTTATTAATTTTATTTAAACAAACATGTAATATACTTTTTTTTTTAAATAATATACATAAAATAATACATTTCAATATAATGATATGTCACAGATAACCAAATAAAGGCACAGTTGAGTGCACACTTAAAGGAACACTCCACTATTTTTGAAAATAGGCTCATTCTCCAACTCCCCTAGAGTTAAACAGTTCAGTTTTACCGTTTTCGAATCCATTCAGCTGATCTCCGGGTGTGGCGGTAGCACTTTTAGCTGTAGCTTAGCGTAGATCATTGAATCTGATTAGACCGTTAGCATCTCGCGGCGTAATAATCAAGAAACTTTGCTGCCGTACCATGGGTGCAGCAGGCGCAATGATATTTTACGCAGCGCCTGAAATAGGCTTATTGGAAGTTACCTAGCTGGGGACTATTTTCAGGCGCTGCGTAATATCATTGT
>NW_015548302.1:52027-73714 GCF_001515605.1 Sinocyclocheilus anshuiensis | reverse complement strand
TTTTTATTTTCCGTCGGTCTTAGTACACGATGTAACTACAGAAGAGTCAAGTTTTAAATAGGAAAAATATAGAAACTCTTTGGTCATTTTTGAGCGAGATGCTAATAGTCTAATCAGATTCAATGATCTATGCTAAGCTTTTTTTTTTTTTGACGTCACATCATACTTCATCTTCTCATCAAATCTTCTGACCAATCAAACGCTCTTTAGAAGCCGAAGCGCCGCCCCCTACACTATAAATAGACGCTGAAGCTGCAGCCGAGATCGGTCTTGTTCGCAGTGTAGTATTTCCTGTACAGTGAATGGCACTGTAGTGCACAATGTAGGCGACAGGGAACGATTCAGATAGTGTAAATATGCTTTCGATTGGGGCAAATGAGGTCTGGTTTCACATTGTGTCAAGCGAACCACAGCAGCGCTCAGTCTGACTTTGGCTCCGGTCCAGAGACGCGATCGCACGGAGCGGATCATATGCGCAAGTCGGCATATATTAAACACTTTTAAAACTACACAGCCTCAACATGATTATGATCACTATTTTGTTTACTAAGAGTTTCATATTGAATCTAGGGGATAATCTATTAGACTGTGGCTGTCAAATGCGGCTTTACCGAGCTCAACGGCTCTGCGAGTGACTCGTGCAGATATAAACAAAACGCTATTGGCTAATTTAAAAAGGGGGCGGGGCTGCTCGATATGTCCCGCCCTGTCTTCCTGTTTCAGGTGAAATTACGTCACCACATAGAACAACGCTGCGTGTTTCAAGCGGTTTCAAAGCACTTCAGGGGACCTTTAACAATACACATGTAGTCGACAGATGGCAGCACGACCGTCCTTGGATACTTTGTTGCGCAGGCCACAGGTTCGAGTCCATCCCGCAGCGTGTGACTTGTTTCACATGTAACTAAAATTCCGCCATAACGCACAGCAATGTAGCTCGAATATTGTTGCAGGGGAAATTTGTCGGCGTATTCCCGTTTTCTGCGTCTTTTTCGCTTGCGTGCGGGGGCGTAAAGATTAGGCCCTTTCCTGCTAGCAGCCAGCATCTGAGCTAATTCCCCATCTTGCTAACCCCCATGAATATCTCCATTTATGTATATAATTATGATGGTACTAGCTAGTTGTATTTCTTTTATATTAACATTTAGTCATTTAGCAGATGCTTTTATCCAAAGATACTTACAAATGAGGACAATGGAAGCAATCAAAATCAACAAAAGCGCAATATGCAAGTGCTATGACAAGTCTCAGTTTAACGCAATAAGTTAACAGCAAGTTTTTTTTTTCATACGCAGATTTCCTCTTATTTGTTTTATTATTACCATGTATTAATGCATCCGACATTTTTCACTTTGTTAGCGTAACGTTATCTGTAGGCTAATGTTGAACATTCGGTTACATTATTTTCGCTTTTCAGTTTTGTTATTATGAAACGATAATGTGTCGATTACTAGCGTAAATTACGGGTTTTTGCTTTCTAATCAAATCGGAGAAAAATGATATAACGTTATAGTCTAGAAATGACACGTTGTCAAATTAACGTCAAAAACCAACGGTATTTCCTGGTCTTATTTTACAGAAATCTACATGTGAGTAAGTTACTTGTTACATTTTTTATGTGCAATATAAGTGTATTTATTATACTTACTATAATACCCTGTAAAAACCTCAAGATCGAGATGCTGAACGTGGGTTCCTTCGATAGCTCAGTTGGTAGAGCGGAGGACTGTAGAGGAAACACTGGAATCCTTAGGTCGCTGGTTCGAATCCGGCTCGAAGGAAATTTAGTTTTTGTTTCTTTTCGTTGTTTAAAATTGATACGAACATTCAGTAGAGTTCAAGCATAAAATGTTCCTTCAATTGCAAACAAAAAGTCTGAAAACAGCCCAAAATGGCTGGCTCTGTGCACATTATGTTGCATTAAGATTTTGTGAAACAAGCAATATCCTATTTATATTCATATAGAGTACTGTGCCAGAGCAAATAAAATGTGTTATTTAAATGATTTCGATATCTACAGTTAAATACACAACATAAGATTGGCCCCTCTGTATTAATTGTGGCCCCTTTTGTGCCCCCCAGTTGAAAAAAATCTTACAATCACCCCTGGTTATTTGAAAGCACTGTTAAATGTACAGAAATATCTGCATTTATATTTTGCATAAAACAAAATATAAATGCATAAAACAACTGCATATAATATGCACTCCAAAAATTGGCCTAAATTTAGAATTTATGAATTTGATTTGCATATGACATGTCACACGACACACTTTTAACATAGACAAACTAATAAACCTATTGTGTTACATACTTGTCAGTCATACATAAATGGAACAAGTAAGATTTCTGTAACAGTACTAATAAATGTTAATACTAGTAGACTTTTAACTCTTTAGACTGTTTTAAATACTAATAGACAGATGTACATATTTATAATCAATAAATCAAATTTCTTCCCATCTCCCATTGCAGGTAATTGAATATTCCACAGCTATATTTTAACCATGTTCTTACTTTTTAACTGAATAAATGTAATTGTTTTCACAATGAATAACTGGATAAATGACTGACAAATATGTGTCACATTACGTTTATTAGTTTATGTTAAAAATGTCCAAATGGATGAAAATTTTATATGGAAAATTTAAATACAAAAATCTTAAATTTAGGCCCTGATATTTTTTAAGTGTACATGATATTATTTAAAGGAGAATCATTCATCAGTTTTTTATCACATTATCAGTTTTAATTCCACATGAAGCATAAGAATAATATAATATCTGTTATTTACAGACAGCATGGCTAAACAAAGCTTAAGAAGTTGAGTATTTTTAGCTTTCTCAGTCCTAACATAAACAGTATATTGTAAAAGACACCAATATATTCAAAAAGAATTTTAAAATTAATATCTATCGTCACTTTTTTCCATTTAGGTATATGTTCTGTGTCCATCACCGATCAGCTGGGTCTTCTCACTAGCATTGGTTGGCTGCATCACAATCGGAGTGTCGCCATCTGGAAAACCAAAATCACAGGTAAAAGAGGTCACATATGTTCAATATGGAATATACAAGAGGTTACATCGTCTAATGCCATGCCATTTCACACTCCTAATTGAACTTCCTGCTGAAATGAAAAGTGTTTTGTACGCTCCAAGGACGTCCCAGCAATCTGCCGTTAGCCTGCCCCTGCCTGCTGGCTGCGCTTTTCTGATCTCATTGAGCTGGCTCAGTATCACTGGTTTGAAGGGCAGCCCACTGTCCACTGGCTTACCTAATGCTGAGAGTTTTCTGATTCGAAGACCACAGGGGTGGATTTTTAGAGACTACTTCAGCAGGATATGAAGTCTAGGAAACATTATTGTAGGTAACATTAATATGAATGCTATGAAACAGACAAAAATATGTTTTCAGGTAGCCTAAAAAGTCAGCTGCCAAAATATTATAATAGAATAGTTTTTACATGGTACACTAATATATATTATTTAAAGGGATAGTTCACCCAAAAATGAAAATTCTGTCAACCTGTAAGACCTTTGTTCATCTTCAAAACACAAATTAAGATATTTTTGATGAAATCCGAGAGCTTTCTGACCCTACATAGACAGCAATGCAACTGGAATGTTTGTCATTTTTGTTTTCTTTGCACACAAAAAGTATTCTCGCAGCTTCGTAAAGTTACGGTTGAACCACTGATGTCACATGGACTATTTTATGTTTCTGTGCCTTGAACATTCCAGTTGCATTGCTGTCTATGCAGAGTCAGAAAGCTCTCGGATTTCATCAAAAATATCTTAATTAGTGTTCCGAAGATGAACGGTCTTACGGATTTGGAACAACATGAGGGTGAGTAATTAATGACAGAATTTTCATTTTTGGGTGAACTATCCCTTTAACGTGTAGGTAACACTAAAAGAGTAATTAGAGGAGTCTATGAAACTCTTCTGTGTGTTACACTAATATAAATGTTATCAAACAGACAACAAAATACACAGTAAAAATATATATTCAGGTAACCAAAAAAAAAAAAAAAAAAATCTTAATTAGTTGCGAAAGTATTATTGAATATGACTAATAAAATTATTTTTACACGGTAGAGTAATATATAATTAATATTATTTAATGTGTAATGTGGTGCTAGACTAATATAAATGCTTTGAAAGACAATAAAATACACTGTTAAAAAAGTATAACCTAAATTAGCTCAAATATTATTTAATATGAATAATAAAATTATTTGTATATGGTAGACTAATATATAATATAAATAATATTGTTTAATGTGTAGGGCATGACTTGGGTATCAGTCTATAAAATATATATATTGCATTTTTTTCTCGTGCTACACAAATATAAATGCTATAAAACAGGTGCCTGCTACTTCATTAGTATAAAAAAGCGGGATCTTGTGTGCTGTGTGTTCTCAGCTTGTCTAGGTGAATACAAGTCAACTAAAATGGAAGCACAAGTCAACTTTGATTTGTCCACAGTGTATTTTTACATAGACGTAGCTTGAATCTAATATAAGACAAAACAAGGCTTTTTTTTTTGTCTGTACCATCTTGCGTGCTGCCTTTCAAATGCAGGGAAAGAAAACATTGTTTATTTTTATTGTGAGAATGCTATAAAAAACTAGTATGCAAACACACTTTGAGAAATGACTCAGACTGTAATTATCACTTTTGTGAGGGACTGCAGCACAAGATGTAAAAAACCTCCTACAGCTCACTGGCAGAACAACAGCGTATTATATCCAAACATCTGGCTCAGAAGTATCAACTATTTATTTTTGTAAGTAGGATGAGTTATTACGTTAGTTGAACCTTCTTAAAAGCGCTTCCCTCAACTGATAAGCCATGATCTGCTACATCAAAGCTTGCTGTTCTTTTTAAGCAATTAATACATGTTTTTAATTAGAAAGTTATCATATAAAGCTATTTCGAAATTAATTTTAGAATGATTCAGTTGCACAATATGTAATATTTCAGTCTTTATAAAGTCTTTCCTCTTTCTATAGAACAATATATTTTGAAGATTAACATTTAAGACATTTAGAAGATGCTGTTATCAAGAACAAAATGTGATGCAGTCATTTTGGGATGTGCTTCTTTTAACCATTTTCATCCATTTTTTTTCTGGCTGTAGAGTGACTGAGGTGTGTTCTGTGCTCTTATGCTATTTCAAAACTGAGTGTGACCACCTAAAGAACACGTCAGCATGTTCTTTTACCTCTCTCGTTGTCCGTACGGATCTGCTCCTCCAGGTCTTCGGGAGACACATAGAACGCCGGGTCCTCTTCTCCAGGTGTGTGCGGTTTGCACTTCCCACAACAGCAGTTGAAACAGCAGCACAGACAACAACAGAAATAGCAACCTGTCAGCAAGCCACAGATGGCAAACAGACCCTATAAATGAGAATGTTCAAAATCAGACAGGCACACAGTGTCAGGGTTTAGTTTAGATAAAAATGCATTCAAAATATCGACATTACAGCATCTGTTATATAATATTACTTTAGAAAATTAAATAATTTACTTAGATATATTAAGTCAATACATAATAATATAACATGTATTTTATTATAATAGCAAAAACAGTATTAGCAAAAGAAATTGCTAACACAAATACTATAATGTAAATATAAAATATAACTATTTAGTGAGTAGATGCATTTATATAAATTAGGATAACACTTTATTGACTTGTTCATTTTGCAATAATATTCTATGATTTATCTTTCAGAGTTAATATTACAATATTCTGTCTCATTCTGTCTTTTTATACACCTTTACGGATAACACTACAATTGGGTTCCATTAGTCCTCCTGATAATGAGTAATAGTGTTTAATATTCTTTGTTAACATGACATTGTAATTGTTCACTGTTAGTTAGCTAAGGTCGATTAAAATTTATGAACAGATACAACTTTTTAAATTAACAATGTATAAGTAAATGTTGAATTGTTTTTAACAAAGATTAATAAAGGCTTTAGAAGTATTTTTGTTAGTCCATGTAGCTAATGTAAACACATTTTTGTTATAAAATAATATTTAAATATTTAAACAGTTTCAAATACATACAAAATCAAGTACATGGAAAAAAAAAAATCACATAATTAGCTGCAAAAATATTATTTAATATGACCAATAAAATTATTTTTTAAATTGTAGACTAATATATAATGTAATTAATATTATTTAAAGGGTTAGTTCACCCAAAAATGAAAATTCTGTCATTAATTACTCACCCTCGTGTTGTTCCAAACCTGTAAGATCTCTGTTCATCTTCGGAACACAAATGAAGATATTTTTGATTAATTTAAGAGCTCTCTGACCCTCCCATAGACAGCAATGATATTACCATGATCAAGGTCCAGAAATGTAGCAAGGATATCATTAAAATAATCCATGTGACATCAGTGGTTCAACCGTAATTTTACGAAGCTACAAGAATGTACGCAAAGAAAACAAAAATAACGACTTTATTCAACAATTCGTCTCCAGCCATTGTGGAGAATATCCACTGAACGTAAACAGCGTATGCTATTCTGTGTCAGCTGCGTCATGCGGATACATTTTCTACGTTGTTTACACTTTGATTTGAATGAAAACCACGTATCCGCGTACAGTGCTGCTGACACAGAACAGCATACGCTGTTTACGTTCAGTGGATACGCTCCAAAATGGCTCTATAGGGTGACGCGGAGGAGACGAATTGTTGAATAAAGTCATTATTTTTGTTTTCTTTGCGTACAAAAAGTATTCTCATAACTTTGTAAAATTACGGTTGAACCCCTGATGTCACATGGATTATTTTACCGATCTCCTTACTATGTTGCTGGACCTCGATCGTGGTAATTACATTGCTGTCTATGGGAAGGTCAGAGAGCTCTCAGAATTAATCAAAAAGATCTTAATTTGTGTTCCAAAGATGAACAGAGATCTCACGGGTTTGGAACGACATGAGGGCGAGTAATTAATGACAGAATTTTCATTTTTGGGTGAACTAACCCTTTAATGTGTAGATTACATCAACAGGAGTAGATTTCAAGGGTCAGGTCAGGCAAATATTGTTCCCTAAAGTGCTAATTTTTAATATAAACAAAAAAAGGATTATACCGCACCTTTGCCCACCAGCTGGAGAGCATAAAGTATGTGTTCACATTCTCCTCCCCAAACTGCTGCGACACATACAGACCCAGGGAGCCGTACTTGTCATAAATGTTCCTTTTAGTGACGTCAGACAGCACCGCATGAGCATTGTTGAGCTCTTTAAATTTGTCAGTGGCATCGGGGTTCTCTGGGTTCTTGTCAGGATGATATTTCAAAGCGAGCTTCCTAAAAAAACAACAACAAAAAAACGGCCAGGACATTTAAAAATGAAAAATGTCTTCAACTGACTGCTAAGAGCTGCACCAACCTGAGGATCATATAGAAGTCTTAGGAATGAAAATGTAAAGAAGTTGTTGAAAGACACTAAGATCAATGTAAGTGTCAGGAAGTATATTTAAATGACCTTAGAAATACAGAATCTCGACGAGAATGTGCACTTTGACTTTTTTCTTTGTATTCCCCTAATGAGAGTGACATAAAACAACCATTAGCTTAAAAAAGGAAACACAAATACTTCTGGACTCGCGCACAGTAAGAGGAGACTCATTAACATGTGGCAGTTTAAAATGCTGTCTGTCTGTTTGATGATCTCAGCAGGGTGTGATCTTTTGCGGCTAGCTGTCTTATGCGCACGCTGCTTGACCTGTCTATGTGTCAGCAAGACCGCAGACCCCATTAGTGCCTCCAAAAGCTCCTCGGCACATGAGGGGTGGTGAAGAGAGGAACGTCACCAAGTCTGACATTTTTCCCATTAGAACCAGCAGTGCATTGCACATGTCTCTGTCTCAGTTCAGGTCTGCTCTGAATGAATGGCAGCATGTCCAAACTCTGCGCAAACACTCTTCAAAAGTCTCTGCAGCAATAAGGAAGAGTTTGACATGTTATAATGCTGTGAAATGTAATATCCTTAAGCTCAAAATGGTTGTGGATGATCAGATAGCAAACTATAAATATTTATGGTATTTGTAAAAGGCGTGGAGTAGTATAAATCTATTAATAAAAAAAAAAGCCAAGAATTTTAATCTTAAAATCATTACATGAAAATAATCTCAATTTTTTTTTTTTTTTTGCTGAACCAGAAACAAACTATTTAATCTATAATTTATTATGCTCAGAGCACGCTTGCTTGTTAATTTTTTATTAAGCCTATGGCGTCTGCAAGAGTTGTGATGATTATATATTAATTAACAGCAAACAAGTGCTGTTAAAATGCTAACCATTTAAATGCCTCCTTGAACAACGTGTAAATTAGAACAATTAGACACTATAATTGTTGGAACATCAGTATGGTGTTAGAAATGAAGTTGTCTAATGAAGCTCTCTGACATCTTTGTGTTTTAGCATACAAGACAGAAACAGCACAGGTTGTGCATAAATTGCAGCCTTGAAAAACTGTATAATATATATAATATATATATATATATATATAAATATATATATATATAAAGCAGCCACAGAAAAGAAAAACTATTTACTGTCTTACATATACATTCTCCTATATGTATGACAAAGAATGATGCTGTGAATTTTTTCTCCAGGCTTTCCCAGGTTGCCCTGCTCTGCTGCAGCATAACATTTTGTTAAACCAACTGACAAGTGAAACCAACACGTTATGGTGTAAGCGTCAAGATATTACCACCAAAGGCAAGGTTGGCACGTTTCCATGGAGCTATGTAAATTATAGTACAGAATCATTCATGCACACATCGTGCACCCCTGAACATGCTCTTGTATCTAAGATTCCTTCATCATTCCTGATCCCAGTAAAATAAGGGATGCCATCTGTTCAGCATAATGAATATTTTAGTTTTGTGGAAGTCATATTATATTCATGCAGCTCCACTGCAACTGAAGGCTGAGATTATAGAGGAATGAGTCGCAGTTTGGCACTTTCTCTATCCTTTGCTCCCTTGTTCACCCCAAGTAGAATCCAAACTTCATACAGTAAATGCACCTTGGGACAAATAGGTTGTGAATCACATCTTACCTGTAGGACCTCTTGATGTCATCATGAGTGCAGTTCTTGTCAAGGCCAAGAACCTGGTACAGGGCCTCTCCTGATGTGGACAGGGCCCGTTGCCTTTGTTCAGCCATGATCTTAAACCATTACCTTAACATCAAAAGAACAAAGAAACCGTTAATAAATTGGAGAAGACAGTAGGTCAGGTACAGTTGTCCTGGGTGGTGAACAAGATACAACCTATAGCTAGCAGTTTTTGGTTCCCAGAATGTTTATGGAATGCTATAATGGTTTAAAAATTTAGGTTGTCTAGGTTGTAATCTAGGTTGTCACAAAAACAAAAAACTCCCTGCAACATTCGGGGAAGGTTAGCTCTTGGTTATAAAAATAAGACCTAAAAATAACCATTAGGGAACATTCTGAGTTGGTTCACTTTAGGCTGTCATGAAAACATCCCTGCAACATTCTGGGAAGGTTAGCTTTTGGTTATAAATCTAAATCCTAAAAATAACCATTAGTGAATGTTCGGTGTATAGGTTCCCTTGGGGTTGTCACAAACGGTGTAAAAAAAAAACTCCCTACAATGTTCTGGGAAGGTTAGCTTTTGATTTTGATTTTTTGACAAAACATTCCTAGAACATTCTTTTTTTGTTCCCAAAAGGCAAACAAATGGGGAACGTTCTGTGTTTGCAGGGAAATGACGTTTGGCTTGAGACTTACGACATCACTCTTTCCACATCAACCCAGACCTGGTTGACTGTTTGTTTACATATGTTCACAAGCAATCTCTCGGTTTATAAGAAAAGACATCCATTGGAAGTATATTGCAAAGAATATATATACACAAACAAGAGTTTGACATGGATTCTCTAATAACCTCCAACCCCTGAATAATTCCATCTTTTGCAATGAGCCTTCATAGAATATTAACTAGTTCTAATTATACATATCTAATTATATCTCTGTTGAGCTTTACAATGGCTGACTGCAGAAGTAAGAAGCAAAAAAACTGCAATCACTAGTGCAATACTGCTCCAAATCCCACAGAAGATCATTAGTTTTCTTACCTGTTAACAGACTCCAAATGTAAGTCCTTCTCCAGGGCAGTTAGATAGGCTTATGGAGTCAGATTCCTTCTCTGAAGGTGAGTAGATTAGGTGAGATGAATTATACATGGAACTAGTCATGAGCTCAGGTAACTTCAGGCCAGTTTAACATGGTTACCAACAAGGTTCATTAGGTTTCAGTGTCTGGTGCTTGAGCAGAGAGTGGAAGCTTTTGATGGAAGATGTTTGATGGATGAAGGATGCTATCTGCTAAAACCTGCACGATGAGGACTGGAGAGGATAAAAGGTTAGGTTTTATGCCTATACAACTTTTTAGCTAGAGTCTTACGTTGTGTGCGTGCATGAATGCCCTCGATTTGATGCATTTTCTTGCTGATGCAAGATCGCCATCTGGTGGTGTCCTTTTGCAATTGCTGTTTTCAATACCATTGCGTGACAAACGTAGTGACGTCTAAATGCATATTCAACAAAACTACATTGCTTGTTCAAAAACGGCAAAAAAAAAATAAAAAAATTACATACATAAAAAAGTCCTAGAATTAGTCGGGTCTAAAATAATAAAAATGAATGTCCAAAACGAACAGCGTGACCTCCACATTAACTCACGTCAGAGAATGTGCGCATGTTGTCAGCAATATATTTCAGTATGCTAATATGAGCAATGTTATTCGTTTTGCTACTGTATATCGAAGTAAACTAAAAACCGATTTATTTTTCAAGATATTTGTGAACAAACTGAAGTGTTTGTGAACTAAAAAAAAAACAAATGAATGTTTATGCTTTATTACATTTTAAATAAATACAAGACAATGCATAAAGCTAGAATACTAGTACAAAATTTGTACTAAAGTTATGTTTTTAACATGAATTATTTTGTAACTCTAAAGGAGTACAATAGTAATGTAAATTGTATGATGAAAAAGTGACCAGACCAGAGATGCCGTCAAACATATTTTATTCAATTAGCTACATAACGTTATCCACACATTTTTGTTTGTTTGTTTTCTCACAAATATAGTATGTTTTAAATCATAGGTTTTCAATCTATTTGTTAGACCCCCAAATAATATCATGCTTGTGCAAGTGACCCTCATCCTACAATTTTTAAGGCAGCTATATATTTTCTTGTTTAAACACCCAATTTATACTGTAAAAACTGAATATTATGCATTTGTGTGAAATACATTTATTTTAAAGAAAATAATATTTTCTACTCACAATAGTACCTTTAGATGTAGTATTTATTAATTTAAGTCAGATGTTTATTATTTTTATTTTAATAAATATTCTTCTTCTTCTTCTTTTTTTTTTTTGTAAACTTTTCCCCAGACCCCAGTTTAAAAACCCTTGTTCTAAAGCAGGGTAAAAAAAAAAAAAAAAAAAACTAGCACTTACCTTGTATCACCACAAGATGGCAACTGAGCACAAGTTTTATTCTACAAGCAGTTAATGGGAAAAACTTGCATACTTTATGTATAGATAGTGTTTTAATCTACAACACTCTTTTCACTCACCATTTTTAAAATGTCAGTCAAGTGCAAAAAAGTCACATTTCTACATCTATTTAAATTATACATAGAAATTGTATGGAAAAAAGACAACTGTCACATTCACATATCTTTTTCTTCTTCTTTTTTTTCAAAACCACATGCAGCAGTCAAAACAACGGGGACGTCACCAGTGGGCCGGGTGACATCAAGCAGCAGTATCAATTATGCCGGCGCTCCCCTTGTTTATGGTCACCTGATGACTGTTGCATAGCACAGGGTCGCATTGCAAGTGGATACATGGAGTCTCAAGGGGAATTAGCAGGTGTGCTGCTCACCACCCCTCATCATTGTCTCCTCAGGAGGCTGTTCCTGCAAAGCACGTCTGCCTGGGGAACAGCATTTGTGGCAAACTAAGCCTCAGAAACAAACCATTAATGAAATGATTGCCCCTCAGTCAGGAAATGTGAGACTCCCAAATGAGCAGTACGCAGGGCCAATGGTAGTGGACGGGAAGCGGTCCTTGACACTGATTAAACAGTATTGTAAAAGTAAATGAATGAACAGATCCGTTAATAACTACACCGGCAGATATAGGCATGATGCCAGACATCTTATCTTGTTAAGTGTGTTGTGTTTGCTTTCTTTGTTTAGTCCCAGTGTTTAAGTCACACTAACACCAGTAATATATCACCATAGATCAACAATGCATGCAAAAAATAATCTCAAAGGTTTTGTATAATATTTCCAAGAGTTTCTGGTGTGCACTGGGGTAAAGCACTCTAGTAATCTGTGTGATTTGGCAGTGTATATTCAGGATGCCTAGAAACAGATTAGGACTGCATGGTCTGGGGTTTGGTTGTGCAGAATTGTATTGTGAGCAGTGGGGAGGGGGTGGGACGGAGCAATTATACTCACTACTGGCATGTGGCCTTTGTTGCCATGGCACAGTTCACTATTGTCCCCTGGTCTCCAGCAACTCAAGTTAAAACATTTGACAACATTGCAAAGCTTTACGACTTAAATTGAAGAATTGAAATGACCCAGAGAGTGGGTTGAACTTGCACAGAGTGGGTCGAGCTTGATTATATTGCTTAAATGTCTGCTTATGTGATTGCAAAAGAAAGGATAATGGTAAGAAAATGGCTCTACGCTTTTAAAAATAAAGGTTCCAAAAGGGGGGTTTTGCAGCAATGCCATAGATGAACCATTCTGGTTCCTCAAAGAACATTTCAGTGAACAGTTCTTAAAAGAACTCTTTTTTTCTTAATGTGAAGAACATTTATATAATAATCTGAAGAACATTTTCCACTATTTTATTTTGTGCAATAAAAAGGTTCTACACTCTTAAAAATAAAGGTTCTTTATTGGGATTGATTGATCCATGAAGAATCTTTAACATCCATGGAACATTTCCATTGTACAAAATGTTCTTTATAGTGGAAAAAAAAGTCCTTTAAATTATTCAAATGCTCTTCAAACTATAAAAATGGTTCTTTTAAGAACTGTTCATTGAAAGGTTCTTTGGTGAACTCAAAAATGGTTCTTGATGGTAAAGTTTATTTATGGAGCCATAGAGAACTAATAAATAACTTTTATTTTTAACAGTGTATGCTATTTGGCTCACACAATTACCTTGAGGATGAATTTCAGTTAGTAAACCTAAGTGTAGGCTATATTTTTTCACATTAATATTTTTGTTGAAACTGTAGCAGACCATAAGCCTTAGTTCATGAATATGACTTGCGTTTCCATGCAGATTGTACCTCAGCACACAATGTGATACTTAGAGACTGCTATTGACTATGTGTTGTCATGCAATTATCTGGTAATGCCTGACAACATGCTTATTGTTTAAACTTACAAAGTTCTCTGTGGTACACGCTTATGTCTTAAGCAAACAAACACTTGAAAGGCAAAACTGGAAGAAAGAAATGAGCTCGTGTAATATACCTACTGTGTAATATACTAAGTGTAATCACACTCACAAAAGAAAAAAAAACGTTTATTTTGAGCATTTCTCCTCTTAAACCTGGCATTTTATATTACGAACATTGTTGGCTTTTTGACAAATTGTTCCTCTTTGTAAGTCTCTTTGTATAAAAGCGCCTGCTTAAATCACATGGGTCTGTCATAGGCCCACAGGTACGATAACATCAACATTACATTTCACTGGATTATGTATACATTTGATTGCCAGGTTTCTTTACCCTGCTAAAAAAAATCTGCTTAAACCAGCGTATGAAGAGTGAAATGGTCTTTAAAAAAACAAAAAAACAACAAAAAAAACACGTTTACTAGTGGGTTTTATTACTGAGAGAAGTTAACAGTGGCTCATTGCTCACGAATAACTGGATGACTCATACCGAGAAAAGGTAATCACTGGCAGTGATGTAGACCGGCTGCAGGGCAAACCCCGTTGTAGTGGAATACCCTTATTGAGGTCCGTACAGTCAGTGAACGAGTGCATAAATCAGTCTTGAAAGCAGCGCCAATGAGATTCGCCGTTTCAAAATCGCTGTACGGTGTAATCCAATGGGAACGGGCGTTACATGAACTGCTGCGCGCCTATTGGCTCAGAGAGACGAGGACGTTTTGCGAACGCTTTCTGTAGTGTACAACCTCATCTCTTTCGCAGGTGGTGCATGTTCGGAAACAGCTTGCAATGTTCAGGACTAACTGAGACTGTCGTATGTAATAAGCGTAATTTATTTCCCGTTTTGCGTTTTCTTTTTAACACTGACCGAACAGCATGTGCCAACACACGCACAGCGTGGTCGCGGGGCGTGTTTTTATTTCACCAAGGCCACTTTCTTCTGGTGAATATACAGTGCTGCATTGAGTGTGTGCTGAATTACGGGGGCTATCTGTGTGTCTGCATTTAGAAAAAAATGAGAGAGGGAGAATAAATGTTCATGCAGCGCAGAGCTTGAATGAAACCCGTCGCTAAACGGATAGAAGTTCACGTACATTTATTTATATATTCGCCGGATATCTCTGTTTTCTCCTCCAAGCATCGACATCGGGGTTTGAAGTGGTCATGCCTTTTGTTTTAATTTGGGAGACGAGACTGCGGAGCCATTTGCACGATGATGATGATTCACGACTGGACGGAGTTTAAAAAATGAGGAAGCATTTTTTTCTAAAGATACTAAAAAGATAGAGGAGAGGCCTCGTCGTCCCACAGGCCGTGGTCTTTGCATGGGAAAAGGGAGAATAAAGAAAGAAAAAACGAGTCTGATGAATAAAAATCGAGTGAAATGGAGCACGAGACACGCGCGTGGGGAAATATGGACCATATCATTAATGACGGCGGTGTGCGCGAGAACCAGATCGATCCGAACAAAATGAAGCACTTCGCCTCATGAGTATTTAAACTGATATTTTTTATTTGCAATTTAAAGGAGAGGGGATTCCCGTGCTTGTTGAGAGTTGCAAACAGCGCCCAAGTTCAGTGCAAGTTCTCCTCTCCGCCTTCTTGTGATTCCTTTGATTATTTTACTACTTTTTTTCGGCGGGTTTGAATTATTTTTGATCCGGATCCATAGCGTTGATATTATTCAATGGAATTATGTTATCAGTTACCGGTTTTGCCTCTAGACAGGCCGGTTCCCAAACATGTTCTCAGCCGGAGGGGAGCCATTAGTTTCAGCTCCAGTTCCTCTTTATTCGGAGCCCCCGACCCGAGGCAGCTGTCACAGGTAAAGAACAAAACATTCTGGCTGTGTGTCAAAACCTAGCGAGCTGCCTACCTAGAGAATCAGACGCGCGTTCCGAACGTTGGTTCGAATCATTTCGGAGCATTCTGAACTATTCGAATGTTCGGAACGCGCGAATGTTGCTAAAACATTTTGCCTGCTGTAGAAATGGAACCGTTCTGGTTCCGATTTACTAGTAGGATTGATCAATCTAGACTGTTCTATAGATTTAGTACTTTTGAAGAAATAATTGGAGAAAGGAAATGTAGCCTAATTCAAGTTGCTTTTACTGCTCCGTTATCAAATGACTTTTTAATGAATGATAATAACACATTTCATCCATTTGTTAATTTCTTTTAAAGAACACCGCAACAAAATTCATAATGTGTATGTTTAACTATTAGTTGTCATATGAACTATTTAGTAACCACAAGTCTCAGGTATCATAAGAACAGAATTACTGCGAAAGTGATTAGCGGGTCTGTTTATTTCAGCAGCCATTCAGACTGATTAGTGCTTTTGGTTCACTAAAAAGAACCGGATTGTAAGACTCATTTTATGGGGAATCGGATTACTGTATGTTTCGTGATGAAGATTCAGACTGTTTTAGCAAAGTATACACATTCGTGAATTGTTAACAAAACTGAACCTCTTAAAAATCTTCCAGTTCCGGTATTTTTTATTAATGAAACCGATTCTCGGTGCTCACCCCTACTATAGGTAGGCTGCTCACATGGTTTTGAGACGAGGCCCAATTTCTGTCCATGCTCAATTATTCTTGTGCTTGTTCAGGGCCTTGATTTATTTACTCAGAAGTCCCCAAGTGTCAGGGCTTGACAAGAGACAGCGTTATTTTCCCTAATTGTCTGTTGTCGCTGTCATACTGCGGTGTTGGCAACACAAAATATGTTTTGTTGTCCCTTTGGGCCACATGCTGACAGTCTTTTCAGGCTGAAAGTGTGTCACTCTCCCCCTCACACACACCATGTTTGAATTTGTTGGGCATTCTCTTGGACAGCCCTCTTGCAACTTGTTACTCAGTGTCCTTTGGGGAGATTTTAGGTGTTTCTCTGCTACTCTAACAAGCTGAATGATTCATCTGGTGTTTTTAACCCTGCAAGCCTGACGTGAAATAATAGTCAGAAAAGAATATGTTTATTAAACCCTTTGTTTAAACAAGCTTGTATATGTGTATGTTCTGTATGACATTTGATGCATCAGTCTTTCATGGCTCATATAGTGAGAATATGGAGCTCACACATGTGAAGGAAAATACCTCAGAGATCCAAACTGAACAAAATTATGCAGTTTGGTGCTGATGTTATTTATATGGACAAAAAGATAGAATTTTGGTGGCTTGTAATGTAAATAAATGAATTTTTATGACAGTATAGCAGACTGCTTACATAATGCATATAAATATCAGTTGTTGTCACTAGTTTTATAATTGAAACTCAGTAGTTTTTATTGTGGGGGCAAAACATATACTGCTTTGCAATACAATGATGATGCAATGATGTGCAAATGAACGTTCCTGAAAAGCCTGTTGTATCATGTTTCATAAATACATTTTAACATGATTTGTCTAAAAAAATATGGATGGTCAAGTAAATCTAAGTGATACAATACATATGTAACCTGACCTAAAGGTGGATATTTTTAGAATTATAATAAAAGAAATGAATTCAGAAAATGTAGATGTGTGTGCAACAGGTTTTTCAGCAAAGTTTTGATCATGTTCATAATTGATAGGCTTTAGTAATTCATATATGATACAGTACGCTTTAAAGGGTTAAGTAGCATTGCATCTCTTTCAACCATGTTGAAACAGATATAAATTGTTGCATGCTTTTTAAAATAAATAGCAAATGAAGCAGTAAAACAGTTGCTTACACATTGAGTAATATAATGCTTTCATGTGCTAGATATCGAGTATAAAGGCGGTGCATACGCTTTTAAGATTAACTGTATTCTATCATCGGCCCGTACTGAATCTTTAATGAGAGATAACGCATATCTCCAGGTCAAAGGATTGTCACTCACTGTACTTGATAAAGTACATGATACATTTACTAGTCTTGCAGCAAGCTCACACAGTGAGAGATAACATGCTTAGCTAGTGAAAGAAGCCCTGCAGGGCTTCGAGGCCCAGAATTTAAGATGTAGTCAGTCAATGATAAGGGTCATGTCACCAAGCAACCGCTTGTATTGGGAGTTAGATTAGATAACCCTTCTGTCCAGAGTGTATTGCCTCAACTGCCCCTGGTTGTCTGAGTCTACCAGATGCTATCAGCATCTCTTAAGTCAATCGTATGCAAATGTATTTGGCTACTGCTTTTCTAGTCAAACTAGTGATTGCTGATTGGTTGGAATTGTTATAAAGAACAACAATAAACGCATTAGCATTGTATCATAGATTTTCTGACTCTCCATCCTTACAGGTGTTCTGCCAGCGGAATAATTGTTTCCCTTGGTTTTTAATACAATTTTGAGGTCCATTGGGAGTTTGACCCAGAATGCATTGAGACCTATTTGCCTCTCTTAATGGCATTGCTTTGGCAAGCTTTGTGCAAAAAGCATTTGTCCCTTATCTCTGTCTGTTATGTTGCATGCATGAAAGCCCAGCAGCTACAACCGCCTTCTCTTAACACAATGCCTGACTAAGTGCCTCCCAGAGAGCTTGCTCTGAAATCCACCAAAGCTCTGCCTGGATTTTCACTGGAATTTCATCCGTGGGTGGAATGTTGGATAGACCCGGAGCGGCTCTTCTTGGCCCTCGGTCTTGACAAGTCCAGGCCTTTGTGCTCCCTCCGTATGGAAGGGCCGTGTATTTGGGATTTCTGTAGTGATGAATAAACTGGTCACATTCGCCAGCTTGTTCCTGACCCAGCTTGCAGTGCAGCCACTAGCTATGTAAAGATGAGATCAGCCAGGTCTTGGATTTGTAGCCCAGCTTTCCACCAAGTTAAGGTCACCATTTATGGTACATATGTCATATGTATATTCAGTTTAAATGATTCCATACTTTGTTAAATTACTTGAAAATCTCAAGTGTTCTTTCCTGCATTGATGTTGGCTTTAGTAACGTCACATGCATAAACCGTGCAAGTTGCTATTTCTAGTCATTGGCTGTTTGGTTTATTTGATAGGATAGTAATGTATAGTGCAAGATGAGTCATCAATATTTGAGCTCTGCTCATCTGAAAGACAGTGTTATAATTATATTTTATATGTATAATAAATATTTATTATCAGTAGTAGTAGTAGAAGTAGGGCTGGGCGATATGTCAAAACTATCTTATCGATAACCGCCTTAAAAAATATCGCGATATCCGATAATATCATCTACCCAAGCCCCACCTCCACTACGCCCCACCCCCGCCGAGACAACATTGCCGGCTTGCACAATAAACACACACCAGGTTCAGTTTGGTCTTAATTATTGCCACATTAAAGTTTAGCTTTACTTTTCTTAGTTTGTGCTAACAGAAAACATTAGCTTTGCTGTTATGTTGGTGTTGCTAATTTCCACTCTGTTCTTATCAAATTTGTGTTTGAAATGAATTTCGTTTTGTGAGGAGAACTGTTGTGGAAAAATAATAGAACCCAATTTTAATTTCATCATGGTGAAGTTGGACATTCTGGCGGTGATTGTAAGAATGATAAATGCATGTTGATATTAGGGCTGCACGATTAATCGAATGCGATTGTCATGACTGTCGAATCGCGATCTCGATTCCATTTCGATTTATCGTGCAGCCCTAGTTGACATCATATAGTAATGTCTTGAATAAAATATGCCTATTTCCGATGTTTCTCTTTCTTTTTGGCATTATCACGTGTGCAGACACATTTCATGATGGTAAGTTTAATTTCCTTGATTATAACAATTGTAGCGTTGTTTTTAAACTTGTAGTCAAGCAATAGCGTAGGCTATTTGATATTTATCATACATGACTAAAATCATGCAGGGATTAAAAACGAATTCTGAGCAAAAACTTTAAAGTTTTTTCTTCTTTCTGGTAGCCTATTCGGAGGTCTCTTTTGGCCCGTTTTTAACGAAATAAAAATAACTGCTTTATTTATTTAGAAGCAGAGTAATTGAAATTTAATTTTTGTATTTTAATTTTAATTTTATGAATCAAAATACAACGGCCACAATATAATATTAAGTGTTGGGCTGCCAAATCTCCGAACGCATGCATGTTGAGGGGCGAGCTGAGATATAGGCCTATAATGTCTTCATCCGTTTGCGCAAATGAATTAAGAATTTATAGTGCTATATCTCAGCTTAATTAAACATAATTATATTGTATACACGGTTTAAAAAATCTGTAAAAATATTACACGGAAATGTGCGCTGAAGGAATTTGCGTCTTTTAATTATACCTGTCATGCTTGTGGATTTTCATCATTATACAGTCTGTTTAAATAAATATTCAGAAACGCATGCAGTGCTACTTTTTTTTTTTTTCTGTTTAACTTTTATTAAACTGCAGATCAAAATAGAAAAGGCCTATACGCTAAATAAGAATAAATTATATTGGAACGCATCTCCAAAATAATCACATACATTGATGCACGTTGCCATTACAGTAGTCAGCGCCGAACAACAGGCAAATAAAATATAAACTGAGGTTACAAAAGTGATTCAGTCAAGATCAGTGAGGGATTTTCTTTTCTTTTGTTCTTTGATTAACATTAATGACTGGCGGCAGCGGCTGCTGTCAATGCACGGATCCAATACACCCTTGCTTTCTTTCTCAGCTCTTTGCGTTCACTTAAGACATAACCGATTGTATTTAAGGGATATTTTGATATAATTTTGTGTGTATTTGTCCATTTGAATGTGTAAGAATGCAAGAAAGAGAGCACAGTCCAGTGTTTGCGTATATAAGAGGCGGCTTTTGTGCGTTCTCTTTGTGTGTGCGCGCCCAGCACAGAAAAGAGCGCCCGCGTGCAGAAGCGAGTTCTATTTCATCTTTTTGCAGTTTAATCTTTTGAAATCACAATAAATGCACATACAGGAATTGAGAAGCAGAATCAAAATTAAATTTTATAAGAAGTAATTAGATTCCTGACCTTACGCATCTAATGTGATTTCCAAAATTGGAATAGCTTTTAGATTCCCAACATTCCTACTAAATTGTTTCATTCTTGCATGCAAAAAGACCTGTATGGTTACTATGGGGCTATGTAAAATATTTTTTGCAACGTACTAGGTTTATCATTTGTCATTTTTTCCCGATAATGTCGATAATCGTCTGTTACCTGACTGTTGACATCCACATCGCGATACTTACGAGACATCGACGATATACGATAATATCGTCATATCGCCCAGCCCTAGGTAGAAGCATACATTTTATGCAATTAAAAATAATTATAATAGAATTAATATTATATTAATGGAATATTTGCATACACATTTAAATAAATAAAAATATATGTGTGTGTGTATAATGTATAAATATATAAATATATATTTATATCTACAGCTATAATAAATGTTAATATTATCATTGTAAATGGCAATATGTACATATTTAAAGTATATATTTAATGTATTATTTTTGTATTTTAAAGGTGTATATAATTATACCATTTACTGTGATAATATTAATATTTGTAATAATACCACTGATGCCATTTACTATGATAATATTAACATTGTTGTAATTATTCCTTTTAGAAATAGGAATTTTTATTATATTATTATTAGTAGTATATGTTTTATGCAAATAATAATAATAATAATAATAATAGAATATTAATGTTAACATTGTAAATGTATTTATATACACATAATATATATTAAATATATTTAGTGTATTAATATTTTATGCAAACAACAGTCATTTAGTATTAATATACATTTTAATATTATAATTGTAAATGGATTTAGTGTGTCCACATTTGTGTGTATTTGTGTATATATATATATATATATATATATATATATATACACACACACACACACATATATATATTTATAAATTATTTTTTTTAAATATGTATATCTGCTCGAAGTTAATTTTTAGAAGAATACCAGCATATAAATGACTTCAGAGCCAACAGACATAGACTAAAGGCCTGCACTAAAGGACTCCAATTTTTTCATGGTTTTAAAGTAGTTTGCGATGTCATGCCATTCAAACAGAATAAAGCTGAACCACAGTTTTTACAGTTTTTGCTAAAATTAAGAATGGTTTCTGCACAGTTGGCGATAAGAGTTTTAAAAGTGTTTTAAAGGGTTAGTTCACCCAAAAATGAAAATTAGCCTGTGTTTTACTCACCCTCAAAGCATCCTAGGTGTATGTGACTTTCTTCTTTCAGACGAATCCAATCGGAGTTATATTAA
>NW_015548302.1:45215-49999 GCF_001515605.1 Sinocyclocheilus anshuiensis | reverse complement strand
TGTGTGTGTGTGTGTATATATATATATATATATATATACACACACACACACACACATATATATATTTATAAATTATTTTTTTTAAATATGTATATCTGCTCGAAGTTAATTTTTAGAAGAATACCAGCATATAAATGACTTCAGAGCCAACAGACATAGACTAAAGGCCTGCACTAAAGGACTCCAATTTTTTCATGGTTTTAAAGTAGTTTGCGATGTCATGCCATTCAAACAGAATAAAGCTGAACCACAGTTTTTACAGTTTTTGCTAAAATTAAGAATGGTTTCTGCACAGTTGGCGATAAGAGTTTTAAAAGTGTTTTAAAGGGTTAGTTCACCCAAAAATGAAAATTAGCCTGTGTTTCCTCAAAGCTCAAAGCATCCTAGGTGTATGTGACTTTCTTCTTTCAGACGAATCCAATCGGAGTTATATTGTCCTGGCTAGGATGCCTCAAGGGTGAGTAAAACACAGGCTAATTTTCATTTTTGGGTGAACTAACCCTTTATTATAAAGGTTAGACGCCATATTGAATTTAATGAAGATAAAAAGCTCCGGGGGGTGAATAAAGGCCTCCTGTAGCGAATCCATGCATTTTTGTAAGATAAATATCCATATTTCAAATGTAATAAACACTTTTTTTCTCACTTCTGCTGACTGTCATATGCGGAAGCCGTTCCGGCGGATGACGTAAGACATCAACGTTGCGTGATTAGTGACGAATGCGGAGACGAAACAAAACGCCGTTCACGAATTTGAAGTACAAAACGAAGATTTGTAAAGAAAAATGTCGGAGGATTTCAATATAAGCCAAGAGGAGAACTTATTAGTTAAGTACACCTGCTCTTTCTTTTCTTTCTTCATGTGATTCCAAACCTGTATGACTTTCTTCTTGTTTTTTTTTTTTCTTTTGTGCATACAATGAAAGTCAATGGGGTCCAAAGTTGTTTAGGACCTAATGACATTCACTGTATAGACAAAAACACCTGAAACATTCTTCAAGATATCTTCTTGGGTGCAACTTATTAGTTAAGTACACCTGTTCCAAACCTGTATGACTTCCTTCATAAAAAATGTTTTTGTCCAAATAATGAAAGTCGATGGATTTCAAAGTTGTTTGAGGCCCCATTGATATTAGTTGCATTGACAGAAACAGTTCTTCAAAATATCTTCTTTTGTGTTCTGCTAAAGAAATAAAGTCATAGAGCTTTGGAACAACATGAAGGTGAGTAAATGATGACATTTTTGCGTGAACTATTAAGCAATACCAGTAAACTGTGTCAAACCTGCGGTCCCTCCTACAGTTAAACTTCTCAACACGCTGTGTAACTGAACTCAGCGTTCTCAATGGCAGATCCGGTAGCCTTACTGCTAGACGGCAGCACAATTTGCTGATGGCCGTTTTGTGGTGTAAACAAGGATTAATGTGACAGGAAGTGAACCGGTGTTATATTGTGACATGACATTCAACGGTCACTGTGTTGAGCTCTGTTTAGTTTGTTGGCTTAACGGCAATGCAAGGGATCGTTTTTGCAGAAATTCCACCCAAACTAAATATTATCAAATAATATTTAATTTATATATTAATCAATTCATTCCAATCTAAATGTATTAAGGTTGATATTAATCATGTCATTTAAATATATTATACAGATATTAAAAATGTAAATTGAACTAATACAATTAAATCAAATTATATCAAGAGAAAAAAAAAACAATCACCAACAAGCACCACACAGTTTTGGAGTAATGAGTAACATCATGAATAAGAATTACACAAAAAAGTACAATGTGTTTAATGTGCAGAAATGCCACCCAAACAAAATATCTCAGAGGCCCATATGTAAGGGAAATGACATCAGGACGGTGCAAGAAAAACTTTGAAGTGATACTGAATGCCTGTCAACAAGGGTGGAGATTTGCGTCATTTCCAAATGAACAATACTTTAATGCACAAGATCCGCCATCCTGATGTGCCTCCTTTCAAACTGCGTCTTTAAAACCTATTGACCTTAACAGCAAAAAAACAAACGAGCGAATGCACACGCAACTGAATGTTAATGTTGAATGTGAAAGCCGTCTTGGCAGTGCAAGGGTTACTCACACATTTACACACACCAGTAGCAAGTTGTGAAATACTGAAAACCGAACAGCTCCCTCCACATTCTTACCACATCCTGAAACTACGTCAGTCCAACACGGCACAAAAAAAACCTTATCGCAAGAGTGAGATAAACTCCTTCAAAAAAATAAAAAATAAAAAATCCTCCTCGCCCTGTCTGCACCACCAAACACGGCTGATATGACCTCCAACAAATGCAACTCAAGCAAGCATGTCTGCCTTCCAGCCACACACACACAATGATGTGATATACCTTTGGCTCTCCACACACAAACTAGATGCCAGCAGTGTCAGCGAGAGCCCACAGATATGGCGGACACACTGGAGGACCACAATGCTTCACATGCCGCTCGGGAACGGGCTGCTCTGCCTAAATGGCAAAAACATGCTGTCGAGCTGCTGATAAGTCAGTGACGCAGCAAAGTAATGCAGCACATGAATAAGTGTGTGAATCACGAGCACAGGCACATCAGAGACACAGCAACTGCCTTAACCTGCTAGAAAGCACGGCATAATCTGACATGTTATTGGGATTCTTGAAAACACATGTTGCAATAACTTAACACAATGCAAGTGGAGTTTTTCATTCCCTGGTCTTTGTTATTTCAAGTGTGTTTGGGCTCATAGACTGTGACTGATATCGCAACACCTTAGTTTTTGGGAAGCCGTTCATTGGTTTACAAAAAGCATGTTTGAGAAAAACAAGTGTGGGAGAAGAGGGGAAAAAGAGTGAAGAGAAGAATGACGATGGAGAGCGAGAGATCCTGGCCATCTGTGATGTTGGCTGCAGCCCAAACCACTGCCCCCAGAGTCCAGGCACATGCTTAACTACCTCCCTCTGCAATGGTAGCCTAACAAACACAGCAGCGAGGGGCACCTACACACACGCACAAGCGTTGCAACAGTCACTTATGTTTTATGACTGCACGAACACAAAAATTCAGTGTTTACAAAAAGATAATTGCCCTGCCTCTACGAGCCTGCAAAGTGTGTATAACCATCTAAAACACTACTGCTCCAACTCTGAGGCGCTGTTTGTGACATACAGCAATCTGTTGAATGGTGTGCTTTATAGTTGATGCATGGAGATGTTAAAGGGTTAGTTCACCCAAAAATGAAAATTAGCCTGTGTTTTACTCACCCTCAAAGCATCCTAGGTGTATGTGACTTTCTTCTTTCAGACGAATCCCCATATTTCATATTTCAAATGTAATAAACACTTTTTTTCTCACTTCTGCTGACTGTCATATGCGGAAGGGCGGATGACAAAACACCGGTCACAAATTAGAAGTACAAAACGAGGATTTGTAAAGAAAAATGTCGGAGGATTTCAATATAAGCCAAGAGGAGACTGGTTTTAATTTGCTAAAGTAAGGAAAATTTGTTTCCTTTGCTCCTGCATTTGTCAGACGTCTTACGTCATCCGCCTGAACGTCTTCCGTGTACCACAGTCAGCGGAAGTGAGAAAAAAGTGCTTATTACGTTTGAAATATGGATATTTATCTTACAAACATGCATGGATTCGCTACAGGAGGCCTTTATTCACCCCCGGAGCCATGTGAGGGACGTTTTATTACGGATTTTATTCTGAACTGTTGATAACCAACACCCGCTTACCCCCATTGAAAGGCTTGGAGGGGCCAGGACAATTTTTAATATAACTCCGATTGGATTCGTCTGAAAGAAGAAAGTCACATACACCTAGGATGCTTTGAGGGTGAGTAAAACACAGGCTAATTTTCATTTTTGGGTGAACTAACCCTTTAACATCTCCATGCATCAACTATAAAGCACACCATTCAACAGATTGCTGTATGTCACAAACAGCGCCTCAGAGTTGGAGCAGTAGTGTTTTAGATGGTTATACACACTTTGCAGGCTCGTAGAGGCAGGGCAATTATCTTTTTGTAAACACTGAATTTTTGTGTTCGTGCAGTCATAAAACATAAGTGACTGTTGCAACGCTTGTGCGTGTGTGTAGGTGCCCCTCGCTGCTGTGTTTGTTAGGCTACCATTGCAGAGGGAGGTAGTTAAGCATGTGCCTGGACTCTGGGGGCAGTGGTTTGGGCTGCAGCCAACATCACAGATGGCCAGGATCTCTCGCTCTCCATCGTCATTCTTCTCTTCACTCTTTTTCCCCTCTTCTCCCACACTTGTTTTTCTCAAACATGCTTTTTGTAAACCAATGAACGGCTTCCCAAAAACTAAGGTGTTGCGATATCAGTCACAGTCTATGAGCCCAAACACACTTGAAATAACAAAGACCAGGGAATGAAAAACTCCACTTGCATTGTGTTAAGTTATTGCAACATGTGTTTTCAAGAATCCCAATAACATGTCAGATTATGCCGTGCTTTCTAGCAGGTTAAGGCAGTTGCTGTGTCTCTGATGTGCCTGTGCTCGTGATTCACACACTTATTCATGTGCTGCATTACTTTGCTGCGTCACTGACTTATCAGCAGCTCGACAGCATGTTTTTGCCATTTAGGCAGAGCAGCCTGTTCCCGAGTGGCATGTGAAGCATTGCGGTCCTCCGGTGTGTCCGCCATATCTGTGGGCTCTCGTTGACACCGTTGGAAGCTAGTTTGCAAGTGGAGAGCCAAAGGTATATCACACCATTGTGTGTGTGTGTGTGTGTGTGTGTGTGTGTGTGTGTGTGTGTGT
>NW_015548302.1:40701-45058 GCF_001515605.1 Sinocyclocheilus anshuiensis | reverse complement strand
TGTGTGTGTGTGGATGGAAGGCCGGCCGACATGCTTGCTTGAACTGCATTTGTTGGAGCTCATATCAGCCGTGTTTGGTGATGCAGACAGGACGAGGAAGAGTTTTTTTTGTTTGAAGGAGTTTGTTTATTTCACTCATGCGATAAGGTTTTTTTGTGCCGTGTTACACTGACGTAGTTTCAGGATGTGGTAAGAATGTGGAGGGAGCTGTTCCGTTTTCAGTATTTCACAACTTGCTGCTGTTGTGTGTAAATGTGTGAGTAACCCTTGCACTGCCAAGACTGCTTTCACATTCAACATTAACTTTCAGTTGCGTTTGCATTCGCTCTGTGTCTATAGTTTGTTTTTTGCTGTTCAGGTCAATAGGTTTTAAAGACGCCGTTTGAATGGAGGCACATCTGGATGGCGGATCTTGTGCATTAAAGTTTTGCGTTCGTTTGGAAATGACGCAAATCTCCGTCCGCCCTTGTTGACAGGCATTCAGTATCTCACTTGAAAGTTTTTCTTGCACCATCCTGATGTCATATCCCTTACATATGGGACTCTGAGATATTTTGTTTGGGTGGCATGTTTGCACATTAAACACATTGTACTTTTTGTGTAATTCTTATTCATGATGCTACTCAAAAAGTGTAGTGATTTTTTTTTTGTCTAGATATAATTAGATTTATTTTATCAGTTCAATTAAATTTTTTTATATCTGTATAAAATATTTAAATTACATTAAAATATATAGAATTAAGATTAAACATTAAGGTTGATATTAATTGATTACTTTATAAAAAATATTGATTTGATTTGGGTGGATGTTCGGGTGGCATTTCTGCAAAAAACGATCCCCTGCGTTGAGCTCTGTTTGGTTTGTCGACTCCATTGTTGGCTCAATGAAGTGACCGTTGAATGTCATGTCACAATATAACACTGATTCACTTCCTGTGACATTAATCCTTTGTTGCACTACAAAACGGCCATCAGCAAATTGTGCTGCAAATTGTGCTGCCGTCTCACAGCAAGGCTACCGGATCTGCCATTGAGAACGCTGAGTTCTGTTACACAACGTGTTGAGAAGTTTAACTGTAGGAGCAACCGCAAGTTTGACGCAGTTTACTGGTATTGCTTAATAGTTCATGCAAAAATGTCAGCATTTACTCACCGTCATGTTGTTCCAAACCTCTATGACATTATTTCTTCAGCAGAACAAGAAAGAAGAATTGTTTCTGTCAGTACAACTAATATGAGTGGGCCCCAAACAACTTTAGACTCCACTGACTCTCATTGTATGGACAAAAAAAAACTTTTTTTATGAAGAAAGTCATACAGGAACAATCTGAAGGAATTGAATATATTCATAGTGTAAATTGCACACAACTCATAGTGTAAGTTGCACACAAGAAGATATCTTGAACAATGTTTCAGCTGTTTTTGTCTACACAATGAATGTCAATTGGGTCCAAAACAACTTTCAGAAAGAAAGTCATACAGGTTTGGAACCACACGAAGAAAGAAAAGAAAGCGCAGGTGTACTTAACTAATAAGTTAGTTTATATTGCGACCTGACCGACTCTATAACCTGCGCAGTAAAAACAGCGTTTATGGCTTGGCACTTACAGGAATGTGCACTACCGTTATCCAGAATCTCACAGCATGGTGCTATAACTCATGAGGACGCTTTGAATTTATGAACCCTCTCCAAGGCCTGTTCCTTTAATCTGAGGGAGTTTAGAAGCACAGCGTTGGATAAGGTTTAATGGGAATCTGTCTGGCTTCCTCTTTTGTTTGCTTGTTCTGTCATGAACCCACTCCCTTTTTTTTCTCGCCTGCAATTAGACAAGAGGAAGAAATAAGTTTGAGCTTGACTATAAACTGACTGTTATCGCTTTCAAGAAAAAAATGCAGATACGTGCTTAGAGAATTGAATGCTGCAACCCTGCTGCACACCCGACCCGAGATGACCTTATTGTGCTGGCCTTTGTTGCAATTCATACTAAGTCAAGTTGGATCAATATGAAATAAAACACCCTTTTTTGGTTTTTAAACATATATCAGCAAGAAAAAAAGGATTTCCATAATAAGCAGACTTTTAGGGACTCCTTTTAGGAAAATTGGAAAGGCTTTATGGCCAAAACATGAGGAGGATTTCATTCAGTTTGAGTCATAAAATCTTTTGCAGAAGACACACATGTATAATTAAAATGGACATTTATTAATGCGTACATTTATGTCCATGACAATTTAACACATTGTAATTTGTGTAATTATAAGTCATGAATCATGATGTTTCTCAGTATAATGGTTGGAGGTAATAGTGATTTTGTATTGATATCAATTTCTTTTTTTCCATTGGTTACATAAAAATGAAATGTAAAAAATTATATAGAATTACATGCATTCATGTTGAGATTGACTAAAGTATAAATCAAATATTTATATAGGCATAAAAAATAATTGTATCAGTTGCAAATATTGTACTATTTTCAGTAAAGTGTTTAGAATGTACTGTCCTCAAATGTCGTGACAATAATGTAAAACATAAACCTAAAAACCAAAAATCGATTAATCCTAAAAACAAGCCTATTTTTTTTATGTAATATATTATTTCTTTGTCTATTTTCTTTTTTTTTTTTATAAAAAAGTGACTCAGGCAATACTTTGAGATTCACTCTATGAGATTCACAAGTTGGCCACTCAAAAAGCATCTCAGACTGCAAGGTTGTAAATGTGGTGCTGATAAGAGCTGATTCTGTTTTTTGGTCCAAACCCTGATCTGTAACAACTGTAATCAGACTTCATGTTGGCAGACCTTGGACTAGTATCAAACAGATCACTCCGAAATGTTGAATGGGTTTTTTCTGTCCGAACAGGCTGTATTACATTGACGAAATGAGGCTGAGTTTACACCCCTGACTCCCCTCATGACGTGCTGTAAGGGATTTTTGTTTGGACCCGGGCCTGAGAGCCGAGAGCACGGGGTCAGGAACAGGAGCCTCATGAAGACCACGTCATGCTCTCCATCATTACACTTCCTGTGTTTGACTCAGGAATCCACAGCTGCGATGGCCCCTCTCTCAGCCGTTAGGCTCTCGAATGCAAATACGCAGATCGTCAGCTGTGCTTTTTATTAGACATGTGACCCAGCGCGCAACTACCGTGTCATTGATCTCACATTTACATGAGTGCCACTAAGTCTGTACTGGGAGAAACATTCAAAGCAGAGAGGATGTTGGGTTTTAGACGCAGCGGTGGGGTTTTCCCGGACTGTAAGCGAAGATGTTTAAATAGGAATGATATGTGATTGTGGCGCTCATTCCACACATGCTATTGGCAGGTTTGAATGTGACTCGCTTCTGCGAAAGGAGGCCGTTAGTGTCTTTGAGTTGCGAGAAAAGTCTGTTTTCTGTGACTGTGGTTGCGGGGGTTCGGCTCATCCAACTTGACGTTCTGCTATTTATGGAAATGTTTCTCTGTAGATAGATGCGGTGATGTCACTGCAAAGAGAGGCCAACTTTGGTCTGAGAGAGGGAGCTTGTGTTACACCTGTTCCTAAAATGAGTCCAAGCCACACTTAAAAGCTGAAAACATAAATCATTATGCTTTTGGCTTTCATTGTAGATTCTTGCTCAACAATAGATTCACTTCATTTTGTTGGAAATTTCGCTATTCTTTATTAAAGTCCAAAAATGAAATGGTGTTTGCAACATTTTATTTGTGTAATGTGAATATTGTGCAAAAAATTTATTTTGCGTATTTTTTTTTTCTTTTTTTGTTTTTTGGAGGCAAGGGGTTGAAAAAAAGACCCGAAAAATCATTTTAGAGTTGGAGCATGTTAGTATATTTTGATGAAAAATTGTGAGAACCTACATTTTCTTTAGAATAATGTGCACTGATGAATTATTCTTATTAAACCATGAAGATTTGTTAAAGCTATGATTTAATGCTAATTTTAACCATTACAGTTAATTAAATTAATGCAACAATAAATGTGCGCAGAATAATGCAGCCTTTTATTTGATGGACTGCTACTTAATATTGTGTAAAAATTGCAAGTTTGCATTGTCATAGTGGTAAATATGATCAAGTATTAGAAATTATTCTTAATATTTATAATATATAAAATATTCATCATAATAGCTTATACAATATGTAACCAGATTTTAGTTTTACACAATGTTATATATATATATTATTATTTATTTATTTATTATTATTATCTTCTTATTCTTAACTTATTATCTTATTATTATTTAGAATAATTCTAGAATGATTTTGTAATTTATATACATTTTTATCTAATTATAATTTATTTTCTGTAATGTGTAGAATGAATATATACTATATATATATATATATATATATATAG
>NW_015548302.1:10231-40246 GCF_001515605.1 Sinocyclocheilus anshuiensis | reverse complement strand
AGAGAGAGTGTTTTTCAGCTTACACACACACACACTATATATTCTATATATATATATATATATATATATAGCATTCTAAATTTATCACATTTATATACTATATATGTAATTTACATATTTACCGAATGTTAAAAAACAAGTAAAAAAATAAATCTTTCTCCAAATAGACCCTTGAACCAGATTCTTATGAGAAGTGAGTCCTTGAGGTCACAAAACCGCAAATGAAATATAAATATACTCCATGATAGCAAGCACACATCTTTGATTACAAGGCGGCAGAGAAGCTGACAGTGTTTTATTTAGAAAATAAAGCATACAGTCTGCTCTCTGCACTGCTGATAAGGAGACTCTAACATGCTCTCCTCCTGCCAGCCCCTCCCACCATGTGCGTCAGTGGCACTGCTGGTTGGTTGGCTGTTGCTAGGTGGCTGTGTGTGAGTGTGTATGAGAGAGAGAAAGAGAGAGAGACATTTAGGGCTAACGGGCAGCCCGTTTAAGTGTGTGTAAGCGTTTGTGTGTACAACTAAGACAGCTGCACTAAGCTCAGCACGCATTCTGTCTGGGCCTTGAGCTGGTCTCCGGCCATCTACAGTCGCGCGCACACGCAAGCACACGTATGCAAATCCATACACCCACATACTGACATACACCGTAACACCTGCACACAAACTGACACAGAGACTATGATCCACAGTTTTTGCAAGGTCCAATGGGAATAGCTCTGATTTGGTCTATAATCACGATTCTTGTCAGATGGATTTTGTCTAAGGTAGGTTTCGGTAGAATTCCTAGTTGGCTCGGCGTTTATTACGCGATAACCCTTAACAACTGTTCTCCGTATGTTTTGGAGAGAAAACTAACTCTGTTAATAGGCCAAACGCTTTGTCGTGTGGATCAAGATCAGATACAGATCGTGACTTACAGATAACTTCACTTTGAAAGTTGCTCGCGTGGGGCTTGCTAATCAAGTAGAGATTGAGTCAGCGAGGAAACCCCACCGAACCGCATTCAGACCCGCTCGCCATGGCTCAAACCATAGCAGTCACCTTGGAAGAGTGAATGAATTTTCCATTCGGTTATATTCAGTATTTGAGTTGTAAAACGTCTTACACTTGCTTTCATCTTTGTGAACATCTGGTGTGGATTAATCAAATGCTTTATGGTTTAGTTCTGATATGGTAAAATGCATTATTTTGTTTCAGATATAAACACAGAAGAGACGATATACATTTTGTGAAATAGATTTATTAAAGTAATAAACTTAAACATTGCAATGAAACCAAAGTACCAACAGATCTTTTCTTCTGTATTATGATATCTTAATGAAACGGATCATCGGAAAAAAGAAGAAAATGTGGTTTTGCACGTCGGTTTTTGAGTGGATGGAGGCAGACCTGAATGCAAGATTGTGGTTTGTTGCTTTGGCTTTGGGAAAAAATGATTACTTGAGTAATTTGATTAAATTCGGCATGAAACGGAAGTTGCGACAGATATTTTTTCCTGTATTGTTGTCCAAATGTAACAGATTATTGAAAAAGAAAAAAACTGTAGGATGGGGGCTCAGTTTTATCCATTAATTGTTGATTGATTTATTTTGTTAACTCATGATGAATCATTTAAAATAAGATCAACAGCCCCCCCCCCCCCAAAGAAAAATTCAAAACTTGATCAATTCTAAAAAATGTGCATAAAAAAGTATGTGCTTAATTAAGTAAAAAAAGTTTTTTTTTTTTTAACCGATAAGAAGACATGCCAATACATTACAATAGAAACACACTTAACAAATAAATTCCTTGATGTACACCAAAAAAGATCGGGAAAGGTCCACAAGCTGGGACACGAACTTGGGACACCCGAAGCGCAACGGCGCTATATGTCGCCACGCTGCCCACGAGGCTATTGGTGCCAACCTCAAATGTTATTTTGAATTATTTTGTTTTGTTATTTTAAAATGCCTGAGCCAAAGTCTGTCATCAAAAAGATTTGGTAAAATCTTCCATGTTTCGCACGCTTGCGTACCCAGACCTCAAATCGTCCGAATGCAAGATAATATGACAGCGTTTGTTATTGCGCTTCATCTGCACACTCTGTGGTACAAGTCATTTGTTATGTAGGAAAAAAACACACTTGCTTTCCTGATTGCAGCAACTTCCATTTTAGTATTGATACTTTGGGCCAGTTTTCCAGGAAGTGACGGTTTTATCCTTGAACACATGGATTGGAAACAGTGATTTATTTGAAGATGTTTTTGTTACTCAAATAAGCACGACATTCACAACCACTCCGGTAATCTCAAATCAACAACACAGTTCCTCTCCCACTCCTCTTCCTGCACCCGCGCGCTAACACCTGAACATGCGCATGCGCTAACTTTATATTTACCCGGAAGAACCTTCTTCCAAGCGAACAGGGTCGGGGGAAAATAACATGTTAACAGTTTTATGCAATATTCTAATTTTGCGCACAATTTAAATTCGCAACTTTGGAAGGAAATGTAGCTGATAATATGCAAATGGAAAATAGCAGCAGATCTCCTATCCATTGTGCATTGGATTATTCATTATTTTGACTAATTTGATTGATACTTTTTAACGAAAAGTCTAGTTCTTTCTGCTTTGTTTCATATGTTACCATATTTAAAATTATTTTCCATTTTATATTCTGTTGCAAATCTTGGCTGGCTTTGGCTATGGCCGGCTGACTAGCCTAAGTATGAATTTGAACCTCTTTCAGTTTTTGCAGTTAAGTCTCATGTAGTTATGTCTCAATTTATAGACATTCACCAATGCTGTTCTGGTCCCAATGATTATTCAAATAAATTAAAAAGTAAATCTTGAAATTTTGAAAGGCAGTCTATGCGGTAAACAAAGAGGAACAAAGTGCTGAATAATTTTCCCACTGCCTTTTCCTGGATTAGTTTAAAGGAAGTGGTGATACTGTTTTCTCCTGTTTGAAGGCCTCAGTCGAACCTCCAGCGGGAGACGGTGGTGTGGAATGGAGTCCGCTGTGGTTGTGGCGTGTTACTGTGAAGTCTCTTGGTGAATTGATTGGGCTCCATCCCTCTTCACACAAGCCCTTAACTTGTTTCGCATCCAAACGCTGTGTCAATAATTGGCTTGTAGGCCTGCTAACCTGTTCAAATAGACCCCTCAAAGCATTGCTAAAATTCCTCAAGAGCTTCATAAAAGGTGGTAATCGTGCCTTTTACCACCATCAAAGCAGTCCTTACGTTTGCTGTAGCAAGAAATACATAATTTAATCAGCATTTGGACATATAGAGTTGTTAAATGGTGGTAATCAGGTGGAGTCGGTGGCATGAAGGTTGTATGAAAACTTCCAAGGAATGGGAATCACTAAACTTGTCTTGGTTATCATAGTTCCTCTTAGCAAGGCACTTAAAGGGATAGTTCACCCAAAAATGAAAATTCTGTCATTAATTACTCACCCTCATGTCGTTCCAAACCCGTAAGACTTTCGTTCATCTTTGGAACACAAATTAAGATATTTTTTATGCATTCCGAGAGCTCTCTACCCTCCATAGACGGCAAGGATCCTTACACGATCAAGGCTCAGAAATGTAGCAAGGATATCGTTAAAATAATCCATGTGACATCAATGGTTCAACCGTAATTTTACGAAGCTACGAGAATACTTTTTGTGCACAAAGAAAACAAAAATAACGACTTTATTCAACAATTTGTCTCCTCCGCGTCACCCTATAGCACTATTTTGAAGAGTATCACATACGTAAACAACGTATGTACGTGGATATGTTGTTTACGTTCAGATCAAAGCGTAAACAGTGTATCCGCGTATGGTGCTGCTGGCACAGAACAGCATACGTTATTTATGTATGTGATACTCTCCAAAATGGCGCTATAGGGTGACGCGGAGGAGACGAATTGTTGAATAAAGTCGTTATTTTTGTTTTCTTTGCACACAAAAAGTATTCTCGTAGCTTCGTAAAATTACGGTTGAACCACTGATGTCACATGGATAATTTTAACGATCTCCTTGCTACATTTCTAAGCCTTGATCGTGTAAGGATCCTTGCTCTCTATGGAAGGTCAGAGAGCTCTCGGAATGCATCAAAAATATCTTAATTTGTGTTCCGAAGATGAACAAAGGTTATAAAAAAAAGTGTAGATGGAGCTCCCCTAAAAATGGCATATGTCACACATTTGACAGCTACATAATATTAAAACTACGTAAATGGTGACAGCAGTTGTTTGTCCGCATTGTGAAACCAAACGTATCACAATGGTCCATCTTGTAAACAGAGTTAACACACCCAGGATTCATTCTAGAGATAATATATGGAATGTTTTGCTTTTATGTCATTGTAGATAGATGTTCTCACATCTTATTTTTTTGACTGCTTGTCCAGTCATAAGCATGTGCTGTGTTTTATTATAATTAGATGAAGCCATTCATTTACATTGCAAATGCCTGGAATCATGGTGAAGTAGACATGACTACATGCATTTTTGAGACGCGAGATGTTGATCGTCTGAATAGTTTAGCTGAACATGTCTCAATGAGGTATTTAAGAAACATCAATGAATGACACATAAAAGAATGAATTGTTGAACAAACTAGCTGGATGAGTTTGAGTTTCAGGTTCACCTGAGGCTATGGAGAGTCTTGTGTCAGACGGATGCAACAGTGTTTAGACAACTAAGAAACTTTTGACCAATTATAAATGAGACAGAACATAATCCGGTTGGTAGTGCATTGGATTATTCAATATTTTGGCTAATAAATTTTTTAAACATTTTTTTAATTTATACTTTAAAAGTCTAGTAATCTCTGCTCCATTTAACACATTTAACACACTACACATAGTAACACATACTATTTTTCCATTGTATTGGATGCAAAAGTTAGTCTGGGTTTGGCTTTGGCTAGCTGACTAGGCTAAGTAATGAGTCAAAACTCTTTCAGTTTGTGTAGTTAAGTTTCAATTAGTTATAGGGATGCACCGAAATGAAAATTCTTGGCCGAAGCCGAAACCGAACAAAATGAAACAATGGACCGAATACCGAGCAAGGTTTTTCGAGTTTTTTTCCCCCATGTATTTTTGCCAATTTTTTTCACCATTGGATAAATTAAATAGCCAAAATGTTATTTTTACTGTTTTGTCTTGCTTTTCAAAGAAAAAATCAATTACAAAACAACAATTTAAAAATATTTAATACTGAACATTTTTAAGATTCTAGCAGACACTATGCCAACAAATTTAACTTAATACCACAATTTAACTTAAAATTAATAAGTTGGTAAAATAATATTTTTTGGCCATCAGACCCCCTTCTTGAATCAGGCATGTATTTTTAACTGTACAATTAAAAGCAGCCTTGCTGAGAAGAGACTTCTTTTAAAACGTTAGAAAATATTTGAACGCTATGTGTGAATGTTATAATAAATGTATTAACAGAGCTGTTGTAATGATTATTATCATTATTATTGTCTTTTTATTTTATTTTACAGAACAACAGTAAAATTACAATACTAACATTTATGAATGTTGATAGAGTTCTTGCTTTTTCTCAACTTTTATTTTGGTGGAAATGCGCAGGAAGACCTCAATGCTTCTTTTTGTTGACAACAGGAGATTTATAAATGTGTCTCATTACGAATACGTTGTATGTATCGCATTGTCACATGCCTTGTAAAAATTCATAAAAATGTGACTGAGCAACTGACGAGTAACACTGGTTCAGCGCAGATATTCCTTTGGACTTTGAACCCTGGTTAACAAGCAGATAGCGCCGCGAGTTTGTGCAGCGCTATCAGAATACATGCAATTCGAGCATGAAAACATAACGTTCTGCAGTGTATTTAATTGTTTAAGGCCATTTCGCGATTTCAATCATCATACCAGCAACAATCACCCCTTCCTCTTCTCATCGACATCTCTCGCTGTCGGTGCTTGTAATGATTTTTGCGTCTTTCTCAGACAGTTTTAAATGCTTCCACATGGCTGACATGTTTGTTGCATTATAAAGAGTGCGTGCCTCTCACTCTGCGCTGGTTGCTATTTGATCGCGTCATATCATTGTTCGGCCGAACACCGAAAGAGCTTTTTTTTTGCTATTTTCGGTTGCCGAACATTCGGTGCATCCCTAATTAGTTACAGTAAGTCTTGAATAATACACATCCATCCATGTTGGTCTTGACCTTGTATCTTTTTAACCCTTTAAAACGCCTTACAGAGGCATAAAAATCTAGATTGAGGTATATTTATGCTTCTTCCCAGTTAATTATCAAAAAATAAATACTTAAGTGTATATATTTTTGCCCCAAAATCTAGACTGAGGTACATTGTAAGGTGCAATATGTACACCAGAATATTATTAGTATTTTTGACACTGTTCTAGTTAATAAGGTATACTGTAAGTACAGGTCTTTAACCCTTTAATGCACACAGTTTAATGTTTGATTCAATATTTATAAATATATTATTAGCTTTTAATTAATTTTATATAATTACCCAGTTTTCATTGTTTATTATTTGTCATTATTTATTAATGCTGGTGTACTTTTAAAATAATAATGATAACAGAATACCAGTATCATTTTAATGTTTTTTTTTTAACTAGTCATTAAACTGCTCTCAAAAAATAATTAGCAGTTTGTTGTGGATAAAAGTTGCCGTGAAAGGCTGAGTGAAGACTGATGTTTGTTTTTGTCTGTTGTGAGCTGAATTCAGAGAACTGTTTTGCTATAAATGTAAAATCAGCCTACCTGAAATATATATTTTTTTATCATTTCTGCTGAACTCCCCCTTTTCTTTTTTTTTTTTCTTTAAAATAATTTTTTTGTTTGGGCCTCTAACCACCTCACTGAAAGTCAGCAAACCAGCACAGACCGTCACGCCTTGCTGGCGCATAGTGGCGATGGTCTCCAAGAAATTCAACTCCTCCGTTCCCTCTCTGTGTCCGGCTGCGCTGATGCCGCTTGTGTGCTGAGCCCATATGGGCACGGCTGGGTGGTTTGTCATGCCCCGCTCAGCCCCCTGGTAGAAATTACTCGCACGCAAAAACACCAAGTAATGTGTGTGTAAACTGAGTTTGTTGATACTAAAATACTGTCGCGGCAATAGCAGATGACTCGAGTCTCATTTTTCACGGGCTTGATGGTAGATATTACAGATAGAGGATGTCAAAATGTCATATGAGGGTTACTGCAAGGTGCAGTTGTTTTTGTAGCCTGTATATTCACTTAGCAGTTTTACAGTTTATCTGTTCCACTGGTTATTAACGTAACACAAAGCACTGCCATCAGTTAAGGCATGTTTGCAAGCCCTGTTCTCAAACTGCAGACTGGCCTCCACCAACATTAAAGGGGTCATATGATGCGATTTCAATTTTTCCTTTCTCTTTGGAGTGTTACAAGCTCTTGGTGCATAAAGAAGGTCTGTAAAGTTGCAAAGACTAAAGTCTCAAATCCAAAGAGATATTCTTTATAAAAGTTAAGACTTGTCCACGCCCTCCTAAAATGCCTTGTTCTAACACGCCCCCACATGTCTATGTCACTGTGTGGGAAGATTTGCATAACGCCGCCCAAATGTTCACGCAAAGAAAGGCGTAACTTTTATTCTCGCTGTAGTATTGTTGCCGCCGCCATGTCGTGAAGACGCTGTGTGTTTCATTGTGAAAGCGAAACTACTTTGTTTGGCCTTCC
The DNA here is from genome assembly GCF_001515605.1 of Sinocyclocheilus anshuiensis. NCBI lineage: Eukaryota > Metazoa > Chordata > Actinopteri > Cypriniformes > Cyprinidae > Sinocyclocheilus > Sinocyclocheilus anshuiensis. The sequence continues at coordinate 32,560 of NW_015548302.1, read as the reverse complement.
AAAAGAGGACGATATCCACTTCGTCATGCTAGAGCTGATCCATGCTGGTCGCTGAGGAAATACATTAACTTCGCACTGTCAATCGCCGGATCGGCTTTCACTGTGGACGAAGCGGAGTCCAGCCCGGGGTCGTCTAGGGCTGGACGATATGGCCAAAATTTATATCACGATATATTTCTTAATTTCGGTCGATACGATATAATTCCGATATCGATATGAACACTATTTAAAAAAGCCTTGTAAAAACTGCCAAGAACGCCCACAACAGATGCACAACAGACTGTGCATACAAACTTATGAAAAATTAATTTGCCAAGTCTATGACACCTCATATAAAACCATATAATACTTTAGAGAAAAAAAACAGCACAAATAAATTAATGTTCACCTTTTATTTGTATTTAGCCTTCATACAAACAAGAAATGTGAAATCACTGTCAAATAATCGTCTCAGACTCACCTAATTAATATGAATATATTTAACTTCAAACTATAGGCTAACATGCACTACCAGTCAAAAGTTTTTGAACAGTAAGATTTTTTATGTTTTTAAAGAATTCTCTTCTGCTCACCAAGCCTGCATTTATTTGATCCAAAATACAGCAAAAACAGTAACATTTTGAAATCTCAACTGATGAAACAGCTTCATCAGCAACTGGGCAGCACAGCCATTCGAACTACCCCATACCATCCTCAGACGGATGGACTCGTGGAGAGGTTCAATCAGACGCTGAAGGGTATGTTGCGGAAGTTTGTCGCAGACACGGGACGCGATTGGGATAAGTGGCTGCCATTTCTCCTGTTTGCCTACCGAGAGGTACCGCAAGCGTCAACAGGATTCTCACCCTTTGAACTCCTCTACGGTTGGCAAGTCCAGGGACCCCTGGACATCTTAAAGAAAACCTGGACCAAACCAAAGGCCTAAACAGAGGAGAGAGGCATCGTAAAGTTCATTATGGAAACGAGAGACCGCTTAGAGACCTATAGGGAACAAGCCAAAGAAAACCTCCAAGAAGCGCAAGCGGTGCAGAACAGGTGGTATGACCAGCAAGCCAGACTGCGCCAGTTCCAGCCAGGACAGAAGGTACTGTTACTGTTACCAACTTCAAGCAACAAGTTGCTCGCCAAGTGGCAGGGGCCATATACTGTTGTGAGGAAGATGGGTCCGGTGACGTATGAGCTTCACCACCCGGAAAAGAGGAAGACCCACCAGACCTACCACATCAACCTGCTGAAGGAGTGGAAGGAGGGAACAGTGGGCCTCAAAGACATGGCGTTGATGGTGAGAACAGTAGAGGAAGAGGAGGACGAGCCTGGGCCAGATATGCAACCGCAGAGAGATGCTGCAACGGTAATGCTGGATCACCTGGATGAGCCACAACGGGTAGAACTGCAAGATCTCCTCCATCAGTTTCCGTCACTGTTCCGGCCGAGGCCTGGACGGACCGAGCTCATCCAACACAACTGATGATTCAAACGCGAGTTTGAGCAGTGTAGAGTAGAGTAGTGCTTGTTGTTTGTCATTTCTCCGATCACAAATGCAGACATAGTTTTATGTTTACGCTGCGCAATACACAATGCAAAGCGTAAAAACAGTATAAGTCATTATAATCAGTAATTATGTCCCCACTGGATGCAACAAATGCCTAGTTTGTAATGGGTTTTATTGGTTTTGGCTCGTTGTGCCAGGACACATTGAAACACAGTAGGGTAAGGGGCATAACATTTCTGTCACACGCTTGAAGAAGAGCAACAATAATGTACTGTATATGGAAAATAACATATTTTCTTAACCTTAAACCGCATAAACACATTGCATTACACCAAATACACAAAATAATGTTATTTTTAGCAACATCATATGACCCCTTTAATACCCTGACCGAATAATGCCCGCCTGCAGATTACCTAACCCTCTGTCTTTCATTTTTAATAAATGCACTTGCCACAGGATTACATGAGCATATTGTACTAAAATCATCTTTGTAGTTGCATAGATAGACAGATTAGATAGATAGATAGATAGATAGATAGATAAAGTAATTCATTCGCTGAGTTTAAAGGTCCCATGACATGCTGCTTTTTGGATGCTTTCAGGGCTCGGTTTACACCTATCGCCATTTCTAGCCACTGGGGGACCATAGGCAGGCTAGGGGAACTCATATTAATGTTAAAAAACCTCATAAAGTTAAATTTTCATGCCATGGGACCTTTAAGCGAATCGATTAAAATTGATTATTTTTTTGTCAGATTATTGTCAGTTTTTGTGTGGTGTTTTTTATGTACTAAAATGTTTTTGTAAAAATGTTTGTAAATATTGGTTTAGATTTTTTTTGTATTTTATATACAGTGGTGGCCAAAATGATTAGAACACTAGTATTTTCACTAGCAAAAAAAATGGTTTTATGTCAGTAATATCTATCTTTTGCTGTAGTGTGTCAGTAAGAAATATCAGTTTACATTTCCAAACATTAATTTTGCCATTAATTGTAATAATCCAGTGAGATTTGTCTGACAACAGCCAGTGCTCCGCACAGAGAACTGATCTCATCATCATCCAGTCTGTCTGGAATAACATGAAGAAACAGAACAAACTGAGACAGACTAAATCCAGAAGAACTGTGGAAACATCTCCAAGATGCTTCAAGAAACCTACCTGCAAAACTACCTGAAAACTTTTCACAGCACTGTAGCTCCATCCTTTGCGTTTAAAGCAGCTTTTGCCCTCGGTGCACTTGTGTTGCCACAGTTCTTCTGGATTTAGTCTGTCTCAGTTCTGTTTCTACATGTCATTCCAGAAAGACTGGATGATGATGAGATCAGATCTCTGTGTGGAACATATATAAATATTTCATACATATACAGATATAATATAAATAAATAAATAAATATTATATAGAAATACATTAATTATTTTGTGTAAATGTTTATTATGTTATACAAAATACAAATTATAATTAATAAAAAATTGATATAAAAATAAATATATTTATATATTATATTAAAAAAAATCTAAAAAAGCAATATTTATCAAATATTACTTAAAATATTTTTCAAATATAAATCTTTAATGTAGTATAATATAATATTTTTTTTTACTTGCATTAAATATATGGCAACAGTTGCTGTATGAAAAAATTGGATGGTAAACCAGAACATAAAAGCAGAGATATTGTCACAAGGCTGAGATGTTCTTTGGCTATTATCGCCCATCTTTAGTGACAGCCCTAGTTTTGTGCATTTGCAGTTTTATTGGGCAGAGTCTCGAGGTGCGAGAGGGCTGTTAATGGATAAAATTCAAGTATGCAAATTGGTTCAGTCCATTGACGTCAGAGACTGAATTGTATGCCATCTGGGGACACCCTGACCAGCCATCTAAAAGCTGCGCTCAAGTGCTTGTCTTTTTCTGCATATGCACAGGTTCAAGACGTGCCAGGTCTTGTGTTTTCACACCCAACCTTTCTCTGTATCATCATCTCCAAAAGATCCCCTTGTGATTTTCACATGGATGAGTACTTGCCAGAAACAAAGAAAATACAACAGCGAAAGGTGGATGTTCATCAAGTCCTCTCACAAAGCAGCCCTTATGCTGTCTTCTAGTTGTGTTTTGTGCTAGCAGTGTCTGTAAAAAAATAAGCCTGTGCTACCTACCTTTAAGAAACAGCGAGTACGGAAACTACGTGTTCGGCACACAAAGGCCTCTTTCGAGTGCTGCGGTCATAGAAAGCTCCGCCCACCATTCTGGGACAGCCAATCATACTTGCATCTGCATAATGAGCAGCGGTGTGAGTGTCTGTTCTTGAATTAATCTTTGAATGGCCCAGTGTGGAAGTGTAATGGACAGGAGAGCAGATTACACTGGACAGATGATGCAGGTTTAATTTAGTGAAGCAGGTTTCTCCGCTCCAGCTTCCTCCCGCTGCTGGGAAATTGCAGTGTGAGTGCACTGGAGGCTGGGCTTCTAACGGAGTTGAGCTCAAGTTCAGCCCTTCAGCATGTGTGTTTCTCTCACGTGAGATTGGAGTTTTTAAGTCACGGATTGACCAGTCACTCAAATAAGAGGTGTTTAGAGATATAGGACAACTTACACACTCTTTTCGTTGCATGGCTACTTGAATAGTTACATAAAAAACTTGAAAAGGAAGCCTAATGATATGATATTTGTATAAATTTATATATATAAATATATATACATATACAGTATCTCACAGAAGTGAGTACCCCCCTCTTGTGGCCAGCGGTTTAGACATTAATGGCTGTGTGTTGAGTTATTTTGAGGGGACAGCAAATTTACACTGTTATACAAGCTGTACACTACTTTACATTGTAGCAAAGTGTCATTTCTTCAGTGTTGTCACATGAAAAGATATAATAAAATATTTACAAAAATGTGAGGGGTGTACTCACTTCTGTGAGATACTGTATAATTTTTTTTTTTTTAAATGAGTGCGTTTAGGAATGCATTATTTATGTATTAGATATTTAGTTGTGCATGATCATTTACCCTATTTATACAGTGAGATTATCTTTGCTGTCATCTAACATTTCTTGAAAGTTAATCTTTAAAAATAACAATAGTAACTGTTAAATGTAAATATGAGCAAATAAAATATTAGCAAATATCAAAATGAATATCTTTTTAATACTGCACATTTTAATGTTGTGATTCTTGTAAATTTTTTAAATGATTAAATTAAATTTATACGGTTTATTTTTAATTTATTTAGAGAAAATAATACAGTATTTTAATATCTGCCATTTGTCAGTTTTTATCAAATAATATAAATGTAAAATAATTATGGGATTATCAGTATCAGTCTGACTTTTAATATCTGTTCATCCCTAAATATGTTTATTAGCATATTTATAGATATGTATTAATGTTGGTGTTTTTTCATACTGTACTTTTTAATATTGTGGCGCTTATTCCTTATTTTATGTGAATTAATTTAATTTATGCTGGTTTTATTTTTTTTTTATTTAGACAAAATACAGTATTTCAATATCAGTAATTTCAGGTTTTTATAAAATAATCTAAATATAAAATAATTAATATCGGATAGACTTGATATCTCTTCATCCCTAATGCCGAGTTCTCACTGCACGATTTTAGCCCGATTTTTCATTCGCCGACAGGTTTTGCGAAATCGCAGACAAATGCCCGAAATCGGAGGCAAATCGGTGCTCGTTCACGCGAGTGACAATCACGCAGTGTGAATTATCACAGACGCGATCTGAGGGAATCGCCGATGCGTCACCAACGCCCACAAAATATTTGTCATGCTAAATATCTGGAGCTGTCGGCGCAGACACGGCGCATTCACACGCAGCGTCTGAAAATAGTCCCCAGCACGCTCCCTGTGCAAGCAGGTGGTCACGTTGGTTATGTTGATGGAAGTTAGCCTATTTTCGGGTGCTGCGTAATATCATTGCGCCTGCTGCACCCATGGTACGGCAGCAAAGTTCCTTGATTATTACACCGGAATGAGAGTATAGTTCCTAGCCATATCGGCCTAGAAAATCGCAACTTTTCATTTTCCGTCGGTCTTAGTACACGATGTACAGAAGAGTCAAGTTTTAAATAGGAAAAATATAGAAACTCTTTGGTCATTTTTGAGCGAGATGCTAACGGTCTAATCATCCCATTGACTCTGTTAAATAATGTTTAGTATAAAAGCAATTTACAATTATTGGTTTTCATAAGAAGTTTCCAAAGAACAGAGCAAAATATGAAAAAGATTTATAAAAGAAAATACACAATAGAGAACTATTATGAGCTGATTTGCTTTCTTGAATTTGTGGTGGTGGTGTTTTTTTTTTTTTGCCTTATTTGAATATATACTGCTGAGCATTTGGCTTGTATATGAGTTTTTCCCGCGTGTTTGAGTAAATGCAAATACTGACGTTTGTCTGCATCTCTTCCCCCACAGAGACGTGGAGCAATCTCCTATGACAGCTCTGATCAAACCGCTCTGTATATTCGCATGCTAGGTAAGCATCATCTTCCCTGCCTAATGCATGCACACACACACACACACACACATGTATAGGCTACAGTACACTGCACACCCATTAACAGAGAGAGGGAGAGAGACCATTCACGCTTTCAATCTGTATGTTAACAAACGGTTTAATTCATTAGGGAATAGGCTATCTTAACTCGAGCTATATAATGATTGTAACGTGCTAAACATATTAATATTGTAGCAATCAAAATAAGTGAAAAGACTCACTTACACACACACACACACACACACACACACACACACAAACACATTCAACCTGTAAATAAATTCAGACACAGGGTAGATGCACCGCTCTGCACTGGAAGTTACCAAGCGCAGCATATTATACAACAGATTGTGTAACAGAGAGGATGGAGAGCCTCAACCATCAGTCAAAAAGCCTCTGATAATCTCTTCATTACATCCACAGCTTAAGTCATTCCTCAACTGGGAATTGCTTAGAATTTCTGTGATATTTCCTTTGATTTAATACTTATCAAGCCTCGACTCGGCCTGATTGCTGACCCCAGGGACCTCCAAGAGTTTTATCTGTGCCCCTTTTGACTTCATAGGACAGCGCTGAAAGATCTGAAAGGGCCTGATGTTTAAACGTTGCGTATGAACAAAATGCACATCGAAAAAGCGGTTATTCAATCTCATGTTGGATTAACCTAGTAATCAGTTTAGGTTTATGCTTAGTCATTGTTTTGTGTTAGGAAATTTTGATATCAGGTGAAGTATATTTAGACATTTTACGGGAAAACTAGAGCGAGTGATTAAGAGTAGTTTTATTGCAGTTTATCATCTCTCTTATCAATACAGGTAAAATTTACAACCTGTATAATTTTTTTTTCTAGTATTGTGAAACGCAATAGTGTCACATGTATAGATGGCAAAATGCAATAAAACTAGTGTTTTATTACTATTTTATGTTATTTTTGTCATTTTGATTTATAGATATTGGTCATTATTGGATATTTATCACCTGCTGTTGGATATTTTTTATTTTTATAATTTAAAGAGATAGTAATAGTGCAGAAGTTGGGTTCCGGAAGTAAAACGTCATTCATTTTTTTCCCATAGGGACATACATTTTTTTTAACGATAACTTACAAACCTTCAAAGACATTTGTGTCTGATATTGTACCAATTGAAATATATAGTGAAAACTACATTACCCATGATGCTGTGCAGGAAAATTGCACCAATCACAGACCAGCAAATCATGCCAGAAGGGAATCTTAAATATTTGTGTATAAATGCATGTTTTCTTAAAAAATTATATTGTTTCTATAGATGTAATTAAAAACTTAAAATGAGTAGTTTTATATTTCACCATAATTTTTGTAATTCCCAGTGCTTCATGGTAGCTGTTCCTCTCACTTAAGCCATTAAGTACAAGCCATTAATCCTGTATCTTTGTCTTTTTTTCTGATTTTCAAATACTTTTTTTTTTTTTTTTTTTTTTTTGCTACAAATAAAAGTTTTTAATGTTTCAGCTGGTTGGCTTGGTTCATGGCTTATGAGGCTTTAACAAAGACTTTTAAATAAATCCTTATGGGGAAAATGAATGGGAAAAATACTTTCAGAACCAGTGCTGCTAAAAACGTTGGCAGGCACTATTGCACTATAGTTTACAGTTTATATAGTTTATGGCAAAAATGTAACCCTTTGAGAGCACTTTGTCTTTAAGAGCGCATGTCAAAGAGATGCCATGTGCAAGCAATGTGCAGTTTTTCTTGTTTTTAACAATGTTGTATAGATTTATGATATCAGCCGTGCTTCAGCCATGTGAAAATAGTTATCAGTATATCATATTGTGCAGAATTTCAGTATCTGTGCATGAAACCTATGTAAATTTTATACATGAGGCCCGTGATCTGTGCTGTCAGAGATTTTACACAACAGTGTACTAAGAACGTGGTGGTTCCACATTAAATCTGTTTGACTGACATTTACACCAATTCATCACTTCCGAATCACACTGACTGCTTTGCTTTCTGTCACTGTACCATGAATTAGCAAAACGCTAGAACATCATAACAACCTGGAGTCTCTACATGTTCAGTAACATCACCTCCTCAAGCATGTAGCCAAAAACCTAGTAAAGCTAAGCCTGACCTAATATTTGATCATAATTTCTTTTTTTGTTTTGTTTTTAAGCTGTGACAAACAAAACAATCAAACCCTCATTCGTGTTTACACCAGGTATGAACCAACACATTTCACCAGGAGAGACAAACCCACTCACTCGCTTTCACGGCCTTTCCCTTTAATAACTTTTCCACACCATTCCTCCCTAAAGACTTGCGTCAGGGGACACGGTCTAATCAGTGGCATTTCTCACGTTAAAATGTCTTCTAATACTATTTGTGGGTCAGGAGATGCGTACGAGAGGTTTGGCGCAAAAACAGAAGACGAGAGCACACTTTTGGTTTCCATAATGTGGTCTTGCTGCTTCGACCTCCGCGGCTTTTCTTCTGCATGTCCGAATAACTTCCGTCTGTTTTTAGTTATTTATTTTTTTGTCTGATTCGCTTGTTGCATGTGTGACTTTGTGCTACACTCTTGTACGGTCGTTCCGACTCTATGATTTTGTTGTTGTTGTTGTTTCGTTTGAAACTCATGTCTGTCTTTTTTGATTAATTTGAATCATGTTTTTTATGTAATTGTAATTCACAGTTTTGGTATTTTGATAGGAGCTTGTGTAATATTCAAACAGCTGTTTTCAAGTAAGTAAATATACTGGTGGGAGGCTTTTATTTGTTTATTGACTTATTTACACGTTGACTACTTTTTTACTGCACATGAACTCCAATCAGTAGTGACTGACATGTTGGAGGCTGCCATTACTCAGTAAAAGTTTCTGCGTCCCCCTCCTTCTCCCTCTCCATGCAAATACACGCGCACACACAGCTAGAGTTTGATGAAAAGGCCTATTGAATGACTTTTTAACAGATGTGACTTTAGAGCTTTGGCCAGCCTCGTTGAAGTCCCTCTGATTTCCTCTCCATTCTGTCCTGGGCTGAAGCACATGCTTGTCTTTCTTCCATGCGTCCTCCTTTGCTCCTAGCTGTCTGAATACTAATGCATAAGTCCTTCTGGCATGGCGATGCATGGTCTGTTCCCTGTCCTCCCCTTTCCCCCCATCCATCGGCAGTGTGTGTATGTCTGTCTCTCTGTCCCCCTGTATCCAGGCCTGTAACCTGCTGTATGTTGTGTTTGCTAACAAATCTCTTGAGGACTTGTGTGTTGATGCCTTCTAGGAGATGTGAGAGTGAGAAGTCAGGTAGGCTTTGAACCTGAACGAAGAGGCTCGCACCCGTACCTGGGCGTCGATTTCCGCACTTTGCACTGTAAGTACCCAAATTAGCACTCACACACATTCCTAGCTCTGTGCAACAGGGAAGCTTTGTTCCGGAGGTATTTTATCATGGGTATTGAATATGTTTAAAGCTTTGAACCAAATCGACCAACTCTGATATGAATTCTTAGAGTATTTGATTCAACTTTTGAAAATCAAAAATTAGACAATTTCGGGATGAGCTACTAAACTCTCGAGGGAATGAATCAGTTTGGCTCATTTTAATGTATTTTCTTTTTTGAAAACATCACTACTGTCTTTTATGCTGTAAATGTGCGGTCACAGTAGCGAAATTTCGACAAAAGTCACCTTCAGACCTGTCAAAGTGGCAAATTCACTTAAACACGAGTGAAATCTGCACAAGGAAATTTTCTGCAGTTACTCAAAACTCCCAATCCTGCTGATTCCTATTGAAATTAAATGGATTTTACCCACAAAATTTAAAGGGGTTAATGATCCAAAAATTACAATTGTCATAATTTACTCAGTACCACAAAAATACCACCAAGTTGTTTCAAACCTGTATAAGTTTCTTTCTTCTCTTGAACACAGTATAAGATATTTTGAAGAATGTTGGTAGCCAAACATTTGACGGTAGCCATTGACTTACATAGTAGTATTTTTTTCAATACAGTGGCTACCGTCAACTAAACTAGTTTGCGAGAACTTTAAGATGAATAAAAACATTGTAGGTAGATATGTTTTAAAAGCTTTTTACATATACATAAAATTAATTTCGTCCGAGAATTTAAATGGGATTTTTGCTTCTGGAGGACTGGGAATGTCACTTAAATAAGTAATAAGAATTCAATTATAAATGTAGTAATTTAGAAATAAATATGAAATTCTTTAGTTCATGTTTAATTTATTTAACTACATATTAAACATGAATTAAACGTTTTTTTATTTTATTTGTCAGTTTGAATGTAATGTCTATTTACATTTTTATTATTTAAAAAAAAATCATCATAAAGTTGTTTTTTAAGTGGCGCTTCTCATTCACCCTTATGTTTGTTATCCCGTTAATATATTCTAACCTAATTATATTAAAGACGTTTTCCCCAATTTTCATAGTCTCTCTGTCTGTGTTGATCTACCAATGTGGGCGAGCTGAATTCAGGAGAACATACATTTAGCACATGAAAAGATTTATTGCTCTTTTGTTGTGGTGAAATGAAACTCTGTTTTAAAGACTCTCTCCGGACTGGTTTTGTCTTTTGTGCTTCAGTCAGGCATGACCTCTCGTAGGCTGCCTGAGCACCACAATCGCAACGATAGCAACCGAAGTTTTAAACAGCAGTGGCTCCAGTCAGTGGGGCTGGGGGTGGATTTGGACGAGAACGAAAGCCAAAGACACGAAAAGCTTCAAATTTGAAAGCAATTTCAGCTTAATTGTTGAGGATGCTAATTTTAAATGGCATTTTGCCATCATGGAATTTCCATGTCCTCTTTCTCATGTGTGTGTTTGTGCTCAGCCCGTGCTGAGTCAGCAGGGTCGATTCCAGCTCGGAGGATCCGGAGGCTCTTTAGTTTTCAGCGACACCTGCTTTCGTCCCGTCTGCTGCGAGGAGTGCCACACCTCAACCCCCTCCACATCCTGGACGAGGACTACTGCGGTCAGGCCAAGGTATGGCACCACAAACACACATTGTGGTAAAACCTTGGTGACTTTAGTTTGTATTGACTATTCAACATTTGCGGTATGAATACATACATAACATATGCAGTTATTGATTTTTCATCTGTTCTCACTGTCATTTTCTCTCAGTGTATGCTTGAAAAGGTTGGAAGCTGGAATTTTGATATATTCCTCTTTGACAGACTTACAAATGGTAAATATGTTAATTCTGACGAACCTTCTTATTTCTGTGTGAGATTTGTTGTACTTTACCTTCACTATATTAAGCCACATTGTATATGTACGCTTCTCATTCAGTTGTGGTCAACTCTGCCACCTGCTGGTTGCATCATGGCTGTGCAAAATTGAGGATGAAGTTTGCCTAGCCAAGTTCATCCTTCCTCTTATATTCTTTGTTGTTTTGAAGGAAACAGTCTTGTCTTCTTGACATTTCATTTGCTGAACCAGTATGGCCTCATCGAGCTCTTCCAGTTAGACATGGTTAAACTGCGTCGATTTCTAGGTAAGTGTTTTTCATGTTTATGGCTGAAACTAACAATTAATTTTTCTTTTATTAATAGTATTTTAAAAGCATAGTTTTATTTTATTAAATACATTTGATTAAAACAATGCAAACATGCAAAATGTATGAAATATAAATGTATGAATGTATATGAACTTAATTTGAACATTAGTTCACATTCACACTATTGTAATTAATTTATAGTTACTGTTTTACAAAAAAAATGTCATGTAACATTTCAGTGAAATTTAATTCATTTCAAACCTCAAATATTTAACAACAAAAGAAAATATTCAAAATATATTAGTATTTTTTTTTATTTATTAGTCCAGATTTACTAACATTATAATATTTAATAATTATTATTATTAGTAGTAGTATTTGTATTATAATATACTAAATATTATAATTATTATTATTATTTATTGGCTTGCTTTTAGGATGCATTTAGCTTTTTTGCAAAAATGGAAAATTTTTATTTAAAAGAATTTGTAACATTTACAAGAAGTATAAATTTCACCATGAACATATTAATAAATTGTAAAAGTTGCTTGGAAAGCCATCTGAACTACCTTAAACAGCAAGCATTAAAATTACTCACTGCCCTCATGAAACTATTAACTATGAGTTGAAACATCTGATCAACTCATCTGATTTATTTTTATTATTATTCAAATATATTTATTGTAATTCTAAAGTGTATTTTTTCAATTCTGTTAACATGACAGATGGAGGTTCTGCATGCCACAGTGCACTGATCCAACTAACTGAGAATGAAATTAGGTGCTAATATACTGACTGTACTAATCTTGCTGAATTACTTTAAATGTTGTACACTTGGTTTCAGTTCTGGTTCAAGAAGACTACCACAATCAGAACCCTTACCATAATGCAGTCCATGCTGCTGATGTCACCCAGGCCATGCACTGTTACCTGAGAGAACCCAAGGTGATTGTCCCTTTCTTAAATGTACTGTAATTGACTTTTAATGATTACGTGTAGACTTACAGCCGTCTCTTTGTGTGTGTGTGTATCCACAGCTCGCCCAGTCCCTCACATCATTCGACATCCTCTTAGGGTTGCTGGCTGCGGCCACACATGATCTGGACCACCCTGGAGTCAACCAGCCTTTCCTCATCAAAACCAACCATTACCTTGCAGCTTTGTACCGGGTTAGAGTGCCATCCAATGGGATTTAAGCACATCATTAGCTCCACAATCCTCTTTATGTTCCGAGTAAATTACTGTATTCGTAAACACGTCAAAGTCAATCGGCACTGGTGTGTGTGTGTGTGTGTGTGTGTGTGTGTGTGTCGCTCTGTAGAATACCTCAGTTCTGGAGAACCATCACTGGAGGTCTGCAGTGGGACTGCTCAGAGAGACCGAACTCTTTTCCCATCTTCCTGTGGAAGACAGGTCAGTCTCTTCACTTCTTTTTAGCCTAAAGTTCTTTGTTAATAAGTTACGGCTTATTATTCTACAAGCAAGTAATTTTTTAAAATTATTATTTGTTTATTTTAATTTCTTATTTCATTATTTTTTTTAATGATAATTTTTTAAACTTTATTATTGTTATTATTATATTCTTTATTGACTCACTTTTAGGATGGACTTTTTTGCCAAATGGAAATACTTATTTATACATTATTTATAAGAATTATACATTTTATAATCATTTTATTACAATTATTAATTATTATCTATAACAATTATTGTTTTTCGACTCAAAATGGAAATACTTATTTGCATGAATTTATTACACTTACAAGAATGATAAATGTTCTAATCAATTTATAAAAAGTAAAATAAAGGTACTTTTTTTCCTACTGTCTCTTTAAGACTTCTCTATGTAAATGACCTCTGTTATGATAGACTGACTTTAATTGGTGTCTCTAACAGTCTGAGTATAGAGAGGCAGCTGGGGTCGCTCATTCTGGCCACAGATATCAGCCGACAGAATGAGTACCTGTCCCGGTTCAGGACACATCTGGATGAGAACGACTTGTGTTTAGGACACGCTTCTCATCGACATTTCGTTCTGCAGGTGGGAATGTGCAATTCAGTATTAATTTCACTAAAAACAAACATTATGCAGTTTATATAAAGTTTTATATACAGATTATATGCCAGCTTTGACTTAAAATAAAATAATGCATTTGATGTTTGCTTTAAAAAAAAAAAAAAGAGGGAAAATAATAAAAAAATTATAGATAACAAATTAGTTAAATTTATTAAATATATAATTTTATTTTGTTTTGGTCACTATAATGCTGACTTTAATGTACTTGAAGTTTGCAATGTCCCGTTTTTAAGTGGAAGGGCTGCATACCATATTTTTGAATAAAGACAGACACTTTTGGGCTCTTAAAACCAAATTGACGTGTGTTCCAGATGGCTCTGAAGTGTGCAGATATCTGTAACCCGTGTAGACCGTGGGAACTCAGCAAACAGTGGAGTGAGAAGGTCACAGAGGAGTTCTTCCACCAAGGTAGCCAGTTCTCATGATGACCATGCTCTCTCCATGTGCTCTTAGTTCACTGTGTTCAGAAGCTAATCTTTGTGCTCTGTTGTCGTCTTTTTCAGGTGACATTGAAAAGAAGCATAAACTTGAAATCAGTCCACTGTGTGATAGTGAAGCCAACACCATAGCCAGTGTTCAAATCGGTAAGAACCAGAACATTCTCATTTATGAGCTCACCCTGAATATGGGAGGAAAAGAATAATAGTAAAAATAATATTACGTATTGTATGTATATTGATTTAAGGCAAGACACTACAGTTTTTTTCAGACACTGGTAAATTTTCAGATTTTGAGGTATTTTGGTTCAATAATCTTATCTTCTTTCAGACTAGCAGAAAGAAAATATCCAAAATACAGATTTAAGTGTTTGATATATTTCCAAGTTTTATTCTTATTTATGTTCTGAAGGTTTTTAGAGAAGGGTTTGTTCATATATCGATTGATTGATTTATTTCATTCCTAAAAACATGGTGAATTTTCTGGCTGTTGACAGTATTTTCTAATTTATAGAGGAACAAAAAGAGGTCCAAAATTTGGAATTCAATATTAAATTCAGTAAATAAATTAAATTCCCTTTTGTAAAAAATCTTCAACTTTAATGTGTCAAAAAAAGGTATTAAAATGAGTGCATATTTTATTATATAATAAAACATAATTGCACATTTCAGAAAACTTGTAATACAAAACAGTCCACTATATATGTGTGTGTGTATATATATATATATACACACACACACATACATACATATACAGTGTTTGTCTTTTTTGTTGTTGTTTTTATTGTTGTTTATATGTGCGTGTATAAAATATAATAATGTAATAATTATAATTAAAGTACATTTTATTTTTGATTTATCTCTTAAATTCAATAAAATCCCTTCTGTAAAACCTTTAACTCTAATATGTCAACAAAATGAACTTTGAACCTGTCTTCAGAGTTCTGTTCTGGAAATGCATGCAAATGAGTGCATATTTAATTAGATAAAATAATTAAACAAAATTTCAGTCACTTGTAATACTGGACTGTAATTGTACTGTGATTAATAACTGTGATTAAATGTAGTGTCTTGCCTTTTTTATTCAATTTTAATAAAAATATATAATGTATAATATCAAATATATAAATAGTGTATATAATACAGTAATATAATATTACTACAACATAAATATCATATTTAAATAGTGTATTTTTATATCTATACTTTTTGTATTTATTTATTTTTTGTTATATATGTGTATATATAATAATGTAATAATGATATTATAATTATCATTAAAATGAATAATTTTTAGAAGGTCTGGCTGATGTAATGACGTCTCTTTCTCTGCCACCAGGTTTCATGACTTACGTGGTGGAGCCTCTGTTTGCCGAGTGGGTGCGCTTTTCAGACACGCGGCTCTCTCAGACCATGCTCGGCCATTTGGGCCTGAACAAGGCCAGCTGGAGTGCCCTGGAGCCCGAGGCATCGGGGAGCTCCGAGGAGGGGGAATCCGAACCGGGCCGAGCCACAGAAGAGCCCAGTTCCAGAGCCTTATCTCAGGGAAGCCAAGAGTCATGACACCCCAGCGCTCGCAGAACACCTCTACTGCCCCTCAGCCAAACATCTTGCGTCACGCCACCCATCTCCAACCAACCACTGATGATTTGTTTTCTTCTTTTTCGTTTGTTTGTTCATCGATTTAATTTATTTAATTTTAAGCGCTCATTTACCCTTCAACATAGAGCAATACATAGATACCTCATTTGGCTACTGCTGCAATTTTGGTTTCTTTTAATTATTGTGATTTATTTATTTAACCTTATTTGTTTTGGGTTTTTTTTTTCTATTGGGCGTTTTACTAATTCAACTCCGATGCTTTGATTAAAGACTGTAAGGGAATGTGGGGTAGGAAAGAACCCCCTCCTATGGCTTTAAAGTGCCATTTTGAAACATTGAATTGCTCTGAAAGTCATTCGAAACACCTTGAGTATTTAAAGGAGAGGTTTTTACAACCACACCAAGAGACAATGTGTTTGAAACCGAATGCGTGCGAGCGTGTGTGTGTGCCAGTGCTTCTGCAAAACAATCTTCCTCGTGTACAAAAATACAAATGTGAAGAGCCCAGTCCTTTTGCTGCCTCTGAAGACTGTTTACATGTTTCTAACTGAATCATGTTAGTTCTGTGATTATTGCCTTTTAAGCACAGATGTGAAGAACCACTTGTACATTTTTTTTTTTTCCCGAAACCTACTGCTGATGATCAACAAAATCTGTTGGACTGCAACCCTGTCGGCGAGACTCATCAGATGCCATACAAATGCCATTTGTGCTCCATTGCATCTTTCTCTCCCCTGTATTTCAGACAATGTGTTGAAGGAACGTCGCTTCGTGAAAGGTGGCAGAGATGAACCCTTTTGACCATGGAAGGAGGATTAATGTCACGGGACATGTAGCTGAACGGACTCTCCATGGATTTTGCTCAGGGTCTCACCGACCTGCTTATTTAGGAGAAACAAGGAAGTAAAGGTGCCTTTTGTAGGTAGCCACCACACCTCTCTTTATCTCTCCTCTGTATTTTGTAAAGAAAGACAAGTCCTTCTCAGAATGTCTCGAAGCCACTCTCATCTCTTCGGAAGACTGCTACACAATGCCTTAAAACTATGCACAAAGCTAAGTGACCAAACCAGCTTTCGTTTTCATTTTAAACTCATCGCATTGTCTATTTAGTGCACTGTCTGACCCTTTGCCTTTTTGTCGTGGAGAAACCTTTTTTTTAATATATGGAGGAGAATTGGTTTAATGATTTGATTTTTAACATTGAACATTCCATTATTGTGTATGGTTTTGGATTCTGTACAGAACGGACAGTTGTTTTTGTTTTTTTGTGCTTCTCTTGATATTTGGAAAGAGAAGAGGTGCTTTATTTTAGGTGATTTGTATTTTTGTTGTAAGTGCTGTAAGACTGTTGATTTAAGAAAAAAAAACTGTTTACAGTTTGTTGTAACAGCCATTTTGGGGAGACGACCTATGTGTCAAGCCATTTTGTAAAGGCTTTGCCGTATAACCTTTTGATACATGTTGCAGTTGCATTTTTGATGAATAAAACTTCACAAAATGTTTCTACCGGATGGCATGAGCTCATGCTGTTCTATTTGTCCAAATGTAACCAAGTAGAAACCTCATTACAGAAATGAAAAGACACAGATTGACAGTTTCAGGTTTATTCAAGAAATGAAAGTCCATTCAAAACAGTTCTGCAGTGTGAAATTAAATCAACCTATTTAGATAAATGATCACAATCCATAATAAAACCAGAAATATATCTCCGCCAGGAGATTACCTTCAATTCTGAGGTACACCTCCTATGTGCTGGCCATTAAATCCAGTTAGAAATCTCTGAAATCCTGTACTGTAATATAATGCAAATGCACTGACTATTGGTGCACAGCAGACATTTTAGGTATATGTGCAAAAATGCAAACCTTTTAAGGTACAAACACTGTCAAAAATTCTGCTAATAGACTGAAGTCGGCACTGGACTAGAGATAACAAGCTTGACATCATAGACAAACAAAACTACATCATTCAAGTGATTTATTAAACTGGTTGAATAACTTAAATGACTTCCAGAACAATATCATGGAAATGTTCCAAAATAATAAATTAGAACCTAAAAAGGATTTTAAATGAGCTCATTAAATTAGTGAGCAAATACTACTGACAGCACCATCTAAGCCCTATTTATGATGATCACAAAAGTGTGGTTCATAATTGCTAGTGGTCACATGACAGAAAAACCTGAAGTTACTAAAGTTACTAGCAACTATTAATTGTACCTTTGAAGCAGACACAACTTCTGTGCAAATAGGTGTTAAAAATACACCTAAAACTACTGATAAAGAACAATCCATACACTTTGGTGTTTTTGTTTAACGTTATCCCTTCAAATGAGAGGAATCTAACAAGGTCGAATACTTGCACTGTTGACCTTCAACAGACCCAAATAAATCCACTTATAAAATCATACATAAAACCAAACAAAAAGAACAAATTTCTCAGGTAACTGGCATTAATGATGGAACTGGCTGTGGTACGAGATGTACTGATGGAGATGAACTTTTCAAAGTGCAAATTACATAGATATTCAATTGGGAAACCAGACTGACTGCATAGTGTTTGGCATTTGCATGCTCACCTAAAAGAACACTAACAACATTTTGAGGGCTAACAAGAAAAGTTAGCAGGTTAACTACATTAACCTGCTCAGATGAGTAGCTCCATCCTAGCACAGTTTCCTCCTTCCAGTTGACTTTAACATATGTTGGCCAAACTGCAAAAGAAATGGCACAAAATGACTATGGCACTAAAACAAAATAAGTGAGAGATCAGTTTTTCAAGAAATAGAATTTCTCTTACCAGTGGTGTTTCTACGTGGGTCTTATTCTCAGGGGCTGGCAAGTTAAAGTTGCCATCACATTCACTGTCGCTCCGGTAACGGTGAGCGAACTTGCGTTTCAGGGCCTCTGCGATTAATGCTGCAGCATCTGTGGGCTCAACAGGTTTTGGTTTCGTGCCCTCTTGATGACTGGGAACGAAAGGATAATTGAACCTTACTGGTAAGTGTTTAGGATGATGTTTGAATGTCATCACTGTCCAGATTAAGCACTATAACATTTACCTCTTAACGGAGCGCAGCTTCACTTTCCCCATGTCTTTCAGTACGTCTAGCATGTTGGGAAGCTCTGGCTTTTTAGGTGCCGAGTCCAGTACTGTCTTCTGCTCTGCCTTTTTCCCACGGCGCTCTCGGATGAGGTCAATGGCAGAATAGCTTCTCTGCATGCCAGGGGCGGGACACGGAGGAGGTGGCGGAGGTGGAACTGGAGTCATTGGTGGAGCTTGGGGTACGGGGGGACCACCTGGCGCTGGAGCTGAAGCAAAAATTGCAACTTTAAATGGGTAAAAATGACCAATACCAAAGTATTTACTAGCAGAGTGCTATTTTATGTCTTTTGCAAGAACGCCAACACTTTGCAAGCAAACGTGTTGCACATGCCTAACGTTAACATCACCGTGGCATATATTTGGGGCATAAAGAACAACTAACCAGTGTTGTTGTTAAATAAAACTAATCAATCAACAATTAATCAATCAACATTGTAAATAAATATATTTTTTTATATGTTTCCATGTACCAAAGTGTGTGGGATTCATTCATTTTTGCGGTTAAATATAAATAAAAATATTAAAACTAGTGTTCAATTTATTAAAATAAAGCTGAGAAAATCTAAAAATATGAAAATCATCTAACAGCGTTTCTGCAGGTTTTGTGAAGGTAAATTTAAGACCTTTTTAAAACCAACTAAAGACAAAATTATGGAATAAATTGAAGGGGACACAAAGAAATTCATCACAGTTTATTTTTAAAACAAGAACAAATATCTGCCTATGGGTCAGAAAAAGTATTTTTTCAAAGAGAAAATGTATTAAGGGAAAATATATATATATTTTTTCTTACCCATTGATAGACACTTGTTCTTGTTTTGAGCATAAACCCACTTAATTTTGTTAAATTTCTCAGAAAACAAGACTTTATATCTTCATTTTGCATCTGACGTAAATGTACCTTGATTCAAGGAAGTTGAGATTTTCATATTGGAAAACAAAACAAAAACACTGAGTAAGAATTAATTTTTTTTTTGCAATGCATGCAACATTTAATATCATGAATTTAAGACTTTCGGCCTTGATTTTTTGAGAACTTTTAAAACTAGAAAATAAAATGTAAACTACAAATATCAAAACAAAAGCTACTTCAAAATACTAAAATGGTATATACACATAATACTAAAGTAGCACTCCAACTAACCTGTGGACTGAGCACTTTGCTCCTGTGCCTGAACGAT
Organism: Sinocyclocheilus anshuiensis; assembly: GCF_001515605.1. Classification (NCBI taxonomy): domain Eukaryota; kingdom Metazoa; phylum Chordata; class Actinopteri; order Cypriniformes; family Cyprinidae; genus Sinocyclocheilus; species Sinocyclocheilus anshuiensis. The sequence continues at coordinate 12,645 of NW_015548302.1, read as the reverse complement.
CTGTGCAATTTGAGCTCTAAGTTTGGCCAGCTCAGTTTCCAGAGCACTGATCTTCTGAATGGCTTCATCGTTGATGATCGTCTGACTCTGTGGCGCAGGTTCAGCCTGGTGCAAGCTGGGTAACGACCGCCGACGTCTCAGGGGTCTGCACTGCTGGGTGCGAAAAAACAACCCCGAATCCGCCTCAAACCTGCAGAACACACATATGATAATTACAATATTCAAATCTCTGTTTTCTAAATCAATTTAGAAATATTTTTACCTATTCCTGCCAGCACCATCGCTCTCTTCTCTGTCCATCCAGCCCACATCAGCGAGTGTGGCCACAAGCCCATTTGAATTGTTGAGGAAACTCGCTCCTGCAGCGAATGGATGAAGCTACAGGACCCAAAGACAGTTTAAAGGACGGTTAATAATTAGAACACCTGCTCAGGGCACTTTACAAGTCTCACAACAACGACAAACAAACCCTCACAGACACTCGAGCACTCAAACAATGTCAGAACTACAACAGCAGAGCAAGCACCAAATGTTTTCACAGCCACGGCAAAGAAAACAGCACCAGGGAAACCGGTTTAAACATTGCCTAGCGAATAATGAAGCAATTAGAACATCGCAACAGCAGCTTTTTTTTTTTTAAAGAACTCTTGGCCTAGAATTTTCAACAATCCAGAGAACTGACCTAAAGCAGACATGCTGCCTTCCTGACATACAGGACAGCTGGAAGGAAGGGCAGAGAAGAGGGAAACGGAGACAGTAATAAAAGTTTCAAGGTGAATTTAATGTCATCATACTTTTGTTTTAAAGGTTAGACGGTAGGAAAAGGCTACATTAGATATTGTGAGCTGAAACCTGTCCTCGTGATTCATGATTGTTTATTGTCAGCACACTGATGGAATCAAAACAGAACAGGACAGAAATATGATGATATGGGAGAACTGAATAATGAAAGGCCAAAGATGGAGAATGTTACAGGTTTTGAGAGGCAAAAATGCAATAAAAGTGGAAAACACTGATAATAATGGAATGAAAATGAATGAAGACTACCTGAAAATACTAAAATAGAAAACAGAAAAAGACTGAATATTTAAAAACATAACAGGCACTCAAAATCATTTGTAAATATCCTTTGAATTGTCTGTTGAAAGAATTACAAAAAGTTGAGAGATTCTTTTATGTTTTTGACACATTTGAATGAACAAAGACTGATATTTTACCTGAAAATGGACACGAGGGCAGGGTGCTAAGGGAAGATTTGTGGCAATTCTTCTGACAATACTCCTGGATGACCCATAAGGCTTTGATGATGATCCTATAGCCTAAGAGAGATATAAATATAATCATTCTTCTAATCACAGGATGAGTGCAGAGCAAGAAATGTACATATAATTCTGTGCATGAACTTACCAGGTCCATTTCTATCCGTCTATGATTTCCACTCATCTTGTTACTTCACTTACAGATCTGTCTCATCTTCAAGGATCTGTGCTAGGTCATCTTCAGATCAAAACTTAAACTTGTAAGAATCACTTAAATACACTTATATATTTTTATTTAACATGACATCTTTTAGACTACAGTACCCTGGTTTTCCACATGAAAAACGTTATGATCCCTGTAAACTGTCAGTCATTCTCACATAGCAGAAGAGCATCTTGTACAAACGCGTCTCCTCCACTCCTGCTTTCCTAAACAGTCACTTTGTGGCAAACAGACATTGTTCTACGTGATGTTCACCTTGGCATTTACCAGAAAACACTGAGGTACTAAACATTTTGTAGTTGTTTCTTCGTAACGCACCTGAGTGTTTGTCACTAATAGATACCGCAAACAGAGGACTAAGTAGTGAACGGTCTACAAACGTTATCACAAAGGTTAAAGGCGCTAAAACCCAAGCGTTATTGTTTCAGTGTTGTATTAAACGCCCTGTTAGTTGTTTACAAAAGTTGTCGCGATTTCTAATACGACATTACAAGAAAATATCGATGTCTTACCGTGTAAAATGCAGTGTAACAGATTTCCACTGTGTTTTTCCACAGTGCGAGAGCAGTCGTTTGGGAAGAAGGGCGGGACTTAATAATATTGGCCAATGGGGTTTGAGAATATTCTAACAATGGGTGGGTTCTATGAGTATGGAGTCAACCACTGGTTTAGAGTAGTGGATTGACAATACAACTGTCCAGTCATAAGTGAGTTATGACTCACACACACACACACACACACACACACACACACACACACACACACACACACACACACACGCGAGCGCAGATGTGAATTCTATAATATAAACTATGAAAATAATAAAAATTACAATATATATATATATAGATAGACAGACAGACACACATACACACACACACACACACACACACACACACTCACACACACATACACACACAGACACACACACA
>NW_015548302.1:970-9386 GCF_001515605.1 Sinocyclocheilus anshuiensis | reverse complement strand
ACACACACACACACACACACACACACACACACACACACACGAGGCATGCAGGAACGCATCCATGGAATGGATTTGCTGAATTTCGGAAGTGAGCGGTGTTTGGATGACTATCACAGGGTTAAAAAGAAGACAATTTGAAGTTATTAATTAAATTCTGTTTAGTTTTATATTCAGAAATAAAAATGTTCCATCTTACAATCTGTTTATCTAAGTTTTATAAAGGACAATACTGAACAATAATACCAACAACAACAACAACAAAAAAAGATCGAAAACATTGGTTGTTTGGAAATCATTTAAAATATTTACCTAAATAAAATCGTATCAAACCTGTACTTTATAGTTTATTTATTTATTTATGCTTCGCCCTTCTATTGTTTTATGTATTATACTGGCTGACGATAAAAATGCACAATAATAAATTGTTATTCAAGTTTCTCCTGAACTAGACCATCTCTATCTGTTAGTCTACATTAGAGGAAATACAATTGTTTTTATGTTTCTTTTCTGCCTGTAACAATTACATTTGTTTGTCATGTATTGTTTGTCGTGTATTGTTTTGTCTTGTATTGACAATACACGTATTGTCATGTATTTTAGTAGGGACCCAATAAATAAAATATATTAATAGTATTTTTACTTGCTTCCTTGGCTCTGATGCTTTGTATGTATTTTCGCAATACAATAAAAAACAATAACAATAGCCAAATAAACAAATACTTTAGTACGTTTTGGTTCCGATTTGTTTTATTCTATAATAATAATAATTCTATCATTTGCTTTAATACTCATTTATATTGTATAATCACGTTGTCTCTTAGTAAAACCCTTTCTAATTGGTCAAGAACGCATGGCGTCATAGTCCACATCCTCCAATCAGTCTGTCTAAATCCGGGAAGTGTAGTAAAGGGTGCTAAAAGCTCCGCAGGTAATGGCCAAATATACCCGACCAGAACAGCTGTCGTAGAGACTTTTAACCATATTCACTGTCGTCGTTATTACACGAGCTACACCCAGTTGCGTATCCATCAGCAGTTCATTTGTCGGCGGGTTTGATTCTTTGACTGGACAGGATCATCGGAAGCGAGGAGTCGTCCTGGGCGTGTTTGCTGTAAGGTTATGCGTGGACAACAGTGCCACAACACACACACAAGGTTAACAAGATAGATACGCACACAAGAATCAAATACTCGGATTATAAATTTATTACTATTATTTGGCTTCATACAGGTGTATATTTCTGTGCGTCCTGATAGAAATAGACTTTGCCTTTCTCTTTTTGCGTGCTGGCATTGTTCATAGAAAGACATTCAGATCTACATGTATTGATGTCTGTAGACTAAATATGAATGAGAAATAAGCTCCAAATGTTTGCTTTTACATGCAGTTTTATGATTCATATGAGAATTCAGATTGTCGATGCCGTGTTAATGCTAGCCGGTTAGCACAGGGCCCATTTAAAGGCCTCGTAATGCGATGTTGTGCTATGTGAATCAGACATGACCATCATGGGTCATTCAGTTCACGATGAAAGCCAATAATAAGCCACGTGTATAGAGATCATCTGTAAATCAATGCGAAACGACGCACGCGCGACAGCAATGCATAGTGACTGAGTGACGTCAGTCAATAAACCTCAGATTCGTGTTTTTTTTGTTTTGTTTGTTTAAATAATATATTTACAAAAAATGATAATGTATACTCAACAAGAGGTTGAGCAGACAACTTTTTTTTATCAGGTTAATGTAATTAAGCTTAAACCAGCTTTTATGTTGTTTTTATGATAAACCTTAGTGTGATTCCTGTCACTGTCAACATGTTCAGAAGTAATCCAGTTCTTATTTTTATTCCCCCTCAGCTAAGATCTGTGTATTTCATGTGCATGGCCCTTGGTGTGGGAGCAGCATGAGCGGGGAGCCTGATGCCTTAGCTGTGGTGAATCAGCTGAGGGACTTAGCTGCTGACCCCCTCAACAGGCGAGCTATTGTTGAAGATCAAGGCTGCTTGTCAGGCCTCATTCTCTTCTTCGACCATCCCAATCCACAAGTCGTCTACTCTGCGCTATTGGTAAGATTCTGTTTGTGAGGCATCTGCAGTCAAGACTTGTGCAGATGGTTTTTCTGTAGTTACCTGCGAGATGTTTGCTACCATGTTAGCATAGTGGTAGTTAAGGGTTCAAATTTGGAGCCTTTATGAACTCAACTATTTTGTTTGTTGATATTCTCAAACAAACAGTAATGTTCTGATAGCTACAATTAATTTGATAATTTTTCTCGGAAAACTTATGAGTTGTTTATTTATAGTTTACTGTAAGCGATTTTAGCTTTAACTTCAATTCAGATATCCCAATATAAAGCGTAATAGACAGCATTTACTATTTTAGAATTTTTCTTCTTTATTATCAAGTTAACTCGTTATACCTTCAGACATTTTTAAAATTTCCAAGTAGTTTTATATCAAAGTATTCGAGTATAAACCAACCAGATCACTCAAAGCCTACCCAGCCGCTATATTTGTAATAAATATTTATTTATTTATCACTCAAATAGATTAGATTTCAATGAAAATATATTAAAATAATAAATGATAATAAGAAAATTATTGTTATTATTATTAAGCTCATAGTTTGATACCAAGGCATTCATATTAAACAATCAGATTAAGCAAAGCCCACCCAGCTGTCCATAGACATGACACATTACTGCCTCCTGCTATATTTGTATCTACAAACAGTAATTTGTAACTGATTGTTGTTATTATTATTATTGTTATTAATGTTATTATTATTTAATTATTGTTATTTATTAAATAGTTTGATATTGTTTGTTGGATATTGAGGCATTTGTATCAACCAATCAGATCATTCATTGCCCACCCAGTTGTCCATAGACACATCACATGACTGCCACCTGCTGTCCAGTATTGTTACAATGCTTAGCCTAACTTCAGCAATGTCCAGACCAGAAAGTGTTTCCTCTTCCTCTGTTAGATGGACAGAGATGTCTGTCCACGTTCCCCAGTATGATTTGAGAATGTTCCAGAGCATCTTGTTCTTCAGTGGAAGCAACATCTGGCATTCTGTGTAAATGAGCTGCTATGGTCAATGTCACAAATTACCTTATTTGATTGGTGAGAAATAGTGCACAACCTATAATAATGTCAGTGTTTTTAAATCCTAAAACTCTAATCCCAGTTTAAAATTAGATTTTGAGCCCCAAAAATTTGAATGTGCCCTCAGAGTTTTGGACCCCTCTTTATGTTTTTTCTTTTTTAGAAGGACATCACACCTTTGGAGACATTTGGACAATGTTGGAATAACACACTTTCTTTCACACACTCTGACCCAAGTAGTTCTTGGTGTTCTGTTAACGGATTTGTTATCACAGCGGTGCCTGGCGGTTTGCCTCTGTAATGGCCCTGTGGGACCCTTAATGGCTTTGTGTCCTTCCAGGCGGTGCGCTACCTGGCAGAATGCCGCTCCAACAGGGAGAAGATGAAGGACGAGCTGGGAATGATGCTGAGCCTGCAGAACGTCATGCAGAAGTAAGTCGCTCCCGTCACGCTGCCACAAAACATGAAGGCAACATGAGCTCGCTTTGCACTTCCCTGCAGAAAACCTCTTCCTGCTGCTTTAGTTGAAGTGAATGTGTGTGGTGGGCAGATTTTAAGCGCACGAGAAAGGTCGTCCTGTCATTAGCAGATTTGTTGTTTTGAAGCTAAATGGGAGTGATGATGCAAGCTTGCTGTTGAAGCGTAATGTGAACTGTCAAGCAAACTGATGTAATGCATGATTGCATTTGTTTGCTCGCCATGGGTTAATGTCCAGCAGAGGTCAGTCTAAGACACCAGAGAGAATATCATACCACTACAGACATGGAGGAGTTCATATTCAGTGCCCATATTTAGAATTCTTCAGAAATGATCTTATTTCTCTTCATTTTTTTGGCAAACTAGAGTAATTTATTTTATTAATTAATTAATTGCATCTAATTGCATGTGAAATTTTGTTGGCTGGTACAAAGAAGTTTGACAATGATGTGAAGTGACGTGACATGTGACCAAGTATGGTGACCCATACTTGGAATTAGTGCTCTGCATTTATCCCATCCAAAGTGCACACACACAGCAGTGAACACACACCCGGAGCAGTGGGCAGCCATTTATGCTGCGGCGCCCGGGGAGCAGTTGGGGGTTCGGTGCCTTGCTCAAGGGCACCTCAGTCGTGGTATTGAAGGTGGGAGAAAGCGCTGTACATTCACTCCCCCCACCTACAATCCCTGCCAGTCCGAGACTCGAACCCGCAACCTTGGGTTACGAGTCCGACTCTCTAACCATTAGGCCATGACTTCCCCTGAAAGATTTGTTTCAAAGAAACTTTGTTTCTTTAAACTTTCTATTCATCAAATATTCCACAAAATGATTAAGCAACAGTTTTCAACATTAATAATAATAACAATAATAATAGTTTCTTGCATACCAAATCAGCATATTAGAGTGACAATATTAAAATTCAGCTTTCCATCACAGGATTAAATTAAAAAAGTAGTAATATGTAAAAGAATTTTTAAAATAGTTTTTTTTTTATTTAATTAAAAAATGTTTTTTTTGTAATTTAAAACAATTAAATTCTTTTTTTTACAATATTACTGTTTTTACTGTGTTTTTGGTCAGTGCAAATGCAAACTTGGTGAGCAAAATAAACTTATTTAAAAAAAAAAATTACTGACCACAAACTTTTGAATGATATTGTAAATATCACAAAACATGATGTTATTTAGCTGGCTAATGTAGATTTTGTAGAAACTTAGGATAAGCCACCATTTTCTAGCAAAATTTTTTTATCAATTTATAGATGTCATATAGCTACATTTTTGCTGTTTAATTTAAAACCTGTCAAATTATTTATTAATAAATGTAATATACTATAATAATAATAATAATAATAATAATAATAATTTAATAACAACAGTTTGTTATATAACAACATTAATAAAAAAGTAGTATTATTATATAATAAACCAATAATAGTTCTAATAATTATTGTTATTTATTGTTATTATATGGAGCCAATGCAAATCTGATTTACTGCAGAAAAAAAAATGTTGAGCTCTCTTTTTGTGCGTTAGAAAAGATGAAACTGAGGGTTTCTTTTACCTCATATGTCAAACAGCACTGTAGATGGCAACTGATTTTTTTAAATATTCATACAACTGCATGTTTTTGACACCCCCATGGCTAAGTATAGAGGCACAGGAATCTAGGATCCATGTATGTTTGTATATTCGCTACAGTTCAGGCTTATTTCTAGTGTGAAAGTCTGCAGGCTCTTAGACGGCCAGTGCCACAGACAGAAGTGCCAATGGTTGGCAGAGAGCTGCGTATCCTTCTCTCAGGGCGACTCCCTGCCCGCCCCCTTCGATTCACCAGTCACTTCAGTTAGCACAGATGCCATCAAGGAGTGCCCTGCAGTTCCACAAGCTGCCCGTCACTATTTCCGGCACAACGACTTTTGGTAGAGGTCGTGTATCGCCCCAGTCTGTGAAATTTTATGGCTAGAGGAAGTGAAGAAATCCTTCATCAACCCTGATGAGACCGCAGAGCTCGGAAATAAGCAGTTCTAATGCTTGAATTAGTTTTTTTTTTTTTTGATGAATGTTCAGTGTTTTCTTACATTGTGTCTTACTATAACTAGCTAGCTATTGATTGCATAGGTTGCCTCCTTTTGACGGAGGATGTAGATGCCGTCAGCATTCCCTCAGGTGTATATGGGAAGCTTGAGGTCTGGCAGCTCAGATATGCCAGCGAGCAGATGTCCGTTCCTGTAACTCTGCATGAATGATGGCAGCGTTACATCTCCCCCATTAGCGCCTGTAGGGCATATCAAGATCCTGATGTCACTCCTGACCTCCAATGCTGATGTCAATGAACTGCTGTCTTTTTTAACCCTATTAAACGAACGGGTCACTTCACTATAGTTAGTGACCAAATAACTGATTGGCTAAATATACATTTTTACTAACTTTTGATTAGTTATTTGAGACTTTTTTTTTCCTCATCAGAAGGGGAGAGTGGGTTGATTTGTGCCGGTGGGTAACTTGTGTGCATAACTTTTGTCATGTGATAATATATTTAGTATCATCTACATATCTATATTTACCTATAAAATATTTAAATATTTAAATCTTTATTTACCATCATCTACAGCTCCCTGTTATCGGGAAATGCACATGAGAAAATAATGTCCAAATTTGACAAATTAGAATGTAATATAAAAATAAAAAACTAAATATTCTGAAGACTAAACAATTTCCTGGCTGGTTTTTATGGATGCCTTTAAGCAAATTTGCAACACAATAAGTAATAAGGCTATTAATATATATATATATATATATATATACAGGTGCATCTATAAATTAGAATGTCATGGAAAAATTTATTTCAGTAATTCAACTCAATTAAATGTGAGCCAAAATCATCACAATTAAAAGAACCAAAGACTTAAACTACTTCAGTCTGTGTGCATTGAATTTATTTAATACACGAGTTTCACAATTTGAGTTCAATTACTGAAATAAATGAACTTTTCCATGACATTCTAATTTATTGAGATGCACCTGTGCGTGTCTATATATATATATATATATATATGTATATAAGAAGTAAGATAATAGTTTTTAAATTTTTTCAGATTATTTTTATTCACACATTTCTTTTTCTTTCGTTCTTTCGTTCTTCCTTCCTTCCTAATGGGCAACATCCACAGAAAGTGAAATTTTCTTTTCTTTTAGTTCATTTTAAAACAGTATTGTTAAAATACAATAACATTATATTTTGTCTCTTTTTACTATGATGCATCAATCTCTTCATTTTTAAACTTAATTTAGTTAAGTTCAATATGCATTTATGCTTACTTGTGATATTAAACCGTATGGAATGCATGACACTAGATGAATCACAATATTGTATGTGCTAAAGGTTAGTTGGTTCAATCTCCATCAGATTGACTTTTCTCCAGCTCTCATGCCGGCAGATTTCCCCTCCTGCGCAGATCTATGTTGTCTCCCCTTGTCTGCTGGAGTGATGACCTTTTCAAATATCAGCACCGACAAGTACTGAAATGTACAATACATGATCTTTTAACCAGACTAGACGAGCATATTTGCTCAATTATTTCTTTGTTCATCAATTGTTCTTTTTTTTGTCATCTGTTGTGAATCCTACAGTGATCTATGATGTGTTTCACTAGGGGCACGTCGCCAGGCGAGACCAAGCTGCTAGCGTCTGAGATCTACGAGATCCTGCAGAACTCCAGCAGCGCGGAGGCCGAACAGGCGGAAGCGGCCGCCTCTTGCCGAAAAAAAGCCCAGTTTTTCCTGGGCTCAACGAACAAACGGGCCAAAACGGTGGTGCTTCAGATCGACGGGCTTGATGATTCGGTAACTGCAGTCAAACAGCTTGTAATGGAACCTGTTTAATCCAAGCGTATGGAGATTCAAATGTTTGGTTCTGCACAATTTGACACACTGTCTCGGTGTATGTCAGGCTCGGAGGAGTCTTTGTGAAGAAGCCCTGCTAAAGATCAAAGGTGTCATCAGCTTTACGTTCCAGATGGCTGTGAAGAGATGTGTGGTGAGGATCCGATCAGACTTGAAGGCTGAGGTGAGTTTACAGTCTAGGCGGGGGAGGTGTCCCCCCGACTTTTAATAAATCCTAAACTCTTCCCATGCACTTTTTCTCGGGCAAGTGTGTTCACGTAGAGGTTTTTAAGGGCCAATGTGAATAAATCTAGATTTAAATTAAAAGAGACTATAGTCACGTCATTTTGGATACGTTATTCTTATCCAAAACGATGTGAACATCACGGAGCGCTGAACACTCTCATGCGCTGTATGTTTCATTCATACTCGAAGCCGGAGGGCGCTCTCGTACAGAAAGTCCAAAACAGACTCATATGATAGAAGTAACTTTTGACGCCAGGAAATTGAGAAGGGTATAACTGCAGCCTGGAGATCTCCAAATGGGGGCGGGAACTCCAAAACGGGGTGGGATCTCCAAAATAGGGCGTGGCTTCCTCCCATTGACAGACAGGCACATGACACGCATGCGCAATTTTTTTCCCCAATCCACTTCAGTGCAAACTCCGCCCCACAGCTGATTCTAAAGATTTTATTGGTTGTGTCAATTAAAGTGTTGATTTCCTACACTATGCTACAAAAAAATGCTAATCCCTAAACCTACCCCACACCTGACCCTAACCTTAACCAGTGAAATTGACTGCACGGCGGGATTGGCGCTGAATAGCGTGGTAAAGAAAGACGCAGTTCAGGAGATAAACAGTTAAAAAGATTATGCGATATGAGATCGTTCCGTAACTCCCCAACCGGACCTCACCGGACAATGGCACCTTTTTAGTTGC
>NW_015548302.1:0-356 GCF_001515605.1 Sinocyclocheilus anshuiensis | reverse complement strand
GTGGAAATAAAAGCGCTGAATTTAATTCTCTCTCTGTTGTATATTTGCATATCATTATATCATTAGTCTCGTGAAGCCGCTTTCATATTGCTGTTCACTGCAATGCTCAGGAAATGCCCCAGCACGTCCACCGCATGTAACTTTTAACAAGATTCACTTTTTTAAAATACCCTAAATTGTATTAACATTTACTATATAACCATTATTTCGCTAATAAACATCTAAATAAATACAACTCTATGTAAATTAATTATTTCTTATCTCCGCGAGCGATCGCAGTTTGAGTATAGTTCTGTGCAACTGCATAGACGAACCGCGCTGTCAGCAGGCATTTCATAATCTAGAAGGACAAAAAC
>NW_015548301.1:396900-398350 GCF_001515605.1 Sinocyclocheilus anshuiensis | reverse complement strand
AATCACAAGCAGAATTCCAAGAAAGTTTGATCATTCATATATATAGCAGAATATTACAAGTATATAACTTCAAAGAATGACCAAACATTACAAATACAACAAACACAGCAGGAGAGAGAGAAGATAAAGCAGTAACGACAATACCAATTTTTACAAAAAACAAGAGAGTTCTAGTTCTTCATTCATACCCTCAGGAAATAAAGATTTAAGTTCAAAGATCCAGAAAGCCTCCCTTTGCAACAACTTCCTATCTCTATCTCCACCTCTTCTATGAGGTAGAATCCTCTCGATGCCCAAGAACTTCATGTCACACAAAGAGTGGTTGGCAGACTTAAAGTGACTAGAAATTGAAGATGTATCATCCTGTCTCCTAATGGCACTTGTGTGTTCAATCATTCTTGTGCGTAATGCACGTATAGTTTTGCCAACATATAGTTGTAAACATGGGCAGATGATAATGTAAATAACATATGTACTCTTACAAGTGATCAATTGTCTAATCTTATAGGTTTTTAGTTTACGAGGATGTGTAAATGATGTGTCGGTGATGATAACGAATGTGTCTGTGCGAATCAGTACATGTCGCTGTTCCAGCTGCGGCCGTAAATCCTTTAGAGCTAAGAACACTGCTTCCAGCTCCAAGCGGTTTATGTGCCACCGGCTCTGAGGTTCTGACCACAGCCCTGAAGCTGGCATGCCCTCGCACACTGCTCCCCATCCGCGAGTCGATGCGTCCGTCGTGACCATGACACGTGATGTCACCAAGCCCAGGGGAACCCCCCAGCTGAAGAGATATTTGCGCCACGGCCTCAGATCTTTGATGCATCCACGGGAGACCACGATGCGCAAACGGCCCGAAGTCCACGCCATCCAAGGGACTCGAGATTTCAGCCATAACTGCAGCGGGCGCATGTGTAGTAAACCCAAATGACATGCCGCTGCCATAAGTCCCATCAGCCTCTGAAATTCCTTCAAGTGAACAGAGCTGCCCAGTCTGAAATGGTGCAGGGAAGACAAAATGGCCACCGAGCGCTCTCTCTCGAGAGAGAGAGAGGCGAGCGCGCATCCCCACCTAGTCGAAGCACACTCTCAGATACGTTATAGACTGACTCAGGAGGGAGGGAAGAGAGACACCAATGATTTTCTCAGCTGCTCTCACTATGCGTTGAAGGGTCTTGCGGCAGGATACCACACAGTGATGCAGCTCGCCATAATGCTCTCGATGGTGCCTCAGAGAGAGATTGTTGTCACTGCACCACCCGGGCAGGCGGCTCACCTTGCTCCTGTAGTTTGACTCATCTCTGTTGCTAATGAGACCCACCACAGTCGTGTTATCCGCAAAACTTAATGAAGAGGTTGGAGTTGTGTGACGGTGTGCAGTCGTGGGTCAGCAGAGTGAAGAGGAGGGGGCTCAGCACACATCCTTGGGGGGCCCCAGTGTTCAGTGTGA
>NW_015548301.1:395705-396879 GCF_001515605.1 Sinocyclocheilus anshuiensis | reverse complement strand
GTCAGAAAGTCCAACAGCCAGTTGCACAGCGAAGTGTTGAGCCCCAGCTGGACCAGTTTGTGAATGAGCTGTTGAGGGATGATTGTGTTGAATGCTGAACTGAAGTCTATGAACAGCATTCTGATGTATGGGTCTTTTTTGTCCAGATGTGTGAGTGCTGAGTGGAGGGCAGTGGCTAGCCTGGCTTAGCGAGATGTTGAAAATGTCTGTGAAGACATCAATGAGTTCCACTGCACAGTCTCTCAGTACACGCCCAGGAATGTTGTCAGGACCCGGAGCTTTGCATGCGCTGATCCTGCTGAGGGATCTCCTCACGCTGTCTGGGGACATTGTCATCACCGGGTCGCCGGGTGGAGGTAGAGTCTTCTGTGCAGTGGTGCTGTTTTGTGCCTCAAAGCGAGCGAAGGTGGCGTTCAGCTCATTCAGCAGGGAGATGGTGCTGTCACAGGTCCGCAGTGGGGGCTTGTAGTCCGTAATGGTCTGTATCCGCTCGACCCTTCCGGCCACACTTGTATCTGTTTGTGAACTGGTTTGGCGACTTTAACGAGCGGCCTGCATGCAGGCATTAGCATGACAGTGATGTGGTCTGAGCAGTTCTTGTAGGCTCCTCTCTGGGTGGTATTGTATTTTTGGGAACACACTCTTTAAGTCTGCGTGGTTGAAATCCCCAGCTAAGATGAGAAAAGCATTAGCTACTGTAGCTTACCAGTTCAGGCTAATATTTAGCTAAATGATTTGCATGGTTTTATATGTTGCTAAATCACATATATGTATCATAAATATTTTTAGACCTGGATAAATGTGCTTTGATGTAACAACCATTACATCTGTTATGCTAAAATTTTACTTTCACATGACAGTAAAAGTGTACAGCTGCCGAGAAACAGGGGGTGGGTCAACTTACCCCACTCTCCCCTACTTCCATTGAAGATGAGGCAAAAGCAGGCTCAGAGAGTGAGAGCCCACTCTTATCAAAACATCTCCAATAAAGTCTGAAATTATTACAGAGTGTGCTGTCTTCTCTTTTAATTGTATATTTGTAACAACTGGATAATTTGTATTAACAAGCACCCACCCCCCTAGTGCCCCTTTTTTGGTTTGGGCCACTGCCCCTCAAAATGTCTGTGCACGGCCCTGCACACACCACCATGAGGCTTACACAGTGGCTGATGGG
>NW_015548301.1:381694-395565 GCF_001515605.1 Sinocyclocheilus anshuiensis | reverse complement strand
CCTGGTAAAACTGATCGTGTTTGAGAAACAAAAAACAGGAAAAACTAACAAAAACAGTACAAACACTGGAGAGCCAAACACTGAGGCTGCCGTCTGCGGCGCCATCGCATGTATCGCCTAATATTATTGTATTTGCAATAAGTGACCTAATATTATTGTATTTGCTTATTGAACTGTTTATAGAACTATTAAACAGTCGTAATTGTGAAAAAGTTGTGTGATGTTGCCTAACTAACTGTATTTTAAATATAAAAACTTTCCATTTTGAATTTTTACTTCGGGATGCTGAGTTTCTTAGTGTTGTGCGTTTTGATTTCTCCTGGAGAGGCTGCGTGAGCCTTGCCTCAGCAATAGATGCATAATATACAGTCTATGTGCCGGGGTTCAGCCCCGGATGGCCCCTGCCCAATTTAAACCCTGAGCGCTGCTCTATCTGGATCAGCGGCTGCGCGAAAGCAGGTTTAAAATATTCCGATGTGATTGTGTTTTCAAAGGTTTAACCCTTTAGGCGCCAGGGTTTTTTGGAAGAAATGCTGGATTTTGACATCAAGATTTCAAAACCTTGTGGCTTGAAAGGGCTTAAAGATAGAGATCTACTGTAAATTAGAAAAATATTGGGCATGACCGAAAGTTTATGTGGGGTGTAAATATACTCATCTAATTTGCATATTATGACGTCATCAGAGGAGGCCATCTTGAATTTCATAATATTCAGGAAATAGTAGATCTTGAATTGATGTTTGAAATTATTTGCATGTTTGTTTGTTTTTTTGTCTTTTTATCCTCATTCCAAATGATCAGAAAAGAGGAAACCAACAATAAAACAGGAGAAAGTACTAAATTATTACTATATTACTATACTATATAGTAGTAAAACGCATGTGAACAGTAGCCTACTTTTTGATCAGTTCATCAGTAATATTCAGGAAATAGTAGATATTGAATTGATGTTTGAACTTATTTACATGTTTGTTTGTTTTTGTCTTTTTATCCTCATTAGTAAAACACATGTGAACAGTAGCCTACTTTTTGATCAGTTCATCAGTAATATTCAGGAAAAAATATATAAATGGAGTGGATGTTTGAACTTATTTGCATGTTTTTATTTATTTATTTTTTTTATCCTCATTCCAAATGATCAGGAAAAGAGTACCCCACACTGACTGCACCTGTACTTTGTAAGGGTGCAGCACTGGTGTCATCTTTCTCTCCTAGATAACCAACAGGCTCATCAAAGCGTTTGATCCAGTCCTGATACAATTCTTCATTTCTCAAAAAAACACAGCCACCATTGTCATCGCTATTTCTAGCCCTATTTAGAGCCAGATCACCCCTGCTGCCTCTACCACGTCTCCCGGCTCTCCCACGCACAGCACGGCCACGTCTACCGCAGCCACTCCCACTTCTTTGGGGCAGCTAGTGCTACTTCCAGCCCTATTCGACCGATCGTCATTTCCAAAAGGCAAATATTCCCCTTCAGAGTCAGAATCGGCGAATAACATTTGCAACACATCCTCACGGTACAACTTTTTATTAGCCATTTGGCGATTTTCTCTCACAAATCTCACAATTTACTCAGATGCTCTGAACTGAACTGCTTCCGCATCAATGACACGATAGCTCACTTGCTCTGCTATTTGCTTGAACACTTTGAATAGGAACATGACGTCATTTTGGTCTAGAATCGAAAGTACTACATGTCTGCCAGTGGTACGGAATACAAATGAGATATTGCACCATATTAGGATCTACAGCCTATTTTATTAAGTATGACGTCTTGTCGCAATTTTGCGACTTTGGCGCTTAGAGACATAGCGGAATCACCGTCATTTATGAATAAGATCGTGTGTGTTTTAATCGAGATTGCGATCATTTAATGATTAAACGTGCATACATATGAGCCTATTATAGCCTATGTTTTTTTTTTTTGTAGCCCATGTCATATTTGTATATATATATGTATTTGAAATACATTTATCTTTCTTAGTGTGAAGATCACTTTAGTAATCTGAATAACCTTTTTCCATTAAATACCTTTTAGGGAAAGATTCCATGGATGTTAAAGATTTTTCATGGAACCAAAGATGCCAATAAAGAACCTTTATTTTTAAGAGTGAAGAATATAACTTATAAAGACATGTTTTTAAAACATTTTTATTTTTTTGCATTCTTAAAAATAAAGGTTCCAAAGGGGGGTTTTCGCAGTGATGTCATAGAAGAACCATTTTTGGTTCCCCAACGAAACTTTCAGTGAACGGTTCTTGAAAGAACATTTTTTTCTCAGTGTAAAGAATATTTCATTAATCTAAATAACCTTTTTGGACTTTTCTGAACCTTTTGTGGAATAGAAAGATTCAATGGATGTTAAAGGGTTTTTCATGGAACCATAAATGGAAATAAAGAACCTTTATTTGTAAGAGTGTGTGTTCAGATGTCCTCATACTTCAGAGATCCATGCATACACACTTTTACACTTGCAGAATTAAACAACCTTTAAAAAATCATGGTAATAAGAAACAAATAATTCCTTGTTATCTCTCCAGGATAATGTGAAACCAGTAGAAGAAGGGAGTAACCCGAAACCTGATGGTAATGCAAAAACTGTAGCACATATGTGTTCAGGCTTTAACGATTCATCTCACAACAACACGGGTAAGAAATGCAACTAGTACAAAGTTCTGTCATGAAACTCTAGATTGCACAGGTCGATAGATTGCAGAGTGCACCAGAAACCCCCCACCTTCCCCAGCTCCACCTGTATAGATCTGCTACGGGATAATTTAATGTATGCTATATATGAAGAGTTATGTCATATATGTTAAATGTGCAGCAGTATTATAGCAGTTATATAATATAGCAGTATTATAGCAGTTATATGTGCAGCAGCAGTATTTCCTACATGCTCACAGCAGCATGTCTGTTGATGTATAGTCTCGGTACTGGCTCTGCCACAGCAGCAGCAACAGTGTAGCAGATCTATTCATTAACATTGTCATGTATACTACCATGCTAAACCCTCTGAGAGTTGTCATGACAAAACTGTATCAATAAGAAGCACTATTTCATTAACATATATTATGTTGTGTTCTTACATTCTCTGAATTTGAGAACAGCTCTGCATTGTTTATTTTAGATCGCGGTGATCCCGATTTGACCATTGCAGTGTTCGGAAGCTCTGATGCTGTCCAGTTTGGATGTGACAACATTCTACTTGGAGAGAAACAACTCTGTCATAAAAATGCAGAATTTCCAATAATCATTCAAGAGAGGAAGATATCAGAACATTGTGTCTCAGTGATCAACATGATTGGCTCACATGAGACTGATTTCAAACCTCTCGATCATGTTATTGGTCAACTAGTGAATGAAAATGAAATCCATGCCTTCATCTTTGTTGTGCGACTGGGCCAGTTAACAGATGCTGATAAGATGGGTATTGAATGACTACAGAGAATATTCTCTTATCGAGTTCTTTCATTTGTGATTATTGTCTTCACCTATGAGAGAAAGGAAGAGTGTGATACTATAATAGATGACCTGAAGAACAACTCTGTTCTGGAGCAGCTGCTGAAGAAATGTGGAGGAAGATATCACACCTGCAGCAAGGACATGAACAACCAATCAGAGATGAGAGAATTGATGGACAGAATCAAGCGTCTGTTCACAGACAATAATCAGCAGTGCTACACCAGAGAGATGTATACAACTTTAAGAGACCTGCAAGACATCGAATATCAAAGTGGTGGAACATATCAAATCACAGCTTGTATGTTCATTTTATGACTTACATTTACCACAACTCCATTTCAACTTTTAATTTTAATTCAAGATTCAAAAATAATACTGCAATTCAAGATTGCAAATATTATAAATAGATTCAAATATTATGGAAGTTGTCTGTGGAATTTTGCCTCTACATTTTTTTTTTAATTTAACATGATCTCATTAGTATTTGTAGGTATTTGTAAGTGTGGTTCAAGTGCACACCCCTGCCCAGCCCCTGCCCACTCTTCATATATTGTTAAAAAATATCATGTATTAATATCATGCATTACAAAACACTCAAAAAAAAGCTGCAAGTGTCTGTCAACAAATTGTCAGCAATGAAGACGCTGAATTAAATTTCACAAACCTTAAATACACAAAACTTAATTTCAAAACAGACATCACTGAAAGTAATGATAGCTTCAGTTCAGTGAGTCAGATATTGATTCTGAAAAATAGTTGCTTATAATAGTTGCTTAGCCCTATTAAACAGATTGCCTTCTGGTAATAAAAAAGTGGATACAAATTAATTAGTTTTAATTGAGTTTAATACATTTTAATCAGTAAAGAAATCTTTGATCTCCAAAATACTTAAAGATCATTAACCTTAATTTTTATGTATCCTAATGATATTTAACACATTTGTCAAGTTGTAAGTCTTGACTGAATGTACAGTATTGTCCATAGTTTTATTATGGCATATGTTAGTGAATCGATAAAATGTAAGTCACACTGAATGTTTTTGAATTAGCAAAAGAATCTGCACACAAGATGCATTTGTACTTGAATCTAAAGTTTGGGCATACTGCTAATAATGATAATTCTCTTAAAATAACTGCTAATAAATATTTTCCTCTTTTTTCATAAAATCAAGGTGCAGAAACAGTAAGCATTGGTGACACTAATGCACAGACTTTGGGAAGCCTGGTCCAAACTGATAAAGCAGATAAAGAAAAGGTAAGAACTTACATGCATAATTAACAGGCCTATTTTTTTCAGAGCATTATTCATATTTTAACTGGCTATTCCAACATTGATCTCAAAAGTATTCATATGTATTTTTATTTTTGAATGCGGTTATGTTTGCATAGACTTCAAAAATTTGCATAGCATCTAAAAAAATTATTTGCGTAGGCTATAAACAACTTAGAGAGGTACAAAAATGAAGTGAATTGAATCTATAAATGTTGAATATATATTAATTCATGTAATTAATCAGTGGATGTGTGATGTTTCAGTGATGTTTTATTCATATCGGAAATGAGGCGATGTGAACATCACGGACCACTCAACAATCCCATGCAGTGCATGTTTCATTCATAATCGAAGCCAGAGGGCGCTCTCGCGCAGAAAGTCCAAGACGGACTCATAGAAGTAATAACTAAGCAACCAGCAGTCACTGTAGCTAAGCTAAATAAAAAGCAGAAACGTTTGGACTGATGAAGCGTGAAGACATTAAAACACACGATTGCGACAATATATGGTTTATGTGTGATTTTCAAGTCATCTCCAGGTAATAAATAAAGTATATGAATAATGCAGTGCTAATTGACATAGCATTTATTACAGTACATTCTGCCTTATTCTGTGATAAAAATGGAAAAAGTGTTTGTAGTATATAAACAAATCATAAAATTGTCATTAGGAAAATATATTTTTCAAATATAGTTATGATATAATAGATTTTATGTTTCTACAGTTGTATATAAATAATAATGTTTTTGTTTTAGATGCTGTCAGCGTCTGTTTAAATGTACAATTATGTAGGCTACGCAAATGTTACATATACTGTAGAAACATGTAACAATGAGATCAGGGAGCATATTCATTTTTGTTGTATGTTTTTAATGTATTAAAAGTGTACAAATTAACATTCTTTTCAACTACCCTATTTTATGGTACTGTATTTTTCAGCTAGGTGCAGAGCAACTCATTGACAGGCTTCATCTTGGAGGCAGACTGAGAACTGTAGATTTCCTTAAGCCAACTGTACAATCACAGTCCCAAGAGTCTTGTGCAGAAGAGGAGCTGGCTTCAGTTTTTCTACAGAAATTGATGATGATGGACTACAGAGCAAGATACCTTCAGATTATAGAGAATAATAAACATCACTCACAACAAAGGAACAATGAATCATCTGAAGATGATGGTGATGCCTTTGATAATATTTTTGGAGAAACTGCTAAACCCTCTGATGAAACAGATGCAGTCCATTTAATGGATGTTCAGATGGCTGTGTTTCATTGTGCTGATAATTTCCTAAAGCAGCTCATGGTGACTAAACTCTCACAGTGTCAGTATGCTCTGCCCCTTCTTGTACCAAATCCATTCACACAACAGATTGAGTTCCCATTCTGGACATTTAGACAAATCAACAAGAGCTGGAAGACAACTGATGATACAGGTAAAATCTCTAGCAAATTCCTGCCAGTCTACAAGGCAGAAACCCCAATGGTGGCTTTCTTCAGGTTTGGCCAAGTGTCCTCATCCAAGTCTCAACTAATGAACAGCCTGATCAATGAGAAACACAACACATTCTTCCACAGGAACTGCCCAGGCAGCAGCAGAACCAGAGTGTTGATGGATGGAGTGGTGGAGATCGCCTGGTACTGTCCATCTGGAGAGGAAACAGACAGATTTACTCATTTTGTTGCGTTCTGTAACCTCCATGGTGATGCAGGAGCCCATGAAGCGCAGCTGGATATCCTGACTGAAATGGCCTCTGTAAATGTTGCTATTTTACCACAACTTGACAAGAAAGACAAAAGCATGACCAAGATCCAAACCTTCTACAAGGACTCAAAGCCACTCATCTGCCTTCTTACTGACAATGATTCAGCTCTCACAGAAATGCGGGAAGGGAAATATAAAATTGGTTTAAAAGGCAGAAATCAGTCAGTTGTATTTGAAGAAATCAGAAGAGCTATAAATAATGGGCTCTTGTCTACTGAATCATGTTCCCTTTTCAAACTTGAAGATGTGCCCAAATGTTCTGATATCAGAGTAGATGAGGTTGATGATGATGACTGCAGGAAAGGAAAAGAGGCAGCACAGCAGATAATGACTTTACTGGAGGATAAAGATCTGACTAAAATCAAAGAATCATTTCTGCCATTGCAGGGAAAACTGTGGCATCAATGGTGCCAGAAGAATAAAGAACTTCATCGACCTACATTAGGAGAACTACATAAGGGAACCAACATAGAAAAGAACAACTGTTCTAAGCAATCAGAAATGCTGAAAATTCGTGAACAGCAACGGACATCTGTCTTAAGTCGGTTTATCCAAATCTTTATTCAAAAACTGAATTCACAAGCAGGAAATGAGGTGGCATATTTTCTGAAATGGCTGGGCATCCTGCTAGACAACTACACTACTGAAAGCCTTTCAGCCCTTCTTCATGAGTATGATGAAAAATGGTCAACAGTCCTAAATCTTAAAAAGAAACATGATAAATCACAGCAAATGACTGCTGCACAAGTTGAACTTGAGAGAGTATCTGAAAAACTACAAGCTGCAACCTTTGGCTTGGAGCACATACTGAGAGAGATCGGTCAGGTATATGAATCATGTTCATCTGTGAAGAAAAGCAAAAAAGACCTCCAGTTTAACTTCTCCTCTCTTCCAAGTCTTGCAGCAGATATGATGATTTCTGGATTTCCACTGGAGCTGATGGATGGCGATGCTGCCCATGTTCCCCTGATCTGGGTTACTGCTGTTCTTGATGCACTCATCCAGAAACTGGGAGACAAGAGAGTCTATGTGTTGTCAGTTTTAGGGATTCAGAGCTCCGGGAAATCCACCATGCTGAACGCCATGTTTGGACTGCAGTTTGCCGTCAGTGCTGGCAGGTGCACCAGAGGAGCTTTCATGCAGCTGCTCAAAGTGTCGGAGGAGATGAACGCACTGCTAAATTTTGACTACATTCTGGTCATTGATACTGAAGGACTTCGTGCCCTAGAACTGGCCGGACGATCAACAAGAAATCACGATAATGAAATGGCCACATTTGTTGTTGGTCTTGGAAATATGACATTGATCAACATCTTTGGAGAAAATACCGCTGAGATGCAGGACATTCTTCAGATTGTTGTTCAGGCCTTCATGAGGATGAAGAAGGTCAGACTGAGTCCAAGCTCCATGTTTGTGCATCAGAATGTTTCAGATGTTACAGCCGGGGAGAAAAACATGGAGGGAAGGAGACGACTGCAGGAGAAACTGGATGAGATGACTAAACTTGCTGCTAAAGAGGAAGACTGTGATACAGAGTTTTTCAGTGATGTCATTGCATTTGACGTTCAGAAAGATGTGAAGTATTTTGCACAGCTCTGGGAAGGCAGTCCACCGATGGCACCACCAAACCCAAACTACAGCAGAAATATTCAGGAGCTGAAGGACACCATTCTCTCAAAAGCTTCCAAATCTAGTGGCATTACAATGTCACAGTTTAAAATTCGTATTAATGATCTGTGGAATGCACTGCTAAATGAAAACTTTGTGTTCAGCTTCAAAAACACTCTTGAGATTGCGGTATACAGAAAACTAGAAACTAAGTACAGCGACTGGACGTGGAGCCTCAGAAGTGCCAAGAACGACATTGAAGACAAATTCTACAACAGAATTGCTAATGGAAACATTAGGGTTCAGGAAAATGACTTGTTGGCTGACATGAGGAATACAAAGGAGCAGGTAGAAAAATCAATCATGTCTTACTTTGAGGAGGACAAAGACAAAGACATTCTGTGTCAGTGGCGAGGAAGATTTGAAACCAGAATCAAAGATCTTCATGATGACCTTGTGAAGGAAACAAAAAGAAAGTTGGATGAAGCAATTGAACAGAAAAAAGCCAGGGAGCAGCTGGATCAAAGAAGGACAGAATATGAAAACAAGCTTTTCATTCGGAGCAAGGAACTAGCTTTGAGACTGAAACATACAGGAACAGATGAACATATGCTTGAGGAGGAGTTTGACACAATGTGGAGTAAATGGGTCACAGAAATGACCAAAGACACATCTCCACTGACAGACATTAACTTTTGGGAGGATGTGACACGGATATTATCTGAAATCCATGAACTGACTCTTGTAGATGAGCGCTTAAAACAAAAAGACTACAAACTGATAGACCGCCGGAGTGATTATTGTGACTACTTGATGCTAAAGAAGCATCTGGAGCATTCTGATGAAACATCATCTTCAGCGGAAGCTGCCGAGAGCTCTAAGAAAAGCAAGACTGGGATGTTCAATCGGTTCAGTCAAAAAATTATGTCAGGCATAGAATATTTAAGGGGGACTCAAAAGCCAAAAGAGAACATGGGCATAAATGCTGAATTTCATTACTCAATAAGGGATCTGACTCACAAAATTATTCAGGACACTGAAATGATAATGAAGAAGTCACCAGTTGGAACACGAGGCTACAATGACAGTTTTGTTCAGGAAATAACAGATTGTGTTAAAAAATCAGTACAGAAACATCAATCTGTGAGCCAAAAATACAAATTGAAAAGGGAATTTATCATAGATCTGAGTCTCCACGTGTGTGAGATTGCAAGACAGACTTTTACTGAACTCCACAAAGAATTCAGAGAAGCAAATGACCCAAGACTTTATCTTGATAAGCAGAAAACTCAGTATTGGAACATCTTCAAGAACTACTACAAAGGAGCAACAACAACAACCATACTGAGTGAATTCATCTGCAGCAAACTTGAACCATCTATCCTACAAGCAGTTTACAACAAAACTGCTAATGATTTGGCCACACAGATGAGGTCTGACATAAAAGCTTTACGTGAGAACAGACCAAATCTGGAGAAACACATTCTGAGATCCCTTGCAGAAAAGGAGGACTTTGAACAGTACATAGAATACATTCATAATCCCAGAAGACACTTCAAATTCTTCATAAAGAATGAAGTGAAAAGCTACTTCACCAAACAAAACAAACTGATTTTAAATATTTTCAAAGGAAATCTAAAACAAAAGGAGCAGATTGTATGTAATGCAGTGAAAGCAGCTACAGTGGCGGTCAAGAGTAAGAGTGGGGATGGCAACATGTGGTTCAGGTGCTTCACCACAACACTAACAGATGAGCTGAAATTAACAGGTGACTCGTGTGTGGATCTCAGTGAAATTAAAGATTTGGATTTTCTTGAGAACTGTTTGAGTGACAGTCTAAAGGAAAAGATGACAAAGCTACAAGACGGCTTTAAAAGCACTGATGACATAAAAATGGAGAAATGCAGGAAGACACCAGATAAGCATTTGATTGAGCAAGAAGCATCTGGAGCATTCTGATGAAACATCATCTTCAGCGGAAGCTGCCGAGAGCTCTAAGAAAAGCAAGACTGGGATGTTCAATCGGTTCAGTCAAAAAATTATGTCAGGCATAGAATATTTAAGGGGGACTCAAAAGCCAAAAGAGAACATGGGCATAAATGCTGAATTTCATTACTCAATAAGGGATCTGACTCACAAAATTATTCAGGACACTGAAATGATAATGAAGAAGTCACCAGTTGGAACACGAGGCTACAATGACAGTTTTGTTCAGGAAATAACAGATTGTGTTAAAAAATCAGTACAGAAACATCAATCTGTGAGCCAAAAATACAAATTGAAAAGGGAATTTATCATAGATCTGAGTCTCCACGTGTGTGAGATTGCAAGACAGACTTTTACTGAACTCCACAAAGAATTCAGAGAAGCAAATGACCCAAGACTTTATCTTGATAAGCAGAAAACTCAGTATTGGAACATCTTCAAGAACTACTACAAAGGAGCAACAACAACAACCATACTGAGTGAATTCATCTGCAGCAAACTTGAACCATCTATCCTACAAGCAGTTTACAACAAAACTGCTAATGATTTGGCCACACAGATGAGGTCTGACATAAAAGCTTTACGTGAGAACAGACCAAATCTGGAGAAACACATTCTGAGATCCCTTGCAGAAAAGGAGGACTTTGAACAGTACATAGAATACATTCATAATCCCAGAAGACACTTCAAATTCTTCATAAAGAATGAAGTGAAAAGCTACTTCACCAAACAAAACAAACTGATTTTAAATATTTTCAAAGGAAATCTAAAACAAAAGGAGCAGATTGTATGTAATGCAGTGAAAGCAGCTACAGTGGCGGTCAAGAGTAAGAGTGGGGATGGCAACATGTGGTTCAGGTGCTTCACCACAACACTAACAGATGAGCTGAAATTAACAGGTGACTCGTGTGTGGATCTCAGTGAAATTAAAGATTTGGATTTTCTTGAGAACTGTTTTAGTGACAGTCTAAAGGAAAAGATGACAAAGCTACAAGACGGCTTTAAAAGCACTGATGACATAAAAATGGAGAAATGCAGGAAGACACCAGATAAGCATTTGATTGAGCACTTCTGTCAGTGCTGTTGGGTTCAGTGTCCTTTCTGTAAAGCCATTTGCACCAACACAATGGAAGGCCATCCTGGAGATCACAGCGTTTCTTTCCACCGCAATACTGGACTGAATGGGTGGCATTACAGAAAAACAACAAACTTGTCTATTAGTATCTGTACAACAGCAGTAGCGAGTGATCGATCCTTTCACCCAAATTCCTCAGATGATAAAGTCCCCTGGAAAGAATACAGAAAAGCAGGTCGCAAATATGCTAACTGGAGCATCACCCCTGACCACTCTGAGCTGCCATACTGGAAGTGGTTTGTGTGCAGATTCCAGAAAGATCTAGAAACATACTACAATAAAACATTCCAAGGAAAGGGCGAGATTCCACATGAATGGAGACAGTACACAAAAAAGGAAGCTCTGGAGAGTTTGGATAAATACATGTAAAAAAAATAAAAAATGGCCCAGATAATATTTTGACATCCTGTTCCACACAACAGTATTTCTGAACTGATATATGTACAGTACATTGTGCTTTTATAGTAGATGTTTAATGAAGAAGTTTATATTTAGTTTTTTTCCAAATTTGTTATTAGAATTATTGCCTTTGTTGAGATTTAGTTTAGCATAGAACTGACAGGAAGTGAAGTGGGAGAGAAACAGGGGACATGATCAGGAAAGGTCCCCAAGGTGGGACTTGTTTGCCCAAAGTGCAACATGTCAGAGCACTGCCCACAACTCCAACACAGCTGAACTTTTCATTTAGAGCCATTGTACTACAAAGAGGTTAAAAATCTGTTAAAGGTACAATAGAAAATGTTTAGGTAGATTTATTTGTATTTTCTATGTCTAATCAATATCATTTCATATCACATATAGTCCTAACAAGACTAATTAAAGCACAAAAAATAACACACTGATTTAGTTAAAGTTTTGTTGGTGGTGTATCTTTCCATGCTAGAAAAATGGTGAATGTCATGGTGCAATAATACTCATGCCTGGACTGAAATGTAATAGATAAATTATACATTTACAGTCTAAATTGTATTTACAGTTTTTGTTATTGTTGTTAATTTTTTTTTTATATGTACGTTTTCATACTGAACATAATTTTGCAAACAGGCATGTTGCTTGTCTTTTATCCTTCATCCACTGTGCATGAAAACCAAGAGTCAACAGGTAAAAACCTCAACCACATCTTTAGCTTGCCAGTGGTAAAGTGTTTAAATCTTTTGAAATACACCATGATTCCCGAATTGTTAACCACTTTAATCTTTAGAATTTTTACTCAGGGTTACCACAAACATATTGTAGTTCTACATATTTTTTGTCGGATTGTGTAAATCTTAACTTAAGCTGATCTCTGAGTGAACAAAATGAAGTTTGATTTTGTGTTTAGTGTTTAACATCTATGCTGTACACATATGTAACAGGTGTATGTGATGATCTTAACAGTAAATAATAATGCGATATATTACATAATATATTTCCATATATTGGAAACTAGTGCTTATATTTTTTAATATACAGCAATGTATGCATTGACAATATATGGCTATATATTGATACATACAAATATATTTAGAATCTAAGAAAAATAAATCTAATATTCATAACATTTGATTCTTTATTGACTATATATCGCACATAGATGTTCCCATATAAATGTGAATGTATGCACACACATATATACACACATTCATGGAATGAGTTAAAGCAGATTTCTAGTTCCCAGCATGCTTTGCTTCTGACTGTTAAAGGAGAGTAAAAATTTTTAAATTAAGTATGTCATGTGTTTTTTCTCAATATTAATTTAGGGGGAGATCTGTTAGTGTTTATGTTAGTGATTATATGTTACTTCATTTAAAAAGTAATGGCTGTGCACTTTCCAGCACAGTGATTGTCTATTCACTGAGGGCTTTATTATGAGCAGGTGTGCTTATGCTATTGTATACTAGCTATATTTTAAAATATGAAACATATACATTGAAAATGATTGTTAAAAATAATAAGCCTATATATTTCCATATGTGTGTTCAATATTTTTTTACACAGGCAGTACCATATCTTATCACATGTTCATCTATATATTATAAAGTGCAGTACTGAATATAAAATTACATATATTGTTATATATAGGTAAATATATTGTCACATATTTTTCAATATATGAAAAACCTTCACATACTGTACATACATTCCTTATGTATTCATATTTACATAATATATCGTTCTGTATAATTTCTAATATATTTTATGTAATTTAATATATTGATCATTCATATATTGGCAAATATAATTTCTTTATGTAAGGGTACTACAAAGTGAATTATGTGCACATTCTAATGTTAGCTTTACTGACATCATACAACATAATGTCAACAGAGCATGCTAATTGGAAACAAATACACATTTTAATAAACTCTAAATAACAAAGAATCAGGTAGGCCTATGTTTGTATGCACTGTACCTGATATAGTGAGTGCATTGTTGTGTTTATTAAACATTACAAATATAGCAGAAGTAGCACCAACATTCAAAAACAATGGACTTGTGATAAGGCTCCGGAAATAATCAGGTCTTCACTTTAAGTTTTCATTTAGTGATAAATGAATTTTTGCTAGAAAAAGAGCAGGAGAAATAACGTGCAAGTGTCTCAGAGCCGGCAAAAGCTGTGAAAAGAGTGACACTTTATCTCACAGAGTATGACGCAGCCTGCAGA
>NW_015548301.1:353745-381562 GCF_001515605.1 Sinocyclocheilus anshuiensis | reverse complement strand
ACGCTCTTGAGCAGCTGTGGGGGATTCTGTAGAGACGAGCTGAGCAAAACTCCCCATTAAAGATCAGAGCATTTGAGGACGTCGTCCTCCAGGAGTTAAACACTGAGCACAGATGTGAAAATGTGTCATGAACTTGTACACTCAGTGCCAAGAAGTGTCAGAGCAGTATACTTTAAGTTCTAGAGGACATACTAAGTACTAGAATATTATACATTTTCTGAATTAAATCTAGGGTGTACTCATTTCTGCAATCCTTCATTTAAACAAAATTGGCTAATTTACTTATCTTACAGAAAATATTGGCATATATTTTGTTGTTTTTATTAAGTATATGTTTAATATGTACGATTTATGATTTTGCCATCTTTCCATGAATTATATTAGTGATCATTAAGAAAATACATCTTTTATATTTATTCAGAGGGGGTGTACTCATTTATGCTGTGCTCTGTATGTTCATGCAATTAAATTTGTTCTTTTAGTACAATTGTCTGCACGCTGATTGGATTCATTATATTAAAAACATTATATACAGATCTTTATATCTTTATTCTACTGTCTTTATATACAGATTTTGTGTTTGTACAGCATCAGAATCAATTGTTTATCACTTAATGACGGATTCACAAGATGCATCTAATCTAATATTATAATATCATTTTTCTATGAATTAATAGTAAATAGGTAGTTTGGTGGAATGTAGGTAGTCTTTGATGTTTAATAAACTGGAGTTATTAATAATGATGAGTGTACAGGTTTCCTACGTGATTAGAGATGAGGTGGAGAAGTACAATCGTAATGGTGTGAACGCTCTTCAGCTGGATCCTGCTCTCAACAGACTCTTCACAGCCGGCCGAGATTCCATCGTCAGGATATGGAGTGTCAATCAACACAAAGTACAACCTGCATTTTGCATGATTTATGAATATTAATGCACTTAATCCCTTGTTTTGTTACTGTGCGACCACACTTTCTACTTTGAGCAACAGTGTTAACTTTGTATCTCCCTCAAAGTAACAATTTATGCCAATTCTGTCTCTCTGTGGTCAAATGTTTCTGCTAAGTCCAACTAAGCTGTTTTCTATTGCAGCAGGATTCTTACATCGCGTCAATGGAGCATCACACAGACTGGGTGAATGACATCATCCTCTGTTGTAATGGAAAAACACGTACGTCTAAGCACCTCATATTCCTTTTACAGAAGCTTCATGCTCAGATCTCATCAAATCTATTCTGAGCTTTAGCCAGTTTGAGTGGATTTTTCTGTGTTGTAGTGATATCAGCATCCTCGGACACCACTGTGAAAGTCTGGAATGCACACAAAGGGTTCTGCATGTCCACGTTACGGACGCATAAGGCACGTTTCTTATCATGGTTATTTTAGTTTTTTTGCTTTAATTTTGTTTAAAATCTTCATGCATAAGGGTTATTCTGATGGCAGTCTTGCATTGCCAGACAGTAGACAATTGGCATACAATTTGGTCCATTTAACATCTCCAGGAATTTGCATAGAAAACAGATTAAAGCTTGAAATTGAGAAAGTTTGAGAAAGAAAATGATTATGAGACGAAGTGATTTTGTCAATTGTGATTCACTCTTCAGGACTACGTCAAAGCTTTAGCATATGCAAAGGACAAGGAGCTGGTGGCATCAGCTGGGCTGGACAGGCAGATCTTCCTGTGGGATGTGAACACACTGACAGCTCTGACCGCCTCCAATAATACAGTCACCAGTGAGTAAACTCTCTTAATCATTCTGTTTGACACCGTCTTCCTTGTAAGTCATTGAGTTAGGGTTGAAGCGTGTAATTAAGGAGATGATTATGAAAACCCATTTCAATGCAGTACTGCATCCAGTGTTATTTTATTATCATTGAGATACTGTTAAAGGTTTTATTAGAAGTTGCAGTTTGTTTTTAGTTGTAGTTAAAGTTTATTATTTTTTTGTCATCCTGAGATTTTCATTAGTTAATGTTTTTTTATACGTCTGTATAGTTTTTATACATTTTTAATTTACTGTAGTGTTACGTTCCAATTTCCCAGTCTAGGGTTGGGAGTGGGAGTAACAAGTTAACTAAAGCTTATAAAAAAGAAATAGGCCTAAACGAAAAATAAAACGTGGAGGATTCACTCCAGTCCTCTGCCCTAGAAATGCAAGACAACCACTTGGTTTAGGCAAACCTAAGCAATTTATTTAAATCAGCAAGAATCGTGGAAGCAATAAATGTCTTCAGGAGAGGGCCTGGCCAAAACAACAAACAAAACAGCAGCTAACTAACAGGAGGAGTGCTAAATAACCTATCCAGGTAAAAGAAAAGAAATCAACAACAAAAGCTTTCCTCAACTCCCTTGCTAACCAAAAACAGGGATAAACAGTGAGTACAAAAATAAAATGGAACCCTCGCCCTACAGCTTCCAACTTAATCATAAAGCAAATAAACAAAAAACCTACCTTAACAAAGAAAGTAAGTTAAAGTAGTCACACTACTGGCATAGTATCAGCACAACACTGCTGGGACAACAGGAATACACTATAACAATTAAGAGTTAGTCAATGGAGAAATGTTCAAAGCTTGCACCACACTAAACAGACAAAGACTTAATAAGCAACACCCAACACAAGTCTGGAGCAGGGGAGAAGTGAACCTCACTCCACATTTTCTGCTCTTTTGTGTGGTTTGTGTCTCTGCAGCACACTCTCTGATGAGCACCACCTGTGGGCAATTTGCTACTGCCAAGCAAGCAGAGAGAGAGAGAGAGTGCACATACACAGGGAAACATAACCACACCCAAAAGGGTGGGAAACACACTCAAAAATAAATATTAATATAATACATACATCATAGGGATGTAACAGTAGCTTTAGTTATTTCACTACATGAAGTTAAACTGAAATAAAAATAAGTTTTTGTATATATTTTTTTATTTCAGTATTTATTTTATTTCAGAATGTTATAGTTTTATATGTTAACTCTAATAAGACTGATTGCATCCATCATTTCTGTGACAGCTTCTTCACTGAGTGGAAACAAGGACTCTATCTACAGTCTGGCCATGAATCAGACAGGAACTGTGATCATCTCAGGATCTACAGAGAAGGTTAATCTCAGTTTTTTTATTTCACTTTTCAAGTAAGGAAGTTTTTATGGTTTCATGTTTCAAGGAAGTAAATTTTTTTTTTTTTTTTTGGTCAGGCCTTGAGGGTCTGGGATCCACGAACTTGTGCTAAGCTAATGAAGCTGAAAGGCCACACTGACAACGTCAAATCATTATTGTTAAACAGAGACGGCACTCAGGTAAGACTTCAACACAGCTCCAGAGATAATTGCACATTTATTATGACATCACATGTGCATCACATCCTAAATTATGAGAAAATCAGTTTGGGGTCCGGACTTTCGAACTGAGATACATTCCAAAAAATAATTTTTTTAATATGAATGTGATTTGGATTAGGTTTGTAAACATCAGCTTTTGTTTTTCAGACTACAAAAACTAAACAGATTTGCATCAGATATTACAAAAAAAAAAAAACGAGATATTTTTCTGCCAGTCTGAGCACAGCCATAGTCACAAACACACATAGACTTTTAAGGTTTTCCATTTGGTACACATGTTAAACCTGCTTTGTTTCTCTGTCTAGTGTCTCTCTGGTAGCTCGGACGGTACGATACGCTTGTGGTCTCTTGGCCAGCAGCGATGCATCGCCACATACCGCGTCCACGATGAGGGTGTATGGGCGCTGCAGGTGAACGAGGCCTTCACGCACATCTACTCCGGGGGACGTGACCGAAAAATCTACTGCACGGATCTGCGTAACCCTGACTTGCGTGTGCTCATATGTGAAGAGAAAGCTCCCATCCTGAAGGTGAGCTTGAGCTGCTTGGTGTTTGAAAATAGTAATGAAGTCATCATTCAATGTAATTGTTCAATACTTTAAGAAAACTGCTCTTACAGTGTATCTGCTGTTTTCTCTGTGCAGATGGAATTGGACAAATCAGCTGAACCTCCTCAAGCAATTTGGGTGTCCACAACTAAATCGTTTGTAAACAAATGGGTAAGTTACATTTCAGAGATTTCTATTCTTAAAGTAATAGTTCTGCCAAAACATTCAATCATTATGTACTCTTCATATCATTTCTTTTTTGGCATTGAGCACAAATGGAGTTACCTTTGATATGTCCGGTCTGCTCTTTTCCTTTGATAGTGAATGAGGACAATGACTGTCAAGACATAAAAGTACTTTAAAAGTTCCCTTCCTTCTTTATATATTTTCATTTATATTTAGTCATTTAGCAGTCGGTTTTATCCAAAGCGACTTACAAATGAGGATATATTGTGTTGAGTGTGTTGTGCTTCTGGCTGTATGCAAACAAAGAAGTTCTTGCATATATCGTGAGCAATCATAGCAGAATTTTTAGGTGAACTATCACTTTAAAATATGCATGCTATAATTCGACATTAGTTTATATATAATAATATGCTATTTGTTCAAAAGGTCAGTACGTTTTTTTTTCTTTTGAGAAAAATGTATGCTTTTATTCAACAAGGATGCATTAAATTGCTCAAAAATGTCAGGAAAGAAATTAATGAATCATTAAACATTGATAATAATAAATGTTTCTTGAGCAGCAAATCAGCATATTAGAATCATTTCTGAAGGATCATGTGACACTGAAGACTGGAGTAACGATGCTGAAAATTCAACTGCATCAAAGGAGTAAATTACATTTAAAATATATTCAAACAGGAAAAAAAGTAAATTTTTCTGTTTGAAAAGTGTTTTATTTATTTTATTGTATTTATTCATTTTTTCTCAAATAAATGCAGCCTTGGTGACCATAAGACTTTTAAAAAAAATTAACGACCCCAAATTTTTGAATGGTAGTGTAAATCTGCAATTGAATTGAAATGCAAACAAAATTAAAACAAAATTGCAGTGTTTCTTCAGCTTATGTCTGTCTGTATTTGTTTATTTGTCATTGTCAGTCTCTAAAGGGCATGCATAACTTCAGAGCATCTGGAGACTACGACAACGACTGCAGTGCCCCTTTAACTCCACTGTGTACACAGCCAGAGCAGGTCATCAAAGGTAAAAGACCATCTGTGTGTGCCAGAGCAGGCACCTGAGTGTCAGATCAGTGTTGCCTATTGGTTAAAACTCAGGGATGGTAACTGTAAGGTTGCTGGTTATATTACTGAGTGAGCCATGAGCAAAATATATAAGGAACTTGTTACTTTGGATCTGTTAAATGACTGATTTCTAATCTCACTTGATCAAAATGTGCTAAACTGATTTAATCTTTGACTGAGAGTTTGACTGAATTCAATTTCAGGAGGCACCAGCATTGTTCAGTGTCATATTCTCAATGACAAGAGGCACATACTCACTAAAGACTCCAATGACAGTGTGGCATTCTGGGATGTCCTCAAGGTAAGAGCAGATCACGAGAAGCTTTTGTGGCATCTTTAGGCCAAATGTTATTTAATCTCGCTCTGTGTTTTGTAGGCATGTAAGGGGGAAGACCTGGGTAAAGTGGACTTCGATGAAGAAATTAAAAAGAGGTTCAAGATGGTCTATGTGCCGAACTGGTTTTCTGTAGATCTCAAAACAGGGGTGAGTATTAGCATCTAGTTTTTCAATTAATAATGATGGTGAAGATGAAAGATAATGAATGTTACGTCTGTTCTTGCTGTTTTTCAGATGCTGACCATCACGCTGGATGAAAGTGATTGTTTTGCGGCGTGGGTGGCAGCTAAAGATGCTGGTTTTACAAGCCCAGACGGCTCTGATCCAAAGTGTAATGCCTTCTTCTAAGTGCATGGTGGTTTAAGTTAGCAGAATATCTGATATTTATGCTGCAAAAATGACATTCTTGAAGCAAAACAAAAATAGGGGCTAGACTATTTGTTTGCTAATTATGGTCTTTTTTGAGTAACTTATATGATAGGGTGACCATACGTGCCATTTTTCCAGGACGCGTCCTGGCCATGATTTCTATATTGCCTAAAATATCTAGGTTTTGGCTTTGTTTGCGTGTGCAGACCGATCGGTGTATGACATCAAAGTACCATAATGACGTTTATGCTTTCGAAACGCTCTCGAGGTACTTTGATGTCAAACACTGATCGGTGTTTCTGAGCCGCACTGCTTTTAAGTCGAACACACCTAATATGTACGCGTAATTGCATCGCTTTGACCGTAGATCCCACCTTCTCACACGCCATGATTGGTCCATTATGTACAATGCTTGCATGTTATTGGTCAAACTACTTTTCGATCATTAGAATTGTATGATTTTTTTTTTTTTTTTCTTTTTTGGAAAATCTATTTGGTGCCACTAGGGGTGCTGCAATTACACACTTCACCTTCACATCAAGCTAGAAATGCATTTAATTTAGCTTTTGTAAATTTTTTTTACTTCAACCTTTTTGATGTGAGGACATTTAGAACATTTAGAAAACAAGATGATGATACAGTGTGTGTATGTTTGTTTGTCATTCATATTCTGACATTACAATATTAGCTCAACAGTGAGAATTATGTAACAACTGTTCGTTGTGTTTATTTGTGTGTTTCAGTGAATCTGGGTGGGCTGCTCCTGCAGGCGCTGTTAGAGTTTTGGCCCAGAACTCATATAAACCCAATGGAAGAGGAGGAAAGCGAACTCAACCATGGTAGACTTTTCTTTTCTTTTTTTTTGCAAAGGAATATTTTAATAAAGGCAATAATAATAATAATTATTCTTTTTCAGGTATTATTTTATGTTAATACTTTTCAGTAGTGAATCAGTTTTTCTTAGTAAATAGCAGACTCTAGCCTGCTATTATAGTTCATCTTAGAATATTTTTCAATGCATTCTGGGATTGCCTAATACACATGAATGCATGCAATTATTTATTAGTGGTTTCAGAGCTTTTTATTTTTTAAAGCATAATGGCTTTGTTTAAAGCATAGTTAGCTGTTTACTTCTCATGCAGCGATTCAGTAGAATTTGCCTTTATTCTAATAATTCTACTATAAATATTTTAAATAAGATTTTTAGTAAGCAGGTATTTTCTATTAATACATTTCTCTTAGTTCTTTGCCATGTATACTGACATTTCCCTATCAAGAAAGAATGCGTGGAATTTTTTTTTTTGTTAAGCAAAGCCTGGTCTCTGAGCTAATGGAATTCATGGAAATCTGCGGTTGGTTTCTGACTTGATCATTTTCTGTGTGAATTTCTCTTTAGTGAACGGTGAACGGGAGAGTCGAACTCAAAAGGGCAACGGCTACTTCCAGGTTCCTCCACACAGTCCTGTCATCTTTGGTGAAGCAGGAGGAAGAACATTGTTTAGGTCAGAATGACAGTGTCCAGTACTGATGAAGACATTACACTCATCTGACTTTCCTTCCTGTCTTCATTATAAGCCACATTTCTTTCCAATTCCAGGTTACTGTGCCGTGATTCTGGAGGAGAGACGGAGTCCATGTTACTGAATGAAACCGTACCTCAGTGGGTTATTGATATCACTATAGATGTGAGTGTTTCAAATCCCCCAATCATCCCATTATGTGTCCATCATATGTTTGTGATTGTATTATTGACTGTTTTCTTTTCTGCTACAGAAAAACATGCCAAAATTCAACAAGATCCCATTCTACCTCCAACCTCATTCATCATCTGGGGCCAAAACACTCAAAAAGTATGCTGTGTTTGTAAACGTGACAAAATGGAAAAGCAGTAATTAATAAGGGCTATGCTTAGCAATTCACATTTTATGACACAAATGCACATTGAAGTGTAAAACCAATACTTGGATGCAAATTTGCAACAATATTTTGGTGATTGTTCATCACAATCGGTTGTTATCAGGGACCGTCTGTCTGCTAGCGACATGCTACAAGTGCGGAAAGTGATGGAGCACGTCTACGAAAAGATCATCAACCTCGACACAGAGTCACAGACCACCAGCTCCTCAGCCACTGACAAACTGGGAGAGCAGGAGAAGGAGGAAGACGTGGCAGTGATAGCTGAAGAGAAGATTGAGCTCCTGTGTTTAGATCAGGTTAGACCTCCTATCAGACCTCCTTGACTGCTTCCAGACAAATGAAAATTACTAGAGACTCATCTCTCTAATGTACTTACTGTTTGCTGTTCAACATCTTATTTTCCTCAGATGCTGAAACGAGTTTAAATGAGGTGACCGTTATTTAGTTTTGGTTGGTTGTTGGTTGTTAAGCAACTGGCTGTTAACATTCACACAGCTTTTGTGACACCAGTAACCTTTAATAATAAGATTACAAGTGTCAAACATTGATTAACCCAGGGTTAAAGTTGCCTAGGTAAACAGTGTGAAAAGATACTTAAGTTTAAGTAAATCCTTCACTGCTATACTTTTTTGGTGACTTTCTGCTACTTTAACATTATTTACATACTTGTATTTTAATAATGCTGAATTGCACTACATGTTTCAGGCAAGATCATATAATTTGCATTTTGTTCCTAATTAGTAAACAAACAAAATTAATTGTTAAGGTCCTTGCACATTTTCGTATGTTTTTTTTCATATTCGCCATCATTTCCTATCAAAATGCTTGCTACGGAAAATCGAACCTGGTCCGAATTTTATTATTGACACAACGTGAGGTCCTATTTATTTTTCAACGTGCGAAAATTTCGGACGAAAAATTCCGACTCATTGTGCAATGGCCTTTACACTGTGAAAAGCTTGTTTGTACTCTATTGTTAATGTTTTCTGTCGTTTGTAGGTTTTGGATCCAAACATAGACCTCAGGACTGTAAAGCATTTCATCTGGAAGAGCGGTGGAGACCTGACCCTTCATTATCGACAGAAATCCACGTGAGCCCCTCTGATCTCTATACAGACCCCAGTCACCTTCAACCCACATCGCTTTGACTTCCAGAAGAAGCGTCTCAGAATGCCCTGCTGTTCTCAGGTCTGATGGTCACCCAGGAGGAATGTTTCTTCTCTTTGCATTGGCTTAAATGACAGAGCCAGCAGAAAGATCTGACCGACAGTTGAAGGTTAAAGACTAAAGACTGACTGCAGATTGATGCAGTTCTGTGAACTACGACTTCAATATTTGTCTGCCTTTATTGCATTGATTATATTTTTTTGTATATTTATTACTGTTGTGTTCAGCGACATGTCATGTCCATCTTAACACGAGTCATGATGATGATGATGATGATGATGATGCACACGAGTACTTCTGATCTCAGATATTCCAGAGACTTTCATCCAGATCCAGATCCAGATCAGTTACTCTTTGAAGCTCCCCATTTTGCTTTTTTCCCCAAGTAAACAATGTACCTTTTTTTTCTAGATTTAATGTTATTGTAATTTATTTGAAGCTATTTTTGTATCAGAAATCAAAACTGTCCAGCATGGAACAAGAAGTCAGCCAGGATGATTTTAATTCGTAGATGCAATTTACTGTGTATGCGTGAGAGATGTTCTAAATGTATATTTCTCATCTGTTTGTTTGTTGATTTCTGTGGATCAGTGCACATGACAGTGTTGGCATCATCTTACCACAACTTCTGAGAAATATGGCCCTGCCCTTCTCAAATAACTGACATTAGGACTGACATTTTTTGTGAATAAAAGTTGAAACTGTGCTTTCACTCCTGATGTCTGAACAGGAGTCAGAAGTTTTACAAATGTGGGATTTTATCAATCTGAGCCAAGAAAGAATGGTAAAATACTATTTGTCAGTATTAGTTTATTGCATTAGGTGTTATGAACTAACAATGATCAAGAACTTTTAATCATTAGTATATTATTATTATTAGAAACAATTATTAACAGTATTTATTAGCATTTATGATATTATTAGCATGTATTAAATAATTTTTATTATTAGCATGTATTAAATCATTTTTATTATTGTGTAATTATAAATATTGTTCATAATACATTGTTAAATTATACAACTTGAAATGTTGAAATGTACATGTAGAAAATACCATTAAGTAGAAACTGATTAATAATCAACGTTGTAAAAATTGTTCATTGTTTGGTCATGATACTTCATACTATAGTTAACTGTACTTTAGTGTTAATGGAAAAATATTTTGATTTAAGAAAAATATATATTTTTTTTTGTTTCTACATTTTTTTTTTTTAGAGAATTAAGCCTATGTACCTGACAATTCTGTAATGTGAAAAAAGTTCTAATTATTTCAATAATTTCAAAATACAAAACAAATACTATGGTAGTAGTGCTATATCTGAAATTAAGTCGTTTATGGAAAGGATGACTTTTATTTAATTTTTATTATGATGATTTGGGACCATGCTTAAAATATCACAATGCCAAACAAAATAAAAAGTCTTGATGCAACAAAGTTCACTCAGGTTATCAGACTTCTGAAATGCACTTGTGTTGATGTGTGGATTCCACTGCACAAAACAAATTCCAGAAAGCCGGCACAATTTATTTTTTAACTGAAAACACAAACATGTAAACGTGAAGACAAATGAAGCAAAACATTTCTTTCTCTCTCTGTATGTTTCTCTGACAATGATATGTGCATTTATGCTCCATTCAGTGCTTTCCCAGAGAAAAAAATGATCAGATTAAAAAAAAACTTCTACCACAGCATGAATGATAAGAGAATCTTTGATTTTGCTCAAAGTATGTATGAATGCTTGCAGATCTCATCCAGTTTTCACACTTAATACACAGTTTTCACACTCATATTTAAGTGTAATATTCTATATTAAATGTAATATTTAATATTCAATTTAAATATAAGAATGGCATAATATCAATACCAAACAAAAGTGCACAATGTTTTGCAATGCTCCAGCCTGTATGAACACCAGTGACTGAAATCACCGGAGGTTCATCTGTCTGAAATGGGTATTGAAATTTAGTGCAGATGTAATGTACTAAAACAAGACTCGTTGTATCAGTCACATACTAAATACTGATTTACAAAACTTAAAAAAAAAAAAAAAAACAAGAAGTCAGCAAGAATCGTCCCTTTCTGCTAAATAATAAAATGTTATGTTAATAACCAGAGTTATGAGTTACACGTTACAATAAAGGAATGTGCTGTTACTGCATATCCTGATGCGGCCCACTAGTTAAACACAGAACTATTAGTTACATTTCCAAATCAAAATTTAAAACTTTAAACTTCTGATCTTACGCTGAAACTATTACATTGCCTTTTTTAATCACTGCAATTTCAAGACTGAAAAAAATCATATTTCACCAAAAATATCTGTCAAGGTCTAAAAAGGACAAAGAGATTATAATTTAGTCATTTTTGGGAAGAACAGAACAAACTACAAGTCATACTTTCATGTTTTTTTTGTTGTTGTCCTTTTTAGAACTGAAAAGCTATGAAAGCTGATTTCCACCATGGGATAAAAACACAAAGACGTACCAAATCTTTTTATCTCACAATTCAGACTTTCATCCGACTCAGAATTGTGAAATAAAAAGTCGCAATTTTTTCCCCTATGCGGTAACAAGCTACCACAAAAAGCAACTGATTAGCAAACTGATTTTCACTGTTAAAAAAAAAACTCAAATGGAAATGAATCTATATATTGAATTATATTATCTTCCACTCTACTCTGTCTCTACACCACAGTCTATATGGGTTATGGTGTGAACCTGCAGTGTGGACAGCTTCAGCTTCAGGCCTGAGTGTTTTCACTGAGCTGTTGGATGCGGTCTGCCAGCTGCAGACAGTGTAAGATCCTGCTCCTCTCCTCCTGGAGCTCCGCAGCAGACACTTCACCCTGCAGCTTCCGGCCGAACAGCACCAGATCCTGCATGAACAGCCCCACCGGCTCCCGCTGACCTGCAGGAAGCTCCGTGATGCTGGCGTCCTGGAAGCGAAGGTGTATGTGTTTGGCTCTGCCCAGTCCTGGACCCCGCTCTTCAATCCAAGTTAGAGGTCTGCATCAGAGAGAACTCTGATTAACTTGTGTGACACATGATCAAATTGGTGAAAAAAAAAAACATATTAATTTATATATAAGTGAAAATATATGGTATCTTAAAGAGAATGGTGAGCAGTTTCACTTATAAGAATATACATTTTCTGAAAATGTTTACATTTTAACTTTAAATCTTGGTGTTCATGGCAATGCTATTGTAAAGTTTTAAAAAATCTATAAAAAAAATTAAATAAATGACATTTAAATAAAAACAAAAAACATTTGAAATGAATGAATGAGTGAATGAATGAAAGATGAAAAATTCCACAAACTTAAAATCTTGGTGTTTATAGCCATGTTATTTTCAGCTATTCATTAAAAAATATAATACATTTAAATGAATGAATGAATAATAACAGGTGAAAAAAATCCCATAGATTTATGGCAGTAAGCAACCATTTTTCTTCATAAAATGTGTGTGTAAATTGTTTTAAAATTAATTTCTCACTCTGCATGACTATTTAACGTTTTATAACTTTAATGGTAAGCATTAATCTGTATTTAATTTTTACAATGAAGACTACAGAAATGAAAGTAATCAAATGTAAAATAACACTGGATGTGTTATTTTACATTTGATTACTTTAATTTCTGTAGTATTTCTTAACTGAATAAAAACGTACTTAACCTGAAAAACTTAGTTTCATAGCTCTCTTTATTCTATTGCATTTATTTGTGCTGTTATTTGCAATTTTTTTTATTTGTTCTTATTTTATTACTGATTTTTACTTGTGTTTTTTTATGAAAATAACATTTTGAAGAAAAGTAGATTTTTGTTTGTATATGCTGTCAATTATAGTTCTTAGAAAGAAAATCGGAATCAACAAAAATCGGTATCGGCAGATCACACTAACAAAAAATCGGAAATCGGAATCGGCCCAGAAAATTGCAATCGGTGCATCTCTAATTTAATTTTTTTTTTTTCAATGTAAAAACAGCTGTCTGTGGCCGCAGTGTACTCACTTCTGCTGTCGGGTCAGTAAGTGTGCGGTCATCTTCATGTATTTGTTCTCTTTCTCCTCCACCAGAGATGCTGCAGTAACTGTGAGCTCCCCGAAAAGATCAACCAACCAGGTCAGTCTGGCAATACCACTGAAAGACGGGAACCCAAAATTTGGCTTCAGGGATCCACCTGAGAAGACAAAAATCACCATCACTCCAAACCCTAGTGGAAGCCTTATCTTAAAAAAGATATTATTCAGTCACTACCTCTGAAGTGCAGCGTTCCCTCCTCCAGCGTTTTCCCAGCTATGTCTTTTTTCAGCTGTTTGAAGTCAGGAGTGAAGAGTTCGATATGTTCTTCATGTAGCACCAGGCCTGGAGATACCATACAGAAGTTAAACATTCAACCATCCCGGAGGCAGAATCGTACTATTTACCTGCTTTATAATAACAAACTTCTACCATTTCAAATATTAACTCAGGCATCCCCAGAAGACAGGACAGAAACTCACCCTTCTGCTGAGCCAGATTCCACAGATCCACTGCAGACGTGTAGCTGAGGGTCATGGGATACTCGACACACACGTGCTTCCCCGCCTCCAGAAACTGCCTGAGATCGAGCAGATCAGGGGAGAGACGATCGTTTTAAAGGCAAGACGCTCAAACGTGATCATTATTGGTCATGTGTGAGGAGGAAGTCTGTGTATCACCTGATGTACTCTTCATGGTTAGTGTTTTCAGTGCATATGAAGGCTGCATGGATGTCATCTCTGCTCAACGCCTCAGTCATAGAGATCTGCTTCACACCCTGCTGATCTTCAAGAGTCCTCCTAAACAAACACAAAACACCAGCAGAACTTTACAGAGATTTAAGTATATACACTACCAGTCAAACGTTTTTGAACAGTAAGATTTTTTATGTTTTTTAAAGAAGTCTCTTCAGCTCTGGATTTATTTGATCCAAAGTACAGCAAAATCAGGAAAATTTTGAAATATTTTTCCTATTTAAAATAACTGTTTTCTATTTGAATATATTTTAAAATGTAATTTATTCCTGTGATTTCAAAGCTACATTTTTTAGCATCATTATCATCATAAATTATACATATATAGGCTATGCATCTTTTATTCTATTATTATAACTTTTTTTCTCTCTTCCGAAAATGAGGGGGTTATTCCACCAAATATTGATTTCTTAACTCATATCATATCATGTCATATCAGTCAACCACTATTACTGATGGATGCACATATGTGACCCTGGAGCACAAAACCAGTCATAAGTAGCACATATTTGTAGCAATAGCCAAAAATACATTGTATGGGTCAAAATGATTGATTTTTCTTTTATGCCAAAAATCATTAGGATGTTAAGTAAAGATTATGTTCCATGAAGATGTAAATGTCCTACCGTAAATATATTAAAACTTATTTTTGGATTAGTAATATGCATTGCTAAGAACTTCATTTAGACAACTTTAAAGGCAATTTTCTCAATATTTAGATTTTTTTTGGCACCCTCAGATTCCAGATTTTCAAATAGTTGTATCTCAGACAAATATTGTCATACATCAATGGAAAGCTTATTTATTCAGCATTCAGATGATGTATAAATCTCAGTTAAAAAAAAATTGACCCTTATGACTGGTTTTGTGGTCCAGGGTCACATATGAGGAATAAACTTTTCAATATAAGTTCAAAAACATGTTTAAAGTGCAGATATCTCTTTTGCCATGTGTTTCGACGTGGTACGTTTATGTATATTTATGGATTTCTACTGAAACTGCACACTAAGAACAGCACAGTAAATATTTGCCTTATGATATGAAATGGCTACAGTCCACAGAGAGTGTATCTTATTTTCTGTGAGGTCAAAAGAAACCAACATGTAACATATGTTACATGTAACACATACTGGTAAAAAATGTATAGCCTGAATGCACTGTAAGTCGATTTGGATAAAAGCGTCTGCTAAATGCATAAATTATTATTATTAAATTAAATTATATGTGCTTTAAGCCAATCCGGCTTAATTTGTCTAATAAATCAAGTGTCTGTATGAATGTTTGGAAGATGTGCACTGACCTGGACACAAAGCCTCGGATGCTGAACTTCTCAGCAGTGCTGGACGGCAGAGGAGCGAGCAAGTCTCTCATTCTCACACATCCTGCGATGCCTATACCAACAACCACTGATCCCAACATCATTCCTGCAGGAACACAACATGCACGAGCAGAAAATCAGCATGAATTACATGCGTAACAAGTGAGTTTGTTCTGAACTTGATTTAAATGCTGTGTGGCATAATGTAAATGTAGCAGCTATGGAAAAGATCCACAGCTACACTGTCCTTATCCATAAGCATGATATTAAAACAAGTCAATACAAAGACACTATCATGAAAGAGCAGCACTTTTCTGAGAAACTGGGTTGAGAAGTTTGCAGAAGGAACTGAAGTTCTTGGTGTGTCTGCATGTGTGTCTGTCTGATAAAGGCTTGTTTAAGCTGCAACTAGAGTCGCACTTAATTCAAAAAATAAGTTGATATTTGACTTGGACAGCCAAAGTGTTTTCTCTGAATATTGTATAAACAAATCCTGGTTATATTAGTTACCCATATACTGGCAAAATGGGAGACATAAGAAAAGTGGTTAAGTATTTTTTATTTGTGCAGTTAAGTTACTCCTCTTCAGAAGAGCAAATAATTAATGATTACTAATCATAGTAATCATCTTGATTACTAATTTATTAATTAGTAATTAATGACTGATCTTGATTACTAATTTATTAATTTTAAAATATAAAATGATCTTTTGATTCAAGTTAAACATCGCAAACTTTCCTGTCATGATGGCAATGACAGCAGAATTGAAGGCAATCATTTATATCTAGAATTGACCAATAAACACCAATGCGAACATTTTTTATTAGGCTTATGATTATATTTATTTTCCCATGACATAATGAATGAATGAAAAATGATAGGGAAAAAAATCACAAACACACAAAGTAAATAAATAAATAAGTTATATATGCATGTAACAACACTAAACAGCATCACTTTAGCAACACTAAAGCGTCACTTTAACTTAATTCATCTGCATCGCGCTTAATAGAACGCGTAGAAAACGCGCAAATGTAAGATTACACAACGAGTAATGTCCATTCTTCTATATGCATAAGCACAAGCGCAAGATCTCCTCACCTCTGAATGTAGCCTACGCACAGAGCCTTCGGTGTGGATCTCTACAGCACCTGCGGGGAAGGAAGAGGGATGCATGACATTATCCAGCGTGACTGGAAACAACTTTCGTAACTCTTTTCGTAACCCGCGTGCGTCTGACGTCACGCGCTCCAGCCGCACGTGTTTCTGTTGTTGCCCGATACAGACGATAAATAAACTGATTCTCAGAATGCTCAAGAGTTACTAACTTTACATTAATACTTTGCATTAACATCTTCATCATTTTTTTAAACAAGTCGCAGACTGAGTGTTTACAAGGTGTTTCTTCAGATTATATTCATCGATGTTTGAATAAAGTTTTTCAAAGTAAAACGAACATGGCCGCTTCCGTAGCGCGCTGCTTTTAGTGTCAACAAATAAGTCCCTTTGGTTTTTGCTTATAAAAGAAATAATAGATGTGACGGTGAGTTGTTATTATTATGAACGGACCTTGATGTCGATG
The DNA here is from genome assembly GCF_001515605.1 of Sinocyclocheilus anshuiensis. Classification (NCBI taxonomy): domain Eukaryota; kingdom Metazoa; phylum Chordata; class Actinopteri; order Cypriniformes; family Cyprinidae; genus Sinocyclocheilus; species Sinocyclocheilus anshuiensis. The sequence continues at coordinate 364,966 of NW_015548301.1, read as the reverse complement.
TATGAACGAATAAGGGCTCAATTCTGGGAAATTAGGTGCATTTTGACAATAAACCTAGCTACAGTAGTCATCTTTAAGACGAATGCAGTGTTGTAAAATAAGGTTTTTTTTTTTATATTTGTCAGATAAATTTACCATACTAAATGTATGTATTAACATGCTTTTTTTAGAAAATGTGCCATGGTAGTAATTAGGGATGCACGATATATCGGCCACCATATCGGTTTCGGCCAATAAATGCTCATTTTTTCTGTTATCGGTATCGGCCCGATAAGAAAATTTGGCCGATATCTTAAAGCCGATAAATAATGCATTATTTCCTTCAGAGACACTTGACATGAGATGACTTGTTTGCATTATTTATGCATTATTTTATTTATTTGTAAGACTTTTTATGATGACATTTGGTAATAGGAGAGTAACATTATTTTAACAACGTACACTGTTCAAACTAGGCTGCTTATGTTGAAGTGTTTGGGATGTGGCTTTTAATGATGAGACCTTTTTTATAATCAGACTCTCAAAAAGTATATAAAAATTTGGATGTAGATTTATCGGCCAACATATCGGTTATCGGCTTTCAAATAAAAAAAATTATCGGTTATCGGTATCAGCCAAAATGTTCATATCGGTGCATCCCTAGTAGTAATGTCTTTCAAGGACGTTGGTGTACCATATAAATACCATGGGGTGTGTGTGTGTGTGTGTGTGTGTAAATACATAAAATACATGGGCACAATTTACATTTGTGTATAAAATTAATTTCAAGCACTGAAGTAGAAACTTTTAGATCTAAAGGTATTTTATAATCATGGGGAAAATGTATTTATATATTCAGTTTATATTATTTGGTCAGTTCAATTTTTTTATATTACTGCCGTTTTTTAGATTTTTCCTCCAGCCAAAAGATATTTGCTCCATCTGAAGTGAGGATGAGCCGCTCCACCAGCCTCCTGCAGCAGATGACCATATTTGTGACAGTAGTGACCGGCGGCGGCTGTGCTATGATGTATTACCTCATGCAGAGTAAGTCAGGGCTAATTAAAGCATCTGTTAGCTGTTAAACATTGTGTGACTTTTGTTCCGTTTCTTTCAGAAAATTTTGCTAAATCAGAGCATTACCGTCTGGCCCTTGAACAGTTGAACAATAATTCCTCTGCCATGGCCAGTCTGGGCGCTCCTCCTCTGAAGATACACAACATCCATTTATCTGACCGACACAACCGCATTGACCACAGCAGCGCTCAGGTCAGCATCACCAATAAACCCTCCTCCATGAAGTACATCAGAAATACTTGCTTTACTACTGGTCAGAAATATATTAATCATCATATATATATCAATTTCAGCTGAAGATCCCAGTTACCGGGTCAAAGACTGGAGGTTATCTCTACACTACTTCCACCAGAGATGCTATCATGAACAGGTACCATGATTTCAACTTTTTAAATAAATAAATAAATGAACACACATTTTTATGTTGCATATATAATTTATATAATCATCTTAACCTCTTTTGTCAATAGATGGCACCTCCAGCAAGTGTTCCTGAAGCTGAGGGAAGGCGAGATCATAGAGATTTTCAACAAGAGAAAATCTGAAGAGTAACTACACACAGAAACATTTCATCAATGTTAAACAGACAACAAATGCAAGTGGAGCCTTGGACAGTTAATAGATGATTGACAGCCTGTTTTTTTTTTAACTAATGTGATCATGCCATTCACATATATTTGTCTACTTGAAATGTTAATATATTTGTTTGGGGTGTTTGGAAGCTGTGTCATGTGAAGCACTTTATTTTGGGGCAGCTTGGACCGATTTTGATTTGTTTAGTATTTTTTTGCTATTTTATGTGCTTCATTAAAGAACGATGATGTAAAAATCATACGCTGTAATTTTGTTTTATCATCTTTGTATTACGTATGTCTTTATATACACATAGACACACACATACATTAAATTATAAACAATTCTACTAAATTAAATATATGCAGTAGTCATTTAAAGCAGGTCTGATCATTATTGTAGAAGCAGGGTCACATAAAAGCATAATAACCTAAATCTGTTTGACTTTCCACTTTAAAATGTGTATGAAACATGAATATTACAATTCAATCCAGCTTGTAATACCAACACTGGGTTCTTTGGATCATCTGTTGTTCCATTGACGTGATTAGTATAGTAACATTGTAGTTACTAAACTTTACCAGTAGGTGTCAGTAAAATTATTATTCTGTAACCCTTGAATTTTGAATAATTCAGATTTGAATAAATAAAAAAATCCAATTTGATTTTGTGAAAGATGCAACCTATAGAGAAAACAAGTGCATTTTGATCAAGTGCTGTAAGTCATGTGATTAAGTTAGACTAGTCTTCATTAGTGAAGAGCTTTACAGACAACTTTGTGCCGGTTATTTAAATTTTATCTTAAATTTTCCTTGTTCACAGGAAATACAACTGCATTTTGCTTGAAGTATCATGGCTGTAAGTATAATTCAGTCATGTACTGAAAGATTTCTCTTGGTACTTCTGTCATCTTTTGACAAATTTAAACCAAGTTTAATACATAATAACCATTACGTATCATAAATCTACATTCACAGGAGTGACTTCATCCACAGAAACACAGTGACCCAGTTTAGCCACATGGCCTGTAGTTTCTTCAGACTCCCACCACTTTTTTCCCAGGTTTATTGGTTGAAAGATTGAGACCAGAAAACCTTAAGAGCCCAAAATGTTTAAATAAAAATAATTTTTAAAACACTTAAAGCTATGACGATGATGATAATAATAATAATTAAAGCTGCAAGCAGCGATGAAAGGGCCCTCTCACCCGGGCTCACTGCCACCCCTTGGCTTTAGAAAAACAGCAAACGGTGGGCAATATGCATTTAAAGTGGTAAATATAGGAGGAATATGTCAAAGTAATTTATATGTGCCAAACTTCCTGCTGCCAGCTGGTGGCGCTATGATTATAACTGGATGTTGGCATGTAGATGTCTTCAGGACAGGACTTTTATCAAACATGTGAAGTCTGGTGCAGATTGAACATGGTATGTTTGAGTTAGTGTAATCCTGTTGCCAACAGGTGGCGCTATGATTATAACTGAATATTGACATGTAGATGTCTTCAGGCCAGTATTCTTACCAAACATGTGAAGTTTGGGGCAGATTGGACATTGCATGTTTAAGTTAGTGTAAAACAAGTCATTTCCTGTTGCCTGCAGGTGGTGCTATGATTATAACTGAATATTGACATGTAGATGTCTTCAGGCCAGTATTCTTACCAAACATGTGAAGTTTGGGGCAGATTGGACATTGCATGTTTAAGTTAGTGTAAAACAAGTCATTTCCTGTTGCCTGCAGGTGGTGCTATGATTATAACTGAATATTGACATGTAGATGTCTTCAGGCCAGTATTCTTACCAAACATGTGAAGTTTGGGGCAGATTGGACATTGCATGTTTAAGTTAGTGTAAAACAAGTCATTTCCTGTTGCCTACAGGTGGCGCTATGATTATAACTGAATATTGACATGTAGATGTCTTCAGGCCAGTATTCTTACCAAACATGTGAAGTTTGGGGCAGATTGGACATTGCATGTTTAAGTTAGTGTAAAACAAGTCATTTCCTGTTGCCTGCAGGTGGTGCTATGATTATAACTGAATATTGGCCTTAAGATGTGTTCAGGCCAGGACTCTTATCAAACGTGAAGTCTGGGGCAGATCGGACATTGCATGTTTAAGTTAGTGTGAAACAAGTCACTTCCTGTTAGCAGTAGGTGGTGCTATATCTATAACCGAATATGATCATGCAGATGTCTTCAGGCCAGGACTCTAATCAAACATGTGAAGTTTGAGGCAGATTGGACATTGTATGCATGAGTTACAACAACTTCCTGTTTGATGGCATTAATAGCATGCTTTAGCACTTAATAAGTGTTGCTAGCATGTTTGAGGCATGTTTAGCACACAATGGCATATTTTACTGTATTGCTAACAGTGCATCACAGAGTTAAACATGTCACTTCCTGTTGACAGTAAGTGGCGTGGTGCTATGACTATAACTGAATCTTAGCATGTCGATGTGTTCAGGCCAGGACTCTCATCAAACATGTTAAGTTTCGGGCAGATTGGACACTGCATGCCTGAGTTACAGCAACTTCCTGTTTCATTGCATTAATAGCATGCTTTAGCACTTAGCTAAGTGTTGCTAGCATGTTTCTAGCATATTGCTAGCCTATTTAGCACTTGCTGACACTTTTTAATATGCTCCTAGGAGTCCATAACAGTGTTAACCATGACACTTCCTGTTGCCAGCAGGTGGCGCTATGACTATAACTAAATTTGGGCATGGGTATGTGTTCAGGACAGAACTCATATCAAACGTGTGAAGTTTGGGGCAGATCGGACATTGCTTGCCTGAGTTACAGCAACTTCCTGTTTCATGGCGAAACATCGAATTTGTCAGGCCGCCAGGGACACGCCCCTTCACAAAAACTCAAGATCTTTGCAATTTAGCATCACAAAGGCCTTATGAGTACACTCAGCATATTTGAAGATGATCCGATTTAAACTGTAGGAGGAGATCGTTAAAGTACAATGCCCGAAAAATGGCAAAAACTGCACAAAAATCGTACAGAAAATTAAAAATAACAGACTTCCTGTTGGGTTTCAGATTTTAAGCCAGTAGACTTTTATGTAGGTATTGGTGTGTTACATGTGTCTACGAGTTTCGTACATGTAAGTAGCTCGAGGGGCACTTTGTTGAAATTTTATAGGTGGCGTTATCAAGCCATTTTGCCACACCCACTTCTGAAACCCATATTAGATATAATTTTTTTTTTGCCAGTTCTGATGCGTGTGCAAAGTTTCATGAGTTTTGGAGCATGTTTAGGCCCTCAAAAATGCGATTTACTTTGAAGAAGAAGAAGAAGAAATGGAACAATTCCAATAGGGTCCTCACACCATCGGTGCTCTGGCCCTAATTATTATTATTAGTGCAATATTTCATTCAGTTTATCTATTAGTCTTAGTATGGAATAGTATATTACATTATATATTATATTATATATAATCACAGTGCAGTATGTATAGATGACCTACTACCCTTACCAAAAAGTAGTATACTTCAAGTTTATTTCATTAAGTATACTTAAGTAAAGTTCAAGTATATTTTTAAGTATACTTTACATATATAAAGTATACAAATATCAGTGTACTTGTAAGTGTACTATTTCAATACTCCTTGGGACTAAATTTACATGTGGAAGCATCTGTTGTTTCGGTTTCTTCTTCACTTGTGTTTTTTGGAAATTCTGTACAGAAGATGTGTACTAGCGCCCCCTACAGTATAACAATGAAAACACAGATTCTAGGAACACAAGTATAGCTCAAATATATTTAGACTTTTTCTAAGTAGGCTATAAGTCAAGTATACTTAAATGTCATTTTAAGTATATTTCTAAGTACATAAAAAGTAGACAAAGTATACTTTCCTATTTTTTAGTTTAGAAAACTTATTTTTCGTAAGGGTATATTTGCCAAAATGCACAGCTACAGTACACTGCGTAAAATATTGTATCCCACAATGCAATGCACTTAAATGGCTTTTCATGTTTACACTGACAAATTACTCAGAATACATATGTTGCACAAATAGAATGAGCAGTATGCTATTCTGAATTCAGCCATTGTATTTCTAAGATGCAACAATGCATACTACAGTTTAAAACATTTATTGGTGGATAATGCATATTGATTATGCACACAATAATTTTAGAGATAGTATGTGAAACAGTATGCAGTAGTGCAGTAGGCTAGTATAGAGTACGCTAGCATTCTGCTCTTCAGTTCTCTATGAATCTGTTTTGAATCTGACTAAACCTTGGTTCCAGACCGAGTTGGGGCTTCATGTCTCAAACCCTTCAGAAATCCCACCGTTATCCCCCAAAACCACCCGCTCCTGCTCCAGAAATATCCTCATATTCCACTGAGCTCTGGGGACCATCTGTCTTCACTTCTACCTGCCAAAACATCCATGCACATAAATACTTCCTCCAATCTGTTTTCATCTGATTTTGCAATATATTTTATATTACATCACAGTGTTTTAACCATTGAAATGTATAATTCCTTCATTAAATGACATCAAGTTTTTAATATATATATATATATATTTTTGTAGATTATATGGTTGTAGAAAGATGTGCTGGATTGTTTTGGGACATTTCGGATGGCTTGAGGTTTTCTTGAATATTACAGGAATAACAAAAGTATGAGAAGGGAGACTGTGAAGGTACTAAATTGGGTAAATTGAGGGACGAGGAAAAGAAATTGCATAACATTTGCTAAAACACCATCATTTTTTAATTTTTTCCTCTTCAATGTGCAATATTTGTGAAATGCATTAAACAAGCGAAACCCCTTTTAATGAAATGCAATAGAGGCTATATGCAAATACTTGATTCTGTATACACATAGTAGGCTATAGATACAGACACTTACATATTTAAATGTATAAATTAATTAAACATTATTATTTTTGACGGGAATGAAACGAGGCTGTGAAGGACTTGAGTACAGGGCGTTAAATGGAATGTACTGTTGTATAACAACATGATTGTTCAGTTGACGAAACATATTTCTGAAAAACAAAAACCTTTCAGTAGACAAAATCTCCATAAAACAGTTTTAAAGTTGCGAGTTGTGAAAATTACATGAGCTAGGACCTTAAATTCAATGGCGTCTAACCTGCTTAAAGCGGCATTGGGACTCTCAGACTGTACTATCCATATAAACGTTAATATCTAATTTTACTAAGAAATAGTACAATTTTCCAGATTCAGCAAGATTTACAACCACATCCGATGGATCAAGAGTCAGCTTCTGCATTAGAAAGTGATTGTTTATTGACATTCGTTAACAGTGTTATGCTGTAGTTACGCTATAAGTGTCCTCAATACACGATTCAAAACATTTGTACATTTTCCGCTTTTATTCTCTTCCATACACATAAAGTGTAAAAAGACACAAGCAGGCTAGTGTATGTATCCGAGGTGGAAGCAGGAACCAAACCCTTCTGCATTTCCCAGAATGCCATGTTTATAGAGAGGCAGTATGTTCCAGAACCTTCTCCTCATTTCTCTCACATTGTCAAATGGCTGCGAGTGTCTTGACAAATGAAGAAACGTCCTCCACAAGCGCCAAAGAGTAGCATTTCTTACAATTCCAACCAAATATGCATAGTAATATACATTTGAGAAAACTAACATTATGCAAATAGTAAGTATGAAGACATGTTTTTAAAAAAAAAGATGAATTGTTGGCTGTTGAATTGATTCATCACATTTTAAAATTGAGATTTTACATAGACTGTTCAAGCAAGTAGCTATGTACACGTGATATACAGACATTTTATAATTTCTTAATTGGGATAAATAATACAAATTCACTTTCTACATTCCTAATATCTTAAGCTGAGTGTTGTTCATTTTGAGCTGCAATTGTTTTATAGCAGAATTACATTTCAGACACGATCAAAAGCCGTGATTGCTTGTTCTTCATCACCACCACATTAAAAGGACAGTTCACCCAAAAATGAAAACATAATAATTGAATCTGTATGACTTTCCCATTCTTCTGCATATTCAAACAAAGCCTTTTTTTGGGTGAATGTTCCCATTTAGAAAATATTAGGAGACAAAAGTAAAAGACCGATTCATCAAGTGTGGATTAGACAGAAACACATGCACCTTTAAATGGCATCATGTTAAGACAATTTATGAGCATCTTAATGTATAATACACACATTCACATCATCTTAAAATGTAAACATGAGCAATAATCAAAACTTCAGCACAGTAATCGAATCTAGTCGTCAATAAACCAACCACAGAACGAACAACTCTGACATTTCAAAGAAACGTGTCCTGACCATAGACTGTATAAAAACAGGGTCCTGACATTTAAACCAATTTCCTTTTTGAATAAATAAATGATAATACATAAACAGCTCAAACGCTCTGAAGAACATGACGTGTGGTGCACAATTTTTACTATTTGGTCTGTAATTTCTTTCAATCCCCTCACCAATTTAAACCATAAAATGACATCATATAAATAGAAAAGCAAAAACACATTTCATAAACATTAGGGAAAGCGAGTGCATATTATGGCATCAGTCAATTTTAAGTAAATTTTAAGCAAGACAGTGAGAGATGGCGATGCGACAAAGTTTAGACAAACATTTTAACTTTATGCAAATAAGCAACAAATGTGATGCAGCAACTGCCAATGGGAGCGCAGACAGTAACACCCATGATCTGATTTTGAAAACTGAAATAAATACATAAAAATACAATAAATAAAAACAAAGTATCATTCCATTGTAACACTAAAAATGAACATGCTCAAGGAAACTGCAGTAGTGTGTAAAGAATCACATGAAACTGCTCATTATGAGCATTTACTTCCGAGATGTCTTCATTCCCATTGGCAGTGCATTGCATTACTCATTTACATAAAGTACACGCCCACATCGCATCATCACTGGTTGTTGTTGCTCCTGTTGGCTCAAATCACTATAAATCGCCGTTACCATGAATGCACCTTTACACAGTGTCTTATCTAAACGCAACGAACAAGACATTTTCAGTTCTTTGTTTTTATGTTTTGTTACGCTGGATGGCTCCGCCCACAGTGCAATCTCACTGGTTTAAAATCCCGCTCCACACAGCTGTATAATAAACATGAAATATATTCTGATTGGATTTGTTGTGTTTCGCCATTTTAGTAAACATCATATGTTGGGTTTTTAAACCCAAATACATCAATTCATTGAAATTCATTCAAACATTTCAGACAAGACAGCATGAAGCCTTAAACATCCTTAAACATGTCTGATGCTTTAATGATTTTAATATTTAAATGTATTGATTAGTACAAATGAATAAATCAAAAGTGTCAAATCAAGGCTCAGGCTTGCCATTTCCCCCTTTGACTCCTGCGAAGTGACGTCACTTCCTGTGATGATGCCGTGTTCGGTGAGATTATGTGACCTAGTGCACACATTTACAGTAATTACGGCACCTCGATCCGATATTTTCTGTGAGCATATTTGGTTTTAACTTTACAATTCTTGTCAATGTGAAAATGCACCAACAGAAAGGATGCTGGCCCTTACGGTTTGCTGTGAAATGATGATGTGTGAACTGAGAGCGACTCCAGCGGAGGTCGAGGTCCTGAGTGTTAAAGCAGGTTGAAGGCTTCTCTTTCACTATTGCATACCCGTTACACACTGTCCACCCGCGCAGGTGACTGATGCATGCAGTGGTGTCCTGAACAAACCAAAGAAACGGACACAGGACACGATCCACGCTAGTAGATAATTACATACGGTGTACATGGAAAGGTCACCGGGAGGAAGGTTTTTTTATCCGTCAAGTCCTCACTCAAGGCCAAAAGTGCTGGTCTCTTCCACAGCAATCAGCAGTTTCTCGTACAACATGTTGTAGGATGGATACGGCGGAAGATCCAGACGGTTAAAGCATGTGTGCGCCCTGAGAAAGCAGACATGACACATCAGCAGCCTGACTGACAGTCTCATGTGGATTGGCCTCGAGTCTCTAAAATCAAGACCAATCTGTTTTCAGGTCTGGTCATGTTTTTATCATTGATGACAACGTAAAAAAAAATAAAATCAAAATAGGTTATATTATTAATGTTTATCTTAAATTATATTAATAAATACTATAACATTTTTATTATATTATACATTTTAAATTATATGAATAAATTCTCATTTTTAATTATTTATATTCTTAATTATATTATTAATGTTAATATTATTATATTAAAATACCATATATATGGTTTATTATATATTATCAATTTTAAGTTATTTAAATTATTATTTAATGTTCATTTTAAATAAACAATATGATTTAAAATTAACATTAAATGATAATATAAATAATTTAAAACAAATTATTAATATTATTAAAAGTGTTAATGTTCATTTTAAACGATTTATATTAATTACTGTTAATTTTAGAATTATTTATATTGTTAATTTTGATTTGTTAGTGCTAATGCTTAGCCATGGAAAACAAAATTTTGTATTAAAAAAAAGCAAATATCATGAAGGCGAATATTTTTCACTCTTGACAAATGGATAAAAAAAGTGCAAGTCAAACCATTTCAAAGTAAAATAAATCTGGAATATATTATAAAAATAAAATAGCAAGAGCAATATATATTTTTATATCTTTTACACATTTTTGTTGCCTATTTGAATTATTTTTTTCATGACTGAAAATTCAAAGGACAGGTTTATAATTTTGATAATTTTTCATATCTTATTTCATTTGGACGGAAATGAAAAAAAAAAATCATAAAATTAAAGTAAAATGATTTGCAAACGCTATTTATCTTAATATTGCAGAAGGAGTTTGGAAGAAACATTTGTAGAGCAATCTAATGCTTGCATTCCTTAGAGGGCCTGTATCTTTCATTATTGATATTCTCTGAATTCATGTTAAACATTTCCCACACCAGCTCAAATCAACATCAGAATTGTGAAAGATGAAAGAGTGTGTCACCGTACCTCGGGAGCGATGTGATCTTGCCCCATTTCTCGATGCAGAAGCGTCGCAGGCCGTTGCTCCCGCGCAGTGCGGTGAAGCCCTCGTACGGCACGCTGGAGGTGCCCGTCACAAACTGCAGCAGACGCAGTCTCTGTTCATTATTGAAGCGCTCCACTGCACCCCAGAACCACCGGATCACAATATGCCCATCATGATAACCTGACGACAACCAGGAGAGAGTTCAAATACAACTAGAATTTTTCACTTTTTCCATAGAAGCATCTCTGACAGCACTGAAAATCACTGACCCGCTTATTCATTCACGAAATGTAGGAAATTATATGATGAAAACATAAATCAAATATATAAAATGTAATTAATTCAAGGTCTTGAAATGACTTGAAATGAATCATGATACAATATATACTTGTATTTTTCAACATATGGATTTTATTGGCACGGCCATAATATCAAGCGTCTTTATGTTGTATGTATTTTTGTATTGGTGTGTATGTAGGTTTAAGTATGTCCTCTCACCTCCTCTGTACTCTGTGTTGTTTCTCCAGTCATTTAAATCAATCTCTGCTGTTCCTGCAATAACCAGCTCCAGCTCTCTGGCATCAAACACAGACA
>NW_015548301.1:353429-353604 GCF_001515605.1 Sinocyclocheilus anshuiensis | reverse complement strand
AATATATATATATATATATATAAATACACACAAACACACAGACACACACACACACACCTATATATGTGTATATTTATATATATATATATATATATATATATATACACAGTGTTGGGGTAACGCATTACAAGTAACGCGTTACGTAATCAGATTACTTTTTTTCAAGTAACTAGTA
>NW_015548301.1:347800-353413 GCF_001515605.1 Sinocyclocheilus anshuiensis | reverse complement strand
CTCCCCCACACTAATATATATATATATATATATATATATATATACACACACACACATATATTAAGGCAGGATTAGTTTCTCCCACCTGTCCGAACACTTCTTCATTGACAGTGAAGGTGAGATCCAGCACATCTGTGATGTCGTTGTCCTTCATCCACTGTAAGCTCTGATGAAACTCCTCATCCAGGTACTCCAGATCACTGAGATCCGTGGCTCTGCAGACAGGGTAACAATGAACATGTGCTTTTACAGTTCATACTTTACAGGATATTGTATTCTGATAAGTGCTAGACTGATAGATTGGTCTGGCCAACAAATCGACTGATATTTGGGATTACTTCAAGATTACTATGGCCGCTTAATTGATAAACAGATGTCCTTTGTTTAATTCTTTTTTTCAGTTCATAAAATATATACATATTTTTGAATTTTAAGTAAACAATGTGTGAAAAGTAATTATTTTTATTAAAATTAAAAAAAAAAAAATTAAAATGAAAAATTATTAATTATTAAACATTAATTTAAGCCATTTAATTTCATTCATGTCTCATTTTGTTCTTGTAATATTGCAATAGAGTAAATTTAGGTACATTTTTGACATTGAGATAGCTGTCAAAAACAACTGAATTTTCTGTAATTATCCATTGATCGTATCTAGATATCTGCTTCCTATTGGCTACTGAAAATCCCATTTCGGTCAGTTACTTATTTGTGAGCACACATAAACAGTTGTTCAAAAGCTTGGGGTCAGTCAATACATTTATTCAACAAGGATGTATTAAATTATTATTAAAAAAGCAAGTGCTGTTCTTTTAAACGTTCTATTAATTCAAAATATCCTGAAAAATCACTGAATCACTGTTTTCATGAAAATATGAAAACACAACTGTTTTCAGCATTAATAACGTCAACCTGGACCACAAAACCAGTCATAAGGGTCAATTTTGAAATTGAGATTTATACATCATCTGAAAGCTGAATAAGTAAGCTTTCCGTTGATGTATGGTTTGTTAGGATAGGACAATATTTGGTCGAGATACAACTATTTGAAAATCTGGAATCTGAGGGTGCAAAAAAATCTAAATATTGAGAAAATCGTCTTTAAAGTTGTGCAAATGAAGTCCTTAGCAATGCATATCACTAATCAAAAATTAAGTTTTGATATATTTACAGTAGGGAATTTACAAAATATATTCATGGAACATGATCTTTACTTAATATCCTAATGGTTTTTGGTATAAAAGAAAAATCAATAATTTTGACCCATGCAATGTATTTTTGGCTATTGCTACAAATATACCCAAGCAACTTAAGACTGGTTTTGTGGTCCAGGGTCACATATTACTAAATGTTCCTTGAGCAACAAATCAGCATATTAGTGACACTGTAGACTGGAGTAACATCATGTGACACTGTTGACTGGAGTAATAATGCTGAAAACGCGCAAAAAATCAATTACAAAACAATTGCATAGAACACAACACGCTCACAATTTGTCAATTTTGTCACCGTTTTCAAATTCTGCATGTAGTTGAATGCATTTAATGGTTTCTGGTCCACTCACAGTCTGAGGAGAGCTTTATAAAACGGGCGGGTGAAGAAGGCGTCCAACAAATACTGATGAATCAAAGCCAGGCCAAGAATTCGACCGCTGAAACGAAACCTGAAAACACACGTCACATCGTGCTGTCAAAAACACAGACATTCTGGCAATAACAACAGCAGCCTGTGAGAGCAGCCAATGACATAACTATTTATTTCTCAGTCAATGACAATTCAGTATGTGTTCTCATGCCACACAGGAAGTGGAAAGAACCTTACCATTCCAAATGGTTTTCCACAAAAGCAGACATGGGGCTGATCTGGACAGTGTATGTGTCGTTAGCGGAGTATTCAAACAGGCCATAGTAAGGGTTAAACAGCTCCTGAGATAGCAGGAAGTAAAACTCCCGTGATGGACCGCTGTAGTCCAGTCTGAAAAGAAAAGCAGAATTCAGATATAACTACACATAACTATTGCCTTTCCTCTGTGTTTATGCTTTCTGAATTAAAATAGTGTCACATTACCATTTAAAACTATTAAAAGACTATATATTTTATATACAAATATATTTGGCTATTTTTATTAGTTAATTCCCTTTGTGTCACTTCTGAAATGTACCAACAGCCTTGTTTGCTTTCAGTGTTTCAGTCAATTTGAGAATATATTCAGTAAAAGTGTTCATTTAATGTCAGCAATTATGTGTTATACATTGTGTTATATTTGCTGATATCTGTATCAGCACTAACAGTTTATCTGCCTCACCCTTCCTCTTCAACAAAGGTAATGTACAGCTTGTTTCTCTGGAGCTCTTTACGAGAGTAGGCCATGACCTGGTTAAATGTTCCTTCCAACAGATGATCTCTTCTGACGATCAATCTAAAAAACAACACGAAGTGAGAACTGTAGGACATTTATCTGGCAGATACTATTTTTTAGCATTTGTTAACATATTTAGTATTTGCTCAGTACACATTACAGTACATATGCATACATTAACATTCAAAAGTTTTTGTAAATTGAAATGAATATTTTGATCCATCAAGGACACATACATTAATAAGGTTCCAAATATTTGTATTTCAAATAAATGCTGTTTTTTTTTTTTTTTTAGACTTTGTGTTCATCAAAGAATTCTGAAGAAAAAAAAATATTTACTGTTTCCACAAAAACATTAATAAGCAGCAAAAACCTTTTTTTTTTTCTCTCTTTCAAAAACAAACATACAGAGATACTTAACGTCAAACAGAACACAAACAAAAATGGGGGCTACATATAACAAATATACATCATGGAGGGTAAAACATTACATTTTACAAACAACATTTTTTTAATATGAGAGACGCATGTATACATTTCTTGTTTCTAGTGATTGAAATCAATGAGTCATCAAATATTTTAAGTTCTTTACAAAAAAAATTAAAAGAGGTAGTAATAGACATTATTTTTTAGCAAAAACGATAATAATAATAATAAAAAAAAATTCTTGAGTAGAAAATCAGCATATTAGAATGATTTCTGAAGGATCATGTGACACTGAAGACTGGAGTAATGATGCTGACAATTCAGCTTTGCATCACAGGAATAAATTACATTTTAAATATATATGAAAACAGAAAACAGTTATTTTAAATTCTAATAATATTTCACAATTTTACTGTATGTTTGATCAAATAAATGCAGCGTTGGTGAGCATAAGAGACTACACACTTAATCTTGCCGGGTCCTTGCCCGTAGCCCTTTGCCTCCAGCTTCCTGTAGAAGTTGCGCAGTTTGGCTTCAAAATCTCTGCGGTAGGGCGCTGGTGCCCGAGCTCTCTGAGTCCCTAAAAAGACAGTCACAAATCATCACCACAGTTGTCAAATCTAGCTTACTATAAATATCAGTCATCAAGGAAAGACTGTCAAGGATCAGCAGGCCATCAAACAACTCGGAAAGAGTTCACCTTGAGAACAAACACACAAAAAGGGGAGATGATAATTCCGTGCATTACGTAAAAGACATATTTCAGGGCAAAGATTTTTGATAATGTTTCGGAGGACAGTTTTGTCTTCAATCATTTTTATCTGGTTTGTCTAAACATGCACAGCAGTCAAGTTCTACAAAAAAAGACTAGTTAACAACGTTAGGACGGAAGGAAACGTGGCAGACAAAGGTTTGTATATTCACACACTACAGGTTTGGGGTCTGTAAATGTGCTGGGGCAGCTGGGTTGGGACAGTATTTAAGACTGGAGAGCGGCTGACCTGGAGAGCTCTCACCAGACAGACAGCAGGCTGGAACGAGAGGAGTTCGCTCAAGGAAGCCTTTATCAGAGCAGATCAGAGCGCATGTCAATGAACTAAGACTTTCCTTGCAAACTTGAGGTTCTTCATGTAAATAAATCAATTTAAGAGCAATTTAACTGGTGTTAACATCCATCTCGGATCCTATCCCACTGCTAAATATGGGCTAATGTGTCTAAAGAAGGTGGTGAGAGACACATATTTAGGGCTCAAACATTTGCGAGTAAAAATAGGATGTGTGTGAACTGTAAAATGTGACCCTGGACCACTAGGGTATATTTGTAGCAATAGCCAAAAATACATTGTATGGGTCAAAATTATTGATTTTTCTTCTATGCCAAAAATCATTAGGACATTAAGTAAAGATCATGTTCCATAAACATATTTAGTAAATTTCCTACTGTAAATATATCAAAACTTAATTTTTGATTAGTAATATGCATTGCTAAGAACTTCATTTGGACAACTTTAAAGGCGATTTTCTCAATATTTTGATTTTTTTTTTGCACCCTCAGATTCAGGTTTTCAAATAGCTGTATCTCGGCCAAGTATTGTCCTATCCTAACAAACCATACATCCATGAAAAGCTTATTTATTCAGCTTTGAGATGGTGTATAAATCTCAATTTAAAAAAATTGACCCTTATGACTGGTTTTGTGGTCCAGGGTCACAAATGTATTTAGAACCATGTGTGTGAATGAGAAAATTCCCCACAGGTCCGGTTCTGTTTTATGAAATTAAGGTCGGCAGACGGCAATAATAAGTATATTAAATTGAATAACAAATGTCTTATCATTTTAGGAGGTCTTAAATTTGGGGAAAGAAAAACACTCTAATTCCTAAATACATTATTAAACTTTAAAAGACTATGACTTTATTAGGTAAATGTGAGTGCTGCTCGATCATGGAGCAGTTGCATGTTCTACAGGACTGCGGTTTCAGAAGAGTTTGCAATCAATGAACAGTGTGCATTTATGCCAAAAGATTGCTTAGGATCTACTGTTGATGAATTATGACCATGTTTACTTTAGTTTATATTGTAATATGATAGAGATGGTTGTGAGAGTGCATATTTTATCACCTTCATCTTTTTGAATGCGCAATAGTAAATATGCAATAGTAAAGCATAGACATTTCAAAATAAAAGTCTCAAAAACCTAGTGTACGTTTAGCATTCTAATAAATTCGTATAATAATAACACGTTTAAATATCTCCGTCCTTATATCCATTTACTAAGAGAAACACATTATTTGATCAATTTTCATTGCTCATTAATATTTTTTATGTGCTCCTTGGGAAAAAGTAAGCGTCAAGCCGTGGTATAGGAGATTTTGCTTTAAGCATTTGAGAAGGATGTTACTGGAAGGTGCAAATGAGGCCTAGGAATTTTTTGATTTGCAAACTTCACTTGAAGTCATATCAGGTCACATCTAAACAATGCATGCATTCTGCAGAGCATCTGAAGGCCTGTGTTTAAGCTCTCAGCTGACTCACCTGGAGAGTTTTGAGGTGAGGAACCAGGAGAGCAGCGTGGAGAGAAGTTGAACCCGGGGTGAAATGATGTGAGAGGAATGTAAGACATGATGTCCTCCTCAAACAAACTGAAAAGCAAAGCAAAACACGTTCTGAAAAAATCATGCATGACATTATAAATTTTACTCTCAGAAAACATTTCCTGTGCATTAATAATAATTCTTTTTTTAGCACGGTAGGGAGCTTTACCTTAACAGTATGACCAGGTCAGCATCACACGACAGCTTCTCCAGTCTCTGTGTGCCTTCGGTTCG
>NW_015548301.1:344150-347753 GCF_001515605.1 Sinocyclocheilus anshuiensis | reverse complement strand
TTCCCTACAGACATAATAAACACACCCGAACAACTGAGAACTGTTTGGAAGCACTAATGATGTATTTTGTTACAGTAACAGAGAAAAGTGTAGGGTCATACTTGAGCGAGTGATTCCTCGCCAGGCTCGGCTGCCGTTCCTGTAGCACCTCAAAGATGTTTGGTTGCCGTAAAAACACTACAATCTTATCATTGTATGCTGGGAAACAAATGGAAAAGAATTCATATCAACTCAACTGTATATACTCGATATTTATGATATATTGAGTTTCTTTGGTTATGATCATGGTAATTGTGATATTAATGTCAATTTTATTTGATCTGTTAAGGACCCTAAAGAACATGCCAAAGGACTAATTTCACGCTCCCTCCTTGTATCATGATTTTTTTTAAAGAGTCTCTTTTTTTTGTCAAAACAACCATAGATTGGCAAAGTCTGATTTATTTCTGCAAATCAGTTTTTGAAAGAATTCAAAATTTCAGCCACTGATTAATCACTCAAATGTCTTCACTAAAATATGTTATTATTACGTTGGTTGATATTGCTGTTTGTAACTATGCAATGTTATATTGATACATTCAAAATTTATTTGATTAAATACTGCATCCGGACTATAAATTTCTACTAAAATCTACTTTTGAACCCATTTCAGAACAAATACATAAATGTAAAGACATCCATTATGATGAAACAGAAATAAACTATTGTTTGGGATTGATAATTAATTTAATGTTTTTGAAAGAAATCTCTTATGCTCACTAAGGCTGCATTTATTTGATAAAATATACAGTAATGCTGTGAAATATTATTACAATTGAAAATAACTGCATTCTATTTGAATATATTCTAAAATATAATTTATTCCTGTTTCAGCATCATTACTCCAGTCTTCAGTGTCACATGATCTTTCAGAAATCATTCTAATATGTTGATTTGCTACTCAAGAAACATTTATTATTATGAATGTTGAAAACAGTTGTGCTGCTTTATTTTTTGTGGAAACTGGGAAACATTTTTCAAGATTAGTTCAATACAACAGCATTTGTTTGAAATTGAATTTTGTAACATTATGCTTTACAAATGCCACTTTTAAAGAATTTAACTTTTAACTTATTTTTAAAAACATTTTTAAACTAATTCAGAACAGGATTTTTTTTTTCTCTTTTTTTAGCTACATCGACCAGCCCTAAGTGCAACTATAACTGATCCGTCCGTTATTTGTGAATGGTTCATACCTAATGGCACTGGCTCCTGCTGGCTTTGGTTTCGTATGGCTGCTACCAGGCTGTTTCCAGGCCTGGCTAACAAGGACACCCCTCGGGTGCGCGACACCTCAGATGCCTGGAATTAATGTGGAAATTAATAAATCAATTATGTAACAGTCATTTCTGTATCATTTACGTGAGGAGAAATCAGCACAGTATGAAGTCAAAGGAGACAGACTGTCTCTAGATTATGAGTGTGTCTGACCTCTCCTGCGCTGTAGCTGCGTAATCTCTGCAGGTGCTGGCGGTGCGTCAGGTGGTTGGGCAATCTGCCGTTTTGCAAGGGGATCCTGGGATCAATGAAGGTTGTGGCACGGCTGTTGTGGTCTACAAAGAACGACTGCGGAGAAAAGTGAAGGAGAGACAGTTGAAATAATGGCTTGACGGACACTGAGGTGAGATGTTAGGAAGAGCGTGATGTGAGGTACCTTCCCCTGTGGGTCTGTTTTGATCTCCCAGCCCCGTGGCAGCTCCAGCTGAGCATCAGCAAACCTATTTAAAAAGGCCACCAGGTCACGGTTGTGCTGGTACCGCTCAAAGTTTCGGGCATCACGCCTGATCTTTAGGACCATGTGTTTCAGACACGAGCTGTTTGTGAACATACGATACGCCCCCTGTAAAAAAAAAAATGTTAACATGACACTAGCATAAACGTTTTAATTAAAACATTTCCACCACCAAGATTTTTTAATGTTTTTAAAAAAATGTTTTGCTCAGCAAGGCTGCATTTATTTGATCAAAAATACAGTAAAAACAGCAATACTGTGAAATATTATTACAATTTAAAATGACTGTTTCTATTTGAATATATTATAAAAATGTATTTTATTCCTGTGATGCAAAGCTGAATTTTCAGCATCATTACTCCAGTCTCCAATGTCACATGATCCCTCAGCAATAAGTCTAATATGCTGATTTGCTGCTCAAGAAACATTTCTTATTATTATCAATGTTGAAAACAGTTGTACTGCTGTATATTTTTGTGGAAATCGTGATTTTTTTGTTTTTGGAAATATAAATGCCTTTACTGTTAATTTTGAACAATTCAACGTGTATTAATTTTCTTCTGTAAGAAAAATTTTACTGACCCCAAAATTTTGAAAGATGAATGAATAGTGTGTAGTGTGGTGGAAACTCACATAATTTGCGTGGAGAACAGTGAAGAACTCTGGGTGAGTGATGAATTTGACTGCTGGACTCTGCAGCAGTAACGTGATCTTCTGACAGTGACTTGGAGAACCTGAAGAGTCTCTCCTCAACTCTTAAAGACAAAAATATCAATTAAAATGAATAAAAAGAATAAAAATGTTTATTCTTCTGCAAGGTCAAACCTACCACACTGACAAGACATGTGAGTTCTGTGTTAAGTTCCTATTTATCAATAGTACCTATTTATATGAGACGTTCTCACACGTAGATTTCAAAAGGCATGTTTTTAAGTTACTAAAATTTCAGTCGGTAGTCAATTTTCCCCAAAGAAAGCTATGAAATGGCTTTAGAAGACCTGGGCCCGTATTCACAAAACATCTGAAGGCTAAAAGTAGCTCATAACTTGCCGATTTAGGAGAAAATCTTAAAAATAATGGGCGTGTCAATCCTAAATTCAGGACTCCTACATTTTTGCTCTAAGTGTATTTCACAAAGCGTTTTAGCACTAAACCTAGCTCCTAAATCTGTGGAACGTTAGGAGTAGTGAAGAGGACTCCTAAGTCACTAAGACCAAACCACAAACTAGGCCTATCCTCCCTGCTGAAGAAAACAATAGAAACCATCACAGAAATTCTAATGGTTTTCACTACAAATACCATTATAAACATTACAAACCATCAACTTTTAACCATTAAAAAATGGTTTCCTGTAGTATGTTTTGGGACATGTTCCATTAGTGGTTTTAACAAGCCAACAATAGAAGGCGACCAATTACCAGTAGAGACCAACAGGCACCATGACAGTTACCATTAAAACCAATACAATTCCCATTATAACCAGTAAAACCATTAAAAATACTGTGATGGTTTCTATTGATTTTTTCAGCCGGGCTAAAATGGCTGTTGCCAGCAATCTGCCTCGAAACATAAGCATTTTAGAAACATGCTGCATTTATTTGCACACATATGTTTTCCCATGCATTTTTTTATTTTTTTTTATTTTGGAGGTTATCCCAACTCCAAATTTTCCTTTGATTATATCCTTTTCATTAACAAGTTGGGCAAGAAGTAACGTCTCGGTTACGTATGGTAACCCTCGTTCCCTGAAGGAGGGAACGGAGATGTCACGTCGGATGACCGACGAATTGGGATCTCGCTTAGAGAGACCAATCTACTTCGAGTGTAAACTA
>NW_015548301.1:330346-343879 GCF_001515605.1 Sinocyclocheilus anshuiensis | reverse complement strand
TGGTCTCTCTAAGCGAGATCCCAATTCGTCGGTCATCCGACGTGACGTCGAGAGTGACCGACTGAAAGGGAACAGCTGTTCTTGCGTCCAGTTTGGTTTTCTTCTTACTATCAGCCATGATTATTCTACTCTGTTAATTAAAAGGCTGTTCATATGCATATTCACTAATTGTTTACGAGGAGCACACATGTAAGAGGCTGACAATTAGCTGAACATATACTTGTTTAATTAGTGACACTTAACCTGCATGGCAACATAATATTGCGCTCTACAATATTTCTATGAATAAATCTCTGACAGAGACTATCAGCCAATCACTGTGTGCACAGTTTGTAAGTATGCTCACATCATCCATAGCAACGAGGTCAACCCCGCCCTTACTCTTAGCTTAAGACGTCTCTCTATTCCTTAGTAAAAGTTTGTCTCAGCAGCTTTGTGAATAGGTTTTAAGAGAAAACTCTTAGCTAAAAACCTTTACTGCTATTTAGGAGAACTCTTAGTGGTAAGATAAAAGGTTTTGTGAATACGGGCCCTGATTTGTAGCAAACTGCATATGCTACTTTTAAGTGTGTGTTTTTTTACACTTGACAACCATTGGTTACTGTCTACATTTGTTATATGCAAATGAGCAGGTCCAGATGGAATCTGCAAGGTTTTTGCACATTTTTTGCACATTTTTAAACATGGTAAAATGTGTCAAATGCAGATGAGAAAATTATACTCTATTTGGTAGCTGGACAAATTATCAAATGGACTAGAAAAGAGAATTCTGCATTGGAGATTGTACAAAAAACACAAAAAACAAACAAGATTTTGACTGACATTAGCATGAGTAAATCATTTCCACGTTTTGGGGGTCATTATGTTTGATGAGTGTGAAGTTACCGGCTGTCTGTGGAGGCGAGTCTGTCTCAGTGTTGGCTGTTCTCTCGTTGCGGGGGCTGCCTGACTCCTCGTCTCTCCTCTCTGTGGCCATCGTCCTCTGGATGGTCTGGTACCTGATAGGAACCCGAGTATTGCTGTTATTAGTCACTAATATTGGTACAGTACGACTTCCATTGTAAAGAATCTTTTACGAATATTTCTAACCAAACCCCCTCACTTACATAACTCCTTTGCTGCTCGATGGTTCAGTAAAGCTGTGTGCTTTGAGAATAATCTAAATTTGCCATCTACTGCTTGTGGACTATTAAATAAACAGCATTTAATTACACTCTAAACGGAAACATGATGAAGCACCTATATTTTTGTCCTGTACGTAGGTGGCAAAAGATTGCATGTTTATAAGCCCATGTGAACGTGCTTGGTTTATAGAAAATTGCAGCATTTGACCCAAAAAAGAGAATCACTGGAAAATGAATCATTGGCGTTGAGCATTTTTATAAAGGTTGCTGTAGATTTTACTGTTACATGTGCCTATTTGGTTAAACTACAGCAACATAGTCAGTCATACTTTGCTAAATACAAACCACTTGATTCTGACCAATAATGCATTAAAGTAATGCATCAAAATTAAGTGAAGTTTATGCTTACATCAAGAAAAAAAATATCTGTCAATGGGGTAAGAAAAATACAATTGTTTCCTCTTTGAATTAAGCTTATTTTTCTTACCCCACTGAAAGATATTTTTTCATGTTTTAAATAACGGCACAAATACCAGTAAACTGACTACTGTAAGTTTTAGTAAATCATGTTGCGTTAATCATTTAAATACTCTCCTCCAATAAATTTAGCATATAAAATTTAAACTCCTACAAATGCATATGAAATAAAGTCATCCACAAAAATACCCATGCCCACACTTTCTCACTTCATTTTTTTCACTTCACGTCTTCAGTAAATCCTGACAGTATTTGTTTTTTGCACTGGTGCATGCTGTTAATAAATCTGGCCCTTAATATTTTGTGTCATTTTGCATCTCAAATGCATCTTGACTTAAAAATGCTTATATATTTGCACTGTAAAACAAGACAATAATAATATTAAGAAAATGACTTTTTGCCAAATTATTAGTTTTCTAAAACAATGGAAAACAGTTAAATGATAAAAGACACCAATGTTCAATGAATACATCTTTAAAAATGAATAAAACAATTAGTAATAAAAGTAATATAGTTCATTAGCCTAAATGTGGGCTGATTACTGTTAAGTAGGTGCATTGGTAACATTGCAACATGGCTCATCCAATCAGATCTGAGAGTCAGAGCTAAACAAATTAAACATATGGAGTCGGTGAAACTTCATAAGATACACCATGAACGCAATTCAACTGATCTGTATTCTAGATGTTTTTTTTTTTAATAAAAAAAAATAGAAGTGTAAAAATATTGGTATACACACAAAACTGTTGTTATTAAAACACCGTGTTGTTTACCTCCTGTTGAGCTGCTCCATCTGTTGGACGGAACCAGACCTGCGCAGGCCATCCGGCGTGGCTGCGGATGTTGGCCGTTGCCAAGTGGTGGTCCGGTTAATGTGATCCACATAGAACACACGACCGTGACTGTCAATACGGGCCTCCCAGTCTGAGCGTGCCAAACAAAACAAACACACACATTTGAAGCCCAAATCAATATTCTGGTCTGCCAAGTATTTCAAATAAGTCTGATAGCTTAAAAAATGATAGTGGATCTCTCTAATTAGGACATTATTTACAAAAACCTTCATGCAATTTTTATTATGTGAATGCCTCAAAGATCCCCTCAGTGTAGGATGCTTCAGATTTGACTCATTTTAACATAAACACACACACAAAGCACAGTAGCGTGACGAAGTGACAGACGGTCTCGAGTGGGTCACAGAATTACGTTAATCAACACTAAAATCTCACAGTGTGGGTTAGTGAGAGTGACACTAGAGATGCTCAAGTCTGATATGAAAGTTGCTTGCGTGTAAGTAGTTGTAGTTTGACTCTACACAGCTTTGAAATGCAATGAAAAATATGAGGGCAGGCACATCAGGAGAAAGTGATACGTTTGGATCGATTTGAACAATTTCGATTTGCTGCAATATTTTGTAACTTCGATTACCAAACTTGGAAAGCAACATGCATAAACAGCAATAATTTTTCACAAATGAAGAAATCTATAGACATTTTCATGAAGTAACATTTTTCTCATAATAACACAATATCTGATGTTTCATAATAGACACAGGACCCCATATTATACATTTAAAATTATACTGGTTAGAATTTTTTTTTTTTTTTTAAATCTTGTTTCATTCATCAGTTTATATAATGATTATTTAAAATACAATACAATTAAATAAAAAAGTTACTTTAGCATTCCCATATATATAAATTTATTATAATATATATTCTAATATAAATGTATACATTTATTCAATTCAATGACAAATGTATTAATTATATATATTTTTTTATTTCCCAAGAAAAATACTTTTGTAAAGTATTTTTAAATTTTAAGTTTTAATAAAAGTGAGACAAGACTGTAAATACTGTACATGTGCATTATTGTACGGCAAAACTTACTCGGTGGCAGCGGCTCGTCTATGGTGGGATAGTGATGTGGGTCGGGCCGCAGGGCGGGCAGCTGGCTCACTGCAGGATGGTTACAAGGCAAAGGACATTCTCCTAAACACACCACAAACACAAGCCAGGCCATTCTTCATAGATACTTTTCTATCACAAGTCCGCAAAAGGGAAATCCAGATCTTTTTTAAATAAAAACCCACAATCTATGCATTCTACCAATAGAAGTCTACTCACTTCTGCTGCTTGGTCCAGCTACCGGTGATTCTCCGTTACCCATAATGCCGTGCGGGCTCTGGACGTGACTATCCGGTGCCTCCTCCCATTGACAGCTCCCGTCCCCTGGCTCCCGGCTCTTAGCGCCCTGTCCTGTCTCTGCCTCCAATCCCAGAATGTCGTTCAATCTGTCCATCTCGTCCTCATCATCCTGTGAGGAAAACACAGTGCTCTCTGACCGCCGTGCGCTGTCTAGAGACGGCGCCCGCACGGGGCCCGAGGCCCTCTGCGCCATGTGACTGCAGCACGGCACCGGGCTCAAATCGCACTCGCTTTCTCCTGGTGACCTTTGACCTGTGGTTTGTCCCTCAGCCCCGAGCGGCTGCCCATCTCCGTCGAGCATCTGAATGAGGTCAGAGAGGCGCTCGTGTGAGCGGCTGCGGGGCAGCGTCCTGCGAGGGCCGTTGGGTGTTAAAGTGTGAGGCTCAAGGGTCTCTTCCTCGTCTTCCTCTTGTTCTTCTATGCCCTGTGGCCGGTCGGGTTCAGGTCCAGCCGCGTCTCCTGGTTGAGGCTGGGTGGACGGGAGGCTGTGCAGCAGATGGTGGATTCGGATGTAATGGGAGCGTGGCGTCTCCGGTTCGCCACAGGCCGAAGCGATGACCGTCTCCAGCTCAGACACGGGTAGGGAACAAGGCCGCGGCTTCCTTCTCGGTGTGGTTCTGATCCTCAGCGAGCAGCCTTCCTCTAGATCCACATCTGGTTCTTCCGAAACCGGTTGCTGTTCTGAGATGGCCTCCTCTTCGACTCCTGCAGGATCTCCTGAAGACTCTGCAGGCCCTTCGGTAAAGGCACTATCATTTTCTTCCTCTTCTTGGG
Organism: Sinocyclocheilus anshuiensis; assembly: GCF_001515605.1. Lineage (NCBI taxonomy): Eukaryota > Metazoa > Chordata > Actinopteri > Cypriniformes > Cyprinidae > Sinocyclocheilus > Sinocyclocheilus anshuiensis. The sequence continues at coordinate 339,294 of NW_015548301.1, read as the reverse complement.
GCGTCTCTTCCACTTCAACGTTGGTCTCTTCTTGCTCCATTTGTTCTCGGCTCTCGACTGCTGCTGCTTCCTCCTGATGCTCCGGATGCGTCTGCTGCTCTTCCTCTAAAGGCTCTTCCTCTACAGCATCTGCTTCAGCTGATTCAACATCCATGGGCATTTCTATAGAAGCCGTTTCTTCATCTAAGGGCAACTCTGGGGCTCCCTGGTCCAAACTCATGGTGTCTTCTGCCTGAGGCTGGACTTGAGCTTCTGCTGCCGCCACTGGTTGCTCTGTACTGAGAGACATGTCCTCATCATCTGTGGAGAGGACAGAAACCTGTGACCTACAAGCACATAATGTATACACGAAAGTACTAGCTTGTAAGCATGCATGATATACTGGTGATCACGTGACTTTTTAATGTTATGAGTGGCCTGATTAGACTATTATTAGAAGTAATAATATGTTGGCCTATTATATTACATAATTACATCACTAGTCAAAAGTTTGAGGTCAAAGAGCATTCAAATAGAAAACAGTTATTTTAAAATATAATAATATTTTACAATATTACTGTTTTTACTGTATTTTTGCTCAAATAAATGCAGTCTTGGTGAGCTTAAGAGACTTAAAAACATTTAAAAAAGAATACAAACCAAACTTTTGAATAGTAGTGTATTTTTATAAGGACAATGAGAAAAAGCATAGGATTGGATGAAATGGAGTTTATTTGTGAGGTCAGATCAGTTTGAAAAGTAATAGCACATCCTTAACAAGCCACTTGATTTGAGACATTAATTGAGTTACCTGACAAAGATTGGTATGTTTAGTTTTGAACAAACCTGCCATAGTGATGCCTTTGCAAGCGAATTGAATGTCAAAACTAATTTTAATATCAATAATGTAAGCAGTTATTATAACATAATATTAAGATATCTGATATGATAAAAAATTATTATTAACAGCTGAAATTTCCATATCAGTCTGTCATGATTGTCTAGAGCTCTTTGTTTAACGTAGCAGACTGTACACTATGAACGTGTTAATGATTTATATTCAATAAAAAGTAGATTAAAAATCTGTATTTACCTGGATGGATGGAGGATGTAATCTCAAACCTGAACTGCAGCTGGCCACTGACATGCTCAGTTGGAAGCCTCCGACCCAGAGTGTAGCTGACCACTCGATCACTGCGACAAAAAACATGAACAAACACCTCAAAATTAGCATTTCAACTCATTAGCATAACAAACCAGGCCCATATTCCAAAATGTTACAAAAGAGCCTATTTTACTTCTTAAGTTAAGTGCAAGCTTCTTTATCTTTTTGAGCACATACCCGATCGCATGTTTCTCCAGTAATCTTTGCACTGGCATGGACAGCTTGCCCAAGAAACGCTTTATGATGGGTCGGCTTTTGGCAAACTTGTCTTTCACCTCGATCTCCAACACATCCGTGGGCAGAGACACAAAATTAAAGCGCTACGAGCAGGAAATACAAAGACACAGAGGAAGAAACAGCAATCATTACAAACAAACCTTGTAACCTAAAGTGAAAAAAATCATGTTGTATCAACAAATGTGCATTTTAAAAAAGAATGTAAATGCAATGTGAGAAGTTGTCCTTCATCAGAGTTGGATGTTGCTGGTGTAAAAGACACTGCCTTTAATTTATGCAACAAAAGCCAAGAACTAAAAACAAACAGATAAAATGGTCATAAAAAAAGGCAACCAAATATTCATGTGTTCATATTTGGCATGGAGCTTCACATTTGTGCCTGTATGGGTAGTTCATGCTTTGCATGTCGATTGAAGAAAATTTTTTGTTTTCTTCAACATCAATATTTTAGTTTAATTTAATTAAACCTATAATAATTAAGGACTGAAATTTAGCATTATGATCACCTATAAGACATGTAGCACTAACCAAAAAGTATTCCTTCAAATAATGATAGTAAGGAAACAAACCTGCCTTCCATCATTCATTCTCCACGTCTTGACCTATTTTAATCCACTGCTGTAAGGCGATCTCCTCTACTCTTCTCTAATCTAATAAAAGCACTTAGCGGAAGACAGTATCAGCCAGAAACAGCCACTCTACAACATGAAAACAATCCCATCAAATCCAGGTGATCTCATCCACACCAATAAGATGTAGTGATGGGAATCATAAAAAATTTAACATTTCTGATTCTGAATCCCTTTAATGATTGCAGTTATTTTAAGGATTAAGTACTTTTGAGAAAGCACCAAATAATTCATACTAACTGCATTTCTGTCATGACAACTCTTGGAGGGATTGGCATGGTAATGTACATGACAATGTTAATGTATTTGGTCTTGGCGGAATAGATCTGCTACGCTGCTGCTGCTGCGGCAGAGCAAGTACCGAGACTTGCTACTGCCAATACATCCACAACATGCTGCTGTGAGCATGTAAGAACTATTGCTGCTGCAAATATAACATACATGAAATAACCCCCATATAGCATACATGAATCACCTCGTAGCAGATCTATACAGGTGGAGCTGGGGAAGGTGGAGGGTCTCTGAAGCAAGCTGCAACTGCTACGGCAAGCACTAGTCATATATTTGAATGTTGAGCAGCGAGCTCATTGGCTACCGATACAGGAGAGAACCAATCAGCTGTGCCATGTGATAATGATGTCATTAGGTCAGATTGAGTTAGACCTACCGGACTGCGCCATCTAGAGTTTCATGCCAGAACTCTGTATATACTACTACTGTTCAAAAGTTTGAAGTCAGTAAGTTTTTTTTTCTGAAATAAATTACTGCTTTAATTCAGCAAAGATGTAGTAAAATGACCAAAAGTGACCTGTGCTTTGAAAAAAAAAAAAATTTTCATCATTACATTATAACATATTTGTTTCCATTAATTTAACTTCACAATCGCTTCTGTCATTCTACTGTTTCCAAAGTTTGAACTCGAAAGTTCAAGAAATGAATACTTTTACTCAAATATGAATGATGCATTAAACTGATAAAAAGTGACAGTAAAGACATTTATAATGTTGCAAAAGATTTATATTTCAAATAAGTGTTGTTCTTTTGAACTTTCATCAAAGTATCCTGAATAAAAACGTATTGTGGTTTCCACAAAAATATTAAGCAGCACAATTGTTTTCAACATTGATAATAATAAGAAACGTTTCTTGAGCAGCAAATCAGCATATTAGAATGATTTCTGAAGGATCATGTGACACTGAAGACTGGAGTAATGATGCTGAAAATTCAGCTTTGCATCACAGGAATAAATTACTTTATAAAACATATACAAACAGTTATTGTAAATTGTAATAATATTTCATACTATTACTGTTTTTACTGTATTTGTATTGTATATATGTTTTTTACTGTATCAAATAAATACAGCCTGGGTGAGCATAAGATACTTCTTTCATAAACATTAAAAAAAAAGTTTCAAAGGTAGTGTATAATGTTTATATATAGTATTATTGGCTGTTTTAGACCAATGATTTTGTTTGTGACGCAAATCATACAGTTCTTTTATTTTCCATGAATAGAATTGGTTCTCAATTCCAAGCTCTACAGAGATGACATCCTGTGCAATGAAGATTCGAACAAAATCCTATCCATCAGTCAACAGGACAGTGAGCTGTATTTGTGATTCTGCAGTGACGCATTACGTTTATTTGCAGAATAAAGGATTTACATGACAAACTCCATGTGGACTCTGTACAAAGCTCAGAAGGGTAGCGTTGGGTTAAACATCTGTGAATAAATAACGCTGGAATCAGATATTGTTTTGTTAAGATAAGGATTTTAATATATTTTATATATTTTTATATGTTTAATCTAGTGTGTGTGTGCGTTTGTGTGCTTCCCATACCTCCCTCTGCCAAACAGGATTAATGGTATTGCAGACGATGCCTGATCTCTTCTCCTGGCCATGGTGAGGCAGGGCAGGGAAGATGCTGTGCTTGCCGGGGTGGATGGCAATCTTCAGGTAGGGGTCGGGGTTAAAGAACATGCCTTTCTTTAGCCCAGTGGCCTGGAAATCTGCCCACAACATAAAAACAGAGAGATGAATGAGAACAGAACAGAGCAAAATACAACTGAATTAAAACAAAACGGCACAGAAAGACACATCAGCATATAAAAGAAGAGAAGCAAGCACAATACAGTACAATAGAACAGACTATAACAGAAGAGAATAAATCAGAAAAAAACAGGTACTGAAGAGAACAAAACAGAAAAATAATATTCAAGAGATTAAAACAGAACAAAATAGCATATAACAGAGTCAAATAAAACAATAAACAACAGAAGAGAACAAAACAAAACCGAATGGAACCAAAAAAACAAAATAAAACAAACAAAACAGAATCGAACAAATAAACAAAACAAAGAACAGAACAGAACAAAAACAAAACAATAACAGAATAAAACATACAAACATAGAACAAATAAACAAAGAAAAACAGAATAGAACAAAATAAACAAAACAAAACTGAACGTTCCAAAATAAACAGAATGAAAAAAAAAAACTGAACAAAGTAAACAAAACATAATAGAAAAAAATAAACAACAGAAAACAGAAGAGAATAAAACAAAACAGTACACAACAAAACAGAATATAACAGAAAAAAACAATTGCAAGTAACGAAACAGAATGGATTAAAATAGAACATAATATAAGAAAGAAAAAAAACAACAACAGAATATTACAGAATAGAACATTTCATTATATAATGTGATGACCAAGACCAAATTTGCATCTTAAAAATCTCTAAATTGCTCTCCAAAGATGAACACCATTAACCAAAAAGCACCTTGTGGAAGAAACATGTAATTGGGGTAAATATGTTCCTATAGTTTACAGCAGACTGAAAGCAGTGGATCAATCATGAAATCCTCTGGAGACACTAAATATAGAAGCATAAATATTGATACATCTTAATGACTGTCTGGTCATGCCAATTTTTACACAACACAAACCTGAGAGAGAGAAGCTGATGAGTCTTCTGCTGCCTTGACTCTGAGGTAAGTCATCTGTGGCCACCGGCTTAAACACCTGAAAGCAGAAAGTTCAGTGTAAAATGTCTTCGATTTCACTGGAACCAGTAAACACCTTTCACATAATATCAGCAGCAATACCTGATCAAAAACTACGACAGAACATTTCTTCCCTTATATGTTTTGGGCAAACAGTGCTGTATGCTTCACAACATTATATGAGGCAATCTCTGAGTTCTCACCAAAAAACAAACAAAAAAAAACCTTGTAATTTTGTTCCCCATTGCACACAATAAAATAAATGACAATGTAAATGGTAAATTTAAAAAGGTAAGTTTAAAAATGTGCCACAGCAACTCAGATTTCCTTTTGTAAAATACCTTTTGACTTGACTCAATCATGTCAGATTTTTCACTGCAATTCTTAATAATGCAACCAACCAATAGGCTAGCCATTTTAAATGGGATGAATGTATTGCTGACACTGGACAGGACAGAACAAGACAAAAATGAGAAAGATTCAAGGATGTTTAAGTCTTTTTGAAATTGAATGATCACAAAAATAAAATGTTTAATGTAAATAAATGATGAACATACGTTCTCAAGTGTGGAGAAAAATAATTTGCTGTAGAGTTTGTAAAAATGTATTCCTTTCACATGCGGAAATAAAATGTTAATAGTTCACCCACATAGGAAAATGATGTCATCATTTACTCACCCTCATGTTGTTCCAAACTTATAAGACTTTGGTTAAACTTTGAAACACAAATTAAGACATTTTTATTGAAACCTGAGAGATTTCGGTCTCTCCACTGAAAGTCTAGGTAACCACAACTTTGAAGATCCAAAAATGTCATACAGGCATTGTAAAATGAATCCATATGAATCAAGTGGTTTAATCTAATGAAGTCTTATGAAGAGATACGATGTAGGCGGGAATTATTTGTAATGATATTCTAATGAGCTGCTTTGTGATATTGTGAAAGCCCGGAAAACAAACGCTGTAGTCCAAACGAGCCGTTCATTGTAGTTCTTGAAAAGGGATTTTTAAAAAACGAAATATCTCCCTTTGGAGTGGACTTTGAGATTTGTAACTTTCTAGATCTTTTTTATGCCCAAACATACACACTACACACTGACTAAAATTAAAAAAGTGAAAAAGCATAATAGGACCCCTTTAAATGATGAACAGATTTAATTTATTCTTTTATTTACATCTAAACAATGAGGTTTGTTTCAGCTTGTGTTGCTTCCGTGTTTACCATATGTGATGTGCTCTATGTATGTGTGTTTACAAGTGAATACAAGCCTAAATTAAAATTGCTCATTATATAAAGTGATCATATCTCTTTACAAGACTTGGATTAAGCCACTCAATTCATATGGGTTCATTTTACATAATTTTTGTGACCTTTTTGGATCTTCTAAGTTTTGGTTCCCTGGACTTTCAATGGGACAGAAACCTCTCATCTTAATTTGTGTTTTGAAGGTTAACCAAAGTCTTAAGGGTGAGCAAATGATGTCAGAAGTTTCATTTATGGGTAAACTCACACTTTAAGGTCACCATAAAGGCCTGTGTCTTGGAATTGGTACACTTTAGCTTTAAGAAACAAAAAGAGAGTTTGGCTGACTCTGTGGCTATGGAGGTAGGCCTGTATTAAGCCACGAAATGATAACCTGAGATTATCTGCAGCATTAATCCTCTGAGAAACAGATGGCACAGACTATTCTGCTCTTGAAAAACTCTTGATGAAACGTGACGAAAGAAAAACAGCAGCATTCTCTACACATCTGCAACATGATGCAGCAGCACTGTACACATACGTCTGTTCCTCACCACTGCTCAACTAAAGACATGATGTATGGAGATTTAAGCATGACTCAAAATAAAATATATACACGTCTTTTCTTTCGCTCACCGGTGCGGAGGGGTTCTTCACGGTCACACATGGCGTTGTGGCCCGCAGGGCTCCACTCACTCCATGATAATATTTAAAACAGATCTTAGTCTCTGCTGAAAAAGAACCAAGCACAGGAAAAGGTCACAGGGAGAAACTTTTTGCAGATTTTACATATTCAAATTTGTTTTCTCTTTCAGATACGCATAACTCATCTATTCATGTGGGGCTACTAAAATACTGTCTAGAAGATAAACATTTCCACCCTATAAATTACAAATTCTGTCACTGACTAGAAATAGCAGGTAGCCAAACATTGTCTGTGTATCATTTGTACTTTATTTCAGGCCCCTTCAATCAGTTTCCACCAGTCTGGAAGGAAGTGTCTAGAAATATTCGTGACTGGTTTCGTTCATAGTAAAAAATAGCTGAATGTGGTTGTCAAATAATAAAAAAAAAAAAAAAAGGGGCTCCTGACTATGTCCCACCCCAACTTCCTCTTTACGAATAGGAAATAAAATACTGTGACAGAAGAAATCTTGCTTGCTATTTGAGAAATAATGGCCTGAACTTATATTTTAATATTTATAGCATTAAAAATAATATAATATTTAGGATTAATTTTAATATATTTTAATTTTAAATTTATAGGAAATACAAAAATAATCCTCACAAACTGTATGACATCTGGGTAATTAGAATGAAGTAGATCAATCCCAAAAAATATTAATCAATCTTAAAACACCATGAACATCCTCAAATAAATAAAATTTAACATTCAGTTAAGATCTTGAGAGGGGCCTTATGATTTCCATAATGTGGAAAATGCAGATGGAATTGTATAATTGAGTTATAAATTTACCGTATAATGCAGAATGTCACTGAAGTTTTGGCTTAATTGGATTAAGTGAGGCTGTACAATTAATAAAATTAAAATTGCAATATGGACTAGTGTCTTTGATTATTAAACTGCAAAAAGACTGTTATTTAAAGGGGACATAGCACACACAGTTTCTCATGTTAATCTTGAGTACCTATAGAATAGTATTACATCCTTCATTTAATTTACAGTACATTTACATTTAGTCATTTATCAGATGCTTTTATCCAAAGCGACTTACAAATGAGGACAATAAAAGCAATCAAAACCAACAAAAGACAAAGTCACAAACAACCTTAAGCAGCTCTAATGGCATCCTGTGTGTGGGAAATAAGTGGCTGTAATGCTGTATCATTTAACAAGCATGCTTTACAAAAATGCACATACGTTCTACGAAGTAGGAGCTGGCCTCGATCTTCCAGACGATCTGACCTTTGTGGGAGCCGTTCACACCTCTGTTTTTGTAGTCCAGAAAGTTCTCTGACAGAACCTCATCTACGAGAAATAGAAGAGAAAAGCCTCTTATCTTATTCTTTATGTCGTACAGAGAATCACATCTTTGATTATTCATTCATGACAGCTTTAAAAAACGAGAAAGCTTTTGACTCTTTAAAAGACACATACACTTTAAGGCTCAAATTCAAGACAAAGAGCATTTAACAGCCTTTAAAGGCCATCTGAGAACCTTTATGACACCAGACACACGTGAAACATCTATATTGCTACTATTGTAATCCACAGAGCTGTCTACAGCAGAAGTGTGTGGTCTTCAGTTGACGGACAACCTGGTACTATTTTTCTGTGCTGCAGAGCTACTCCAGCCACTTTATTTTTCCCTGTCGATCTGAAATACAATTACATTATATATAATGCAAATATCACGTTTTTTATGTTTAAATAAAATATATGATTTTTACAATTAATTTAATTTGTTATAAATAATTTAAACTACCAGTCAAAATTAAGATTTTTTAAAATGATTTTAAAAGTATTTTATGTTATGTTAATCAAGGCTGCCTTTATTTGATTAAAAGGTAACACTTTACTTGAAGGGGTGTGCATAAGACTGACATGACACCTTCATAATCATGACATGGCACATGTCATGAATATGAAGGAGGTTTTATGCATGTTTATGACAACTGTCATTAAGTGTCATTCGCTCAGTTATGTCATTTTTAATGCAAATAT
>NW_015548301.1:325566-328426 GCF_001515605.1 Sinocyclocheilus anshuiensis | reverse complement strand
TAAAATAAATAATTATGTACAACACACACACACACACACATATATATATATATATATATATATATATATATATATGTGTGTGTGTGTGTGTGTGTGTGTGTGTGCATATGTATATATGTATATACACACACACATACAAAGAAAACAAGGAGACAGAATAGAAAAAGAATATAGAAAGCTAGTGAAAGCTAACGCGCCAACATAAAGCTTCGTTGTGCTATGGATGGCCCGAGTTCAAATCCCGGCTTGTGGACCTTTCCTGATCCTGCCCCCACTCTCTCTCCCACTTCGCTTCCTGTCATTACACTGTCCTATCTAAAATGCCAAAAAAAATCTTTAGAAATACCCCATCATACGTCCAACTAATTTTTTTAAACTTTGGCCATGTTTTGCATGAGAATCCAACTCTTTTAACAGTGTAAATAAGTCAGAATGTATGAAATAGCATTTGACATCCCCTTTAAATAAATTTTTCACTACACACTGCCAAAATAAATACTTGAAAGAAATTATGACAGACATGTATTACTATTTATAAGGCTTTTTTCATTTGATTACATTGTAAAAGATTCAATAAATTGCTAACATTTTATGATTTCTATGTTTACATGCTTTTAAAATTAAAATTTAATTAGCCTATAAGAAATATTAAAATGCAAACATAATTTAACATAGTAAATGAAAGAGAGCTGATTTTGCTGACATGTTCGGCCAAACCATTGTGCTCTAGTGGGCGATGTGAGTCTGTATGTAGGCACCATTATATCAAAGAGGTGGCCTCTGTCCACTGGCCCACGGCCCTTGGGATGCCGTTTTCTCTCAACACTAAAAGTGCCAAAAAGAAATGAGAAAAAAGCAGCAGCGTATGAGCCATATGGCCTTGCAGTGTGCTTTCTGGACTGTCAAGCAAAAACAGCGTAGCCTGATATAACCTTCAAACAGCTTTATATTAACACAAGCACACAGGAATGTTTTCATGAGATATGAGAAGTGTTTTTCCACGTGCTAGTAGACTGTCACACCTGAGTGAATTTCCCTTCACACCTCTTATCTAAAACATCATCAAACAAATAGTTAGCATGGAAGTGTTTGCTTTGGGGTGTTTGTTACCTTAGCAGCCATACAAAGTCACAAACAACCTTAAGCAGCTCTAATGGCATCCTGTGTGTGGGAAATAAGTGGCTGTAATGCTGTATCATTTAACAAGCATGCTTTACAAAAATGCACATACGTTCTACGAAGTAGGAGCTGGCCTCGATCTTCCAGACGATCTGACCTTTGTGGGAGCCGTTCACACCTCTGTTTTTGTAGTCCAGAAAGTTCTCTGACAGAACCTCATCTACGAGAAATAGAAGAGAAAAGCCTCTTATCTTATTCTTTATGTCGTACAGAGAATCACATCTTTGATTATTCATTCATGACAGCTTTAAAAAACGAGAAAGCTTTTGACTCTTTAAAAGACACATACACTTTAAGGCTCAAATTCAAGACAAAGAGCATTTAACAGCCTTTAAAGGCCATCTGAGAACCTTTATGACACCAGACACACGTGAAACATCTATATTGCTACTATTGTAATCCACAGAGCTGTCTACAGCAGAAGTGTGTGGTCTTCAGTTGACGGACAACCTGGTACTATTTTTCTGTGCTGCAGAGCTACTTTATTTTTTTTATTTTTCCCTGTCGATCTGAAATACAATTACATTATATATAATGCAAATATCACGTTTAAATAAAATTAACTGAGCGAATTACACTTAATGACAGTTGTCATAAACATGCATAAAAAACCTTCATATTCATGACGTGTCATGTCATGATTATGTAGGTGTCATGTCATGATTATGAAGGTGTCATGTCAGTCTTATGCACACCCCTTCAAGTAAAGTGTAACCGATTAGAACAGTAAAAACAGTAATATTGTAAATGCAGCCTTGGTGAGAGACTACTTTCAAAAACATTTTAAAAATCTTACCGACCCCAAACTCAAGAATCATAAAACACAACCAAACAGAAACACGCTCACCAATGAGGTACATGCCAATCCAGTCACCCGCGTCCACTTCCTCCTTGATGTCCCAGCTGAGGGTGATGTCCTGCGTCTGGCCGATGGTGTAGCTGGAGGTGCTGACGGTGAGGGTGGAGCGGCAGTGAGAGGTCACGAGGTCGGTGTCGCTGGTGGAGCGCAGCACGGCCGCCGCCAGCTCCTCCGGTATGCCGTTCTGGAAGTCCACATTGGGGAACTGCTCAGGGTTGAAACTGTGCCGAATCGGGTCCTTACATCGCCGCCTGCCCTGAGATGCGCGAGATGGAGAGGCCATAGCTGCAAGCCCGAGAAACCTGTTCTGATACAAGTTCTGAGAAAAAAAACAAGAAGGAAGAGTAAAACATGATGAATCCCTCCATTACTATACGCAAATGCTCTTTTGGAACATATGGTGTGCAAATCCAACCATCAAAAGAACAATCGTGTCCTGGGGGGTTATATATGTCCCATATATGGAGTATTTTTATTCGTTTTGTTAATAAAAGTTCTGAGTTTGACGTTGTTGTTGCTTGAATTGAGTCAAAGCAGAATTGCCGCTAATTTGAAAGTGAAAGTAAAACGCGCACGGCGCTTTTTCTAGCTATTTGAAAGCCAAGAAATCCGAGGAAAAGAGGGAAAACTCAAATGAACAATTGCTTGATGCTGAATTGCGGCAATTCAATTTCTGCTAATTTGAAAGTGAAAGTAAAATGCTCACGGCACTTTCATTTGAAAGCGAAGAAAAGAGGGAAACTCAAACGAAATAACACCCCCCTCACCCACCCACCCCAACGGTGATACCGGTATTACCGGTGTTGTCACACGTCGATTAAC
>NW_015548301.1:323156-325285 GCF_001515605.1 Sinocyclocheilus anshuiensis | reverse complement strand
ACACGTCGATTAACCGGTGGGAAAATTTCCTCACCGTCACAACCCTTGTTTGAGGAGGGAGAACAACACATGAGATGCTAAATGTCACCTACAGGGGGTCAAGAGGATTGTTCTATATTGCAAGACATCACGATGTTAGAAAATGGGTGCATGCTGAATAAGCAAGGCGCACACGTGCTTAACCAGAACGATGTGAGCACAAGACAATGGCAATGTGGAGAATGAATTTAGGTTGCATGAGTGCTATTATCATTAATCAAACAAAAAAAATGTATCTAAATGAAATGAAAACATTTGTTAACGGAAATAAAATTAAAATAAAAAAACTAATATAATTGGAAGCTAAATACGAAAATAAAATTAGGCACAAAATAAATTAAGTTTTTATATACAGAATATGCAGTAAATTTTTCAATTTCATAACTTATAACATGAAAATAGCACTGGACAACACTAACAATAAAACTAGATGGTCTTCAGATATTAACTGTCACTATTTAAATTATATTATTTGACATAAATGACTGAAATAGCCAGGATACACTACAGCTCAAAAATTAGGTGTCAGAAAGATTTTATTTTTTTGTAAGAAAATTCTCACCAAGGCTGCATTAATTTAATCAAAAATACAGTCATATTGTGAAATATTATTACAATTTAAAATAACTGCTTTCTATTTTAATATATTTTAAAATGTAATTTATTCCTGCGATGCAAAGCTGAATTTTCAGCATCATTACTCCAGTCTTCAGTGTCACATGATCCTTCAGAAATCATTCTGATATGCTGATTTGTTGCTCAAAAAACATTTCTAATTATTAACGTTGAAAACTTTAGTTGTGCTGCATAATATTTTTCTGGAAAATGTACTTTTTTTCAGAATTCTTTGATAAACAGAAAGTTCAAAAGAACAGGATTTATTTGAAATATAAATCTTTTGTAACATTCTAAATGTGTCTTTGCTGAATAAAAGTATGAATTTCTTATAAATAAACGTACTTTCCCCAAAATATGATACGGTAGTGCATATGATATAAAAACTACATTCAAAACTATATAATAGTGTTAAAAATAACAGTATGTGAGAAAGTAGAGTATTCAGGAAAAACAACACTGTAGATCGGTACATCTTTGTCACATGACCTCACTCCATGCATGTTTAATTCAGTGAGTGATGTCCTGTCTCTAATAATTGATTAAATATTAATGTAATGTAAATCCCAGAAATAAACAGGGTTATTTAGTCCCTTTGGAAATGGAAGGCTGTGTTTTGGCTAAACAAATGATTTACAGACATTAGGTTTCATGACTTCCTCTCCCTCCGTCTCTGTTCACACACTAGCATGCATTTTCTAAAGATAGCATTTCCTGCATGTAGGGCTGGGTATCGAGTTCGATACTTTTCAGGCACCGACCGAAATGCCTCGATACCATAGAGTATCGAAAAACGTCTCGTCGTTCGGTACCAAATTTCGATACCTAAGGGGTTAATCTCATCAGCGTCAGTGAGCCAATAAGCTTGCAGCACTAGCCAGTGTGTTCGACTAGAAGAGGTGCGGAGCAGATCTATCATCCGCGAGAGCGATTCGAAAGCGCACGGAGCAGTCTGCTCTCTTTAGCTCTCGTGGTACTGTAATACACCGATCGGTCTGCACAGTCAGTCCGCGTCAAGTCGAACACGCCTACTAGTTTACACCGGTTACACTCAGAGATGTGGCGCACACGTGAGGCTGTAGTGCGAATGCCTCCCAGCCCCCTTAGATGTAAGGCTACATTTACACTGGTGCGTTTATGTTTTAAAATTAAAACGATCCTCGTCATACTGGAGTTTCCACTGCGTTTCAAGCCTGCTTTCCACTATCTCCGACAAACGACACGCAACAGACATTCAGTCATTCATTTCCAATGGAGAGTAGTGCTGGAGCTGCATGGAGTTCCGATCATATGCAGATGTCCGTTCGGCAGACAGCGCTGGAAGCTTCTAATGCTCATCAGTAAATCAGTGGAAAATAAATAGAAATCATGATTCTGTCTGAGCTATGCGTTTTAAAATGAACACACACTAGTGTAAATGTAGCCTAACAGATGTGTAAACTGAAGACTATTTGAGCTTTATTAAAACTATTTGC
>NW_015548301.1:317394-323041 GCF_001515605.1 Sinocyclocheilus anshuiensis | reverse complement strand
AAAACCAAAGTTTTTTTTTTTTTAGATAATGTAATCTTGTTAAAATTGATTTAATAAAATTGGTATCGAAAAAAGTATCTTTCAGGAACCGGTATCGAAGTCAAAGTATCGGTATTGATATCGAAAATTTTTGAACGATACCCAGCCCTACCTGCATGTCACTGCTCTGAAAGAGCAAGAGGCAGTCAAGCAGCAAAAAGCAGACGTGGCGGGACTCTCGCAGATGCATGTGTAGCATAAACCACAGGCCAGGGCATACGTGTCTCTGTGGGACGCCAAGATCTGTGTGGGAATCAAACTGGGTCTTGTGGTTTTCTGTGCAGTAGAGATGGGTTAAGGTGATCGACTAGTCATCCAACAACTGCTTAATCAATTATCGAGGTCAACCGAAGAGTTTATCTAGATTTTCTTTTGTTCTTTCTTTCTTTCTTTTTTTTAGCAGTATTGTTTTAGTTCAAACAGCACAGCATGGCGACACCAAGGTCATGAGTCCAATTCCCATGGACTGTATGAATTGAAAAAATTTGAACTTGAACGCAATGTAAGTCTTGGAGTGTCCGGCCAAATGCATAAATGTAAGTGTTAAAGGAGATAAATTTAGAGACAAGGCTTTCCCAAACATGAATACTGCATGTACAATGTAGGCCGGTCTACTGTACATGCTAAAATGTGTTTGCAATAAATTAAACACCTTCAACCATTTTAAAAAGTCAAGATAATTACTACTATTTTTGCTCAACGTAAGAGTTTGTTATTTGTTTGTGATTTAACATCATGCCTACCATGGCTTTCATGATGTAAATAAGGTAAAATTAAAAAAAAACATAAATAAAAAACATTTCACAAAGTTTAAAAATAAAATGATAAAATCTATCTCTGGCAAAAAAAAAGTGTGGCGAGTAAAATACTGTATAGTAACTCGATAACTGGTATAATGCAACATAATATATGATGTCATGTTTATTGCATATTTTAATGACTTTTAGGAAGAAACTAACATTTTGTTTTTCCACAGAACACACAGTCTGCTTTTATACAAAAAACTACTGTAACATTTTTTAATTTTCATAACCCATAACCAGGGCCGTCCTTAGCTGACGCAGGATGGGATTGTCCCCCTCGGGGTATTAGGGGTCAACCGATTATTGGCATCAATAATAAGCATTTTTATGGTTATCGGTATCAGTCATTTTCAATTTAAAAGCATTTAAAGAAAGTTTTTGTCAGAGACCTTGTTATTCTTAATTTTGACATTAATTTTCATTTTTACACCATACATATATCGGTTCAAGATCTGTGTGGGAATCAAACTGGGTCTTGTGGTTTTCTGTGCAGTAGAGATGGGTTAAGGTGATCGACTAGTCATCCAACAACTGCTTAATCAATTATCGAGGTCAACCGAAGAGTTTATCTAGATTTTCTTTTGTTCTTTCTTTCTTTCTTTTTTTTAGCAGTATTGTTTTAGTTCAAACAGCACAGCATGGCGACACCAAGGTCATGAGTCCAATTCCCATGGACTGTATGAATTGAAAAAATTTGAACTTGAACGCAATGTAAGTCTTGGAGTGTCCGGCCAAATGCATAAATGTAAGTGTTAAAGGAGATAAATTTAGAGACAAGGCTTTCCCAAACATGAATACTGCATGTACAATGTAGGCCGGTCTACTGTACATGCTAAAATGTGTTTGCAATAAATTAAACACCTTCAACCATTTTAAAAAGTCAAGATAATTACTACTATTTTTGCTCAACGTAAGAGTTTGTTATTTGTTTGTGATTTAACATCATGCCTACCATGGCTTTCATGATGTAAATAAGGTAAAATTAAAAAAAAACATAAATAAAAAACATTTCACAAAGTTTAAAAATAAAATGATAAAATCTATCTCTGGCAAAAAAAAAGTGTGGCGAGTAAAATACTGTATAGTAACTCGATAACTGGTATAATGCAACATAATATATGATGTCATGTTTATTGCATATTTTAATGACTTTTAGGAAGAAACTAACATTTTGTTTTTCCACAGAACACACAGTCTGCTTTTATACAAAAAACTACTGTAACATTTTTTAATTTTCATAACCCATAACCAGGGCCGTCCTTAGCTGACGCAGGATGGGATTGTCCCCCTCGGGGTATTAGGGGTCAACCGATTATTGGCATCAATAATAAGCATTTTTATGGTTATCGGTATCAGTCATTTTCAATTTAAAAGCATTTAAAGAAAGTTTTTGTCAGAGACCTTGTTATTCTTAATTTTGACATTAATTTTCATTTTTACACCATACATATATCGGTTAAAAATATTGGTTATCGGTCTACTTGATCTGTAATAATCGGTATCTGCATCGGCCCTGAAAAACACATAAGCTATCGGTCGAACCCTACACTACATGGCTATCAAATACTGAATGTCACTATTTAAATATAGTAAAAAATTATTTCGATATTAAATAAATTAAATATCATTTGACATAAAATGACTGAAAAATTAGGGGTTGGTAAGATCTTTTTATGTTTTTGAAACTGATCTAAAATACAGTAATATTGTGTAATATTATTACAATTTAAAGTAACCATGTTCTGATTAAAATATCTTGTTTGTGATTTAAAACCATTCCAGCTTCCATTGCTATTATCATAACAAAAACAAGATAAAAAAGACAAAAATTTAAAGTTTAAAACCTATACGTTTTCAAATCTATCTTTGGCAAAAAATTAATGTGTGGTGAGTAAATACTGTTTACCCGAGTAACTCGATAACTTGGTATAAATGCAACATAATACATGATGTGTCAGAATAAAATCATAGCACAATTTTTTGAGACAAATGCATCTTGAGTGACACGATGACCTGCAGTGTTTGTCGCAAAACAGGAAAAGCAACTAAAATGTATCAGTTATTATATTACAACCCTGGGGTGAAGTTACCAAACCATTCTGAATCACAGCATAAGCCAAGGCCTCACTTCCTCCTCCTCACTATCCCAGTTTGCATGAAGCCTGCAGTGCAACAAAACTCACACAACATACACTTGAAGCCCTTGTAAAACTGCACAAGCAAAAGATGTAGTGTAGACAAGGCTAATCCCAGCATTCAAAAACATCTAAAAAGGACAAGCAGCAAATCCAATTTCACACACAATCATCGGCAGTTTCTGCTTCCTCCATTCAACTGGGCAATCTGGGAAACTTACAGGACAGATCATGCTGAAAAGAGGCTAGAATTCAGACCAGGAAAAATGAACGAGTGAAAAATGACACCTCAGACTGCACCAAACAAGCAAAGCATTTCAGAAATATATAACCTATGTGTTTCAATACACTGAGCTTGTCCAGCTGCCACGGGTTCTAATCTGGCATTTCCTCTTTCTGTTCCTGTGACTTCAATATCGTTTCTTGATCTCTATTCACTCTTTACTGACAATAAAATCCCTAAGGGCCAAAAATAAACATCTGTCTACTGTTAAGGAAGATTTGAATTGCAAAATCGACAGTATTTATGGCATATTGCTGATTATCTAAAAAAATTACACTACAACTATTCAAAAGTTTGGGGTCAGCAAGTTATTTTTAAAGAAACAAATACTTGCTTGAGCAGAAAATCAGCATATTAGAATGATTTCTGTAGGATCATGTGACACTGAAGACTGGAGTAATGATGCTGAAAATTCAGCTTTGCATCACAGGAGTAAATTACATTGTATAATATATTCAACAAACTTTTAAATATGAAATAATATTTCACAATATTTCTGATTTTACTGTATTTTCCAAATGCACCCTTAGTGAGCACAAGAGACTTCTTTCAAAAGCATTACGCAATTTTAGTGACCCCAAATTTTGAACAGCAGTGTAATAATTTAAAACTTCATTTCCATGTCAATGTAAATCCTAAAGTGACCATTAATTGTCCCTAAGTACAATGCAAAAAGTTGTAAATAAAACAAGGATTACTGGAGTCTTACTAAAGTTTTGCAATCAAATACTATTTCAGTTTTTCTAACTTAGTGTGTTATTTGCCATGTCTTTGTAATTATTTGTGAAATGTACTAGTAGCAAGAGTGAAAAATATCTAAAAAAATGTACTTCTATTTTAAGTGCCTCACTGTTATGTGACGATGTTATGTTAAAATTATGGAATTATGCCACAAATGCTTAACCTGAATCTGGAATGTTCCATTTGTTCCACAATATAATTTTATGTCGACTGGCCAAAGATTGTATGAAATTGCATTGCACTGAACTAAAAAATGCATGTACATAAGGCATGAAAACAGACGTGAATTCGGTCAGGGCTTCATCTGCCGTGATTTCTTGGCCAATGCAAGAAGGTCACCGCAGGGCAGAGGGCCAATCGCAGCACAGCAATATCATTAGCAGACCTCCAGCGGTGTGGACACACGTGACCCTCGTAAAGGTTAATGAAAGGGCAGATAACAATTTTTCTAATGAGGTCACTGCTTTACTCCTTTTTGTTGACAGAAAATAGTAGGAATGCAAATTCCGATGCTGATTGAATCATTGTGACACGCCGAAACAAATCGAATCTTCCACTGGGCGCGTTTGTGTTTACAAGATGAAAGGAAGCTTTAACAATGCACCTTGCAATCACACTGACACAGATCCATTAATTATAATCATTAAGGCCCCGGGGACAGGCTCCATTAAATACCACTTTGTGTGTCTGTGTCTCGCGCAGGATGAGATGCATTAGCTCGAGCAGCGTCAGGCTTGCCGTGCCAAAATGAAACCCGAGAATCTTAATGTACTTACATAACGGAGCGGGATATTTCTCCCCAGAATACAGAGATCAAGCCACAGTTCTGTTAGAAAGAAGATCTGAAGTACTCTAGCATGGCACAGGACACCGCAGTATATCTGCTAACATCTTGCATTTATCCTTAATGGCATAACTACCGTGATACTATTTTTGCACCTCGCAGTTTGTTTACCATGAGAAACCTGGCATTGTATACTATGAATATTCCTTGTTTTGTGACAAATTGCTTATACTCTTCTACTGTACAAAAGCATCTGCTAAATGCATAAATGTAAATGCAGTTTTGCAAATTATAACAGGATGCCACTTGCATTGTATACTGACAGTATTGCTGGTTTTGTTCTTCTATATTAAGTCACTTTGGACAAAAGTTAAATGCATATGTAAATGCACTTATACAAATCTGCATGCATGCATAAAAACTAGGAAAAAAGCAAAATAATCATATTTATTTTAGATTAGACTTTAGAATGCATGTAATTATATTTAGATTATATTTTAGATTATAAATGTGCCACTAAAAAATGCAATGCTTTGTGACATCAGTTTAGTAGAATTTATTACATACTATTTTAGTATGTATTTTAATTTTATTATAGCTTTAATATAATAAAATAAATGTTAAATTAAATATATATTCAAAATTTTAAATTTTTATAATTATAAAAGGACAATAAATTAATACATTTTTGGTAACGATTTACAATGAGATCCCATAAGTTCACATTAGTTAACTAACATTAAAGGGGTCATATGATGCTGCTAAAAAGAACATTATTTTGTGTATTTAGTGTAATGAAATGTTTATGAGGTTTAAGGTTCAAAAAACACATTATTTTCCACATACTGTACATTATAGTTGC
>NW_015548301.1:313257-316184 GCF_001515605.1 Sinocyclocheilus anshuiensis | reverse complement strand
GACCCCGGGCTGGACTCCGCTTCGTCCACGGTGAAAGCCGATCCGGCGATCGACAGCGCGAAGTTGTTGTATTTCCTCAGCGACCAGCACGGATCAGCCAAAGGCATGACGAAGCGGATATCGTCCTCTTTTGGAAGACCAAACAAAGTAGTTTCGCTTTCACAACAAAACACACAGCGTCTTCACGACATGGCAGCGGCGGCAACAACAATACTACAGCGAGAACAAAAGTTACGCTTTCTTTCTTTGCGTGAACATTTGGGCGGCGTTATGCAAATCTTCCCACATCGTGACGTAGACATGTGGGGGCGTGTTAGAACGAGCCGTTTTAGGTAGGCGTGGCTGACTCTTAACTTTTATAAAGAATATCTCTTTGGATTTGAGACTTTAGTCTTTGCAACTTTACAGATCTTCTTTATGCGCCAAGAGCTTGTAACACTCCAAAGAGAAAGGAAAAATTTAAATCGCATCATATGACCCCTTTAACTAAGAATGAGCAATACATTTGTTACAGTATTTATTCATCTTTGTTAACATTAGTTAATAAAAATACAACCATTCATAGTTCATGTCAGCTCAGGTCCATTAAACTTTTGATTTGAATAATGTCTTAGTAAATGTAGAAATTAACATTAACTAAGATTAATAAATACTTTAGAAGTACTTTCATAGTTAGTTCATGTTAACTAATGTAATTAACAAATGTTAGCAAATGGAACTTTATTGCAAAGTGTTCCCACATTTTTAACTTATAAGACATACTAATGAAAATAATGTATTATAAAATTACATGATCATAAAATCAGATACAAGCAGACACTCTGGGACCGTATTTACAGTAAATGTCATGTATAAATAAAAACTTATGAAGTCAGTTCACTCAATAACGTCCACGTCATCATGTGACGGTCGTTCAACGGGAAGCACTTCTGCCTGGAAAGGAACAAGGCCTTTTTTTCCTCTTCTGAAGCTTTTCTGATTTTAGAGCGGATCAATAGACTACTGGTCTCAGGTGAATCAATACTAATCTACCTCATCTCTGCTCCTCGGCTAAATGATTGAACGACCCCTGAGTAATGAACACACGTCCCCAACTAAACACGGACAACCAGCTTATCATCCGTCGCAGACATCAGCTTTTACATCCATTATTTTATTTGCTTGTTTATATTGCTATTGAATTTCATATGGCATCCCTGTTTGAGATGACTTCCATTGTCACTTGAAGACAGAAAACAGCTTGTTATTTTCCAATGTAAATATTTTCACCAGATTTTAAAGTGCCTGTTTTACCATACAGCCACGAACAGTTATATAATCAAAAATGATTATCGACCTATGACTGTCTGAGTTCATCATAACTTCATTTGCATTCACTTAGGATGGAGTTTAGGTGTAGACATTTTAGTAGTGGTGTAGTTTTAAATATAGATTTTAAGGTTTAAGATGGTGTTTGGGTAGTTTGTGATTTATTTAACGACCCTCAGACTTTTTATTATTGTAAAAAAAAATATATATATTTTTTATTATCCCAAGTAAATTTATTTAATAAATCTGAAATAGTAGTAATAATTTGACAGTATTTTTTACCCAATTTAATCCCAACTTTTAGTGTCCCTGCTACAGTTAGCTAACCTTCAACAATCTAAAAAAGTAAATATAGTTTTTGATGTGAAATATATATACGTCGCATTACTTCTCTTGTCATTATTTTTGTTTTTATTTATTTATTTGTTTTTAAATTTGCACATCAATACTTATGGCTTCATATGTGTATAAATATTACATTTAGTCATTTAGCAGACGCTTTTATCCAAAGCGACTTACAATATATATAATTAAATATACACACACACACATATAAGAATACATATAGTATATGGCTTTAGGTGTAGTGTTGCTGTGTCGAGTTTAGGCTTCAGGAATGAGGATGAGGATGAGGATGCTCATCTGGGCCAAATACACACGCAAACGCGCGCGGACGACACAAAGACGTTGTTGATGTTGAACATCATCTGAATAACACCAGGCAAAATCAATCGAAACAGCTTTTAAAACAGCATTATTTCGCATTATTTTCGTACACTACTGAAGCCTACTGACTGTTACCGTACTGTCAACCACTGCCCCTCGCTACAGACATCGCAAATCACGCCTGGCTAGCGGTACATCAGTGTAATACACACACACTCACCTGGGTCAGTATCAGCTGCCGGTGAATCATCACCTTCTCGTTCATATGGCCATTATCCGTCCTATATTTACCCGCCCTTTCCTCACATTTGCCCTGTTTGCTAAGCTACCGCAGGAGATGCTACATCCTCTTTCCTGGGTACCAGGAGCCTGTAACCAATGGAAACGCTCAGTCAGATTGATTTCTGTTTTTTGTTTTTTTCCCCCTCCAGTTATGATCGTGGCTACGTCATTCACCCCACCCGCGCACGTACGCACATTCCGCACTGATTGTCTGGACGCTGACTGGATGTCTGGATAGCGACTGGCTGCTGATTGGTCGTCCCTATGGTGACTGCATTTGATTGGATGAATAGGTGGTTGGGCTTGAATGTGATTTGATGTTCCTCACAAGACGCTGTTAGTTAACAAGTGCTTCTGGGAAACTGTGTTTTGACGACAAAAAAATGATTGTTTGTGAAAAAATGGGAATGGAAAGATATGTAAATTAATTTAGAAGAGATTATAATATGAATTTACAAAGAGATTATACATTAATTTAAAGGTTATAAATAAGCACAAATATAGATTTACATTTAGTCATTTAGCAGACGCTTTTATCCAAAGCGACTTACAAATGAGGACAATAAAAGCAGTCAAAACTAACAAAAGAGCAACAATATATAAGTGCAAATGACAAGTCTCGGTTAGCCTAACGCAGTACACGTAGCAAGGTGTGTATATATATATATATA
>NW_015548301.1:301959-312455 GCF_001515605.1 Sinocyclocheilus anshuiensis | reverse complement strand
CTACACGTAGCAAGATGTGTATATATATATATATATATATATATATATATATATATATACTGTATATTATACACACACATAAACACACACACACACACACACAAAGGAAAACAAGTAGATAGAATAGATAAAAATAGAACTAAAATAGAATAGAAATTGCTATAGTTAGAGGGTCAAATAAAGGTGGAACAGATGTGTTTTTAGTCGTTTCTTGCAGATGGCTAAGGACTCAGCTGCTCGGATTGAGTTGGGCAGGTCATTCCATGAGTATACCTCTATGTATATCAAATATACCTCTGTATGTGCACTAGACACTTTTATAAACCAATTTGATAATATGTTTACTTGTGTATTGCACTACAAATCATCTTGCACTCTGCACTGCTTCCCCTAAAATATCTCTTTTGCACAATTTCATGTACAGTATTTATGTAAAGTTCTTGTACAGTCTCAGATTATGTGTATGTATAGCTAACTATTTATAGTATATCAGATATGTATAGGTCTAATTGTTTTTCTTATACTTCTATTGTTGTATATTTATATTTATGTTGAATTAGTATGTAGCCCCGTGGTCCTGTGAGACACAACATTTCGTTCCACTATATGTCCACACATGCAGCAGAATGACAATAAAGCTCAACTTGACTTGACTTGATGTGGATCTGAAATATACATGTATAATTAGCTGATAAAGGAGGCATATGGTTCTTATTTTAGACTTTAGAAGATTGAGTATTTGTCATATTTTGTATACGGATATTTTCTACCAAAAATAATCGACCCCGAGGCTTTTGGAATCGAGAGTGTATTGGAATCATTTCCCACAAAGGGAATCGATGACTCATTAAGATTCATTTCCGAGAACAGGGCTGCGTTCAGCCCCGACAAAAACGGTGCAAAACGTTTTTTAAACGGAAACGGTCATGCGTTGAACATACCGTTCTGATGATTCAAGAGTTGCAACTACGGCAGCTGAGAAGGCCATTCTTTGTGTTCTTTTTGAATCATTTTCAGAGCCTGATGAAATCAGTATAAATACGTGTTTAATACTGTAAAATACGCTCGATGGTACAGTCACTGCCCTTGCCCTCCAGAATAAAATAGAACATCCCAATTGAGTGAAGGGATTTGTGCAAACTGTGGTTCCTAATTATTGTGATCCAACATTTGCCTCGCATTTCAGGATGAAAAGACAAACATTTCAGGTGAAGGATAATCCACTTCTTACCTCCGAGACTGTGTTATGATCTATATGACCTTATTATTTTTATTGTGAGTATTAGGCTTATCATTATTGCTGATCACTGTTGTTGTGCTATGATATTGTAATATTTACCATTATATAATCAGAGGGGTATAGAAAAGTTTATGAAAGTGTCACTCCATAATACAATAGCAAAATATATAAATATGTATAGTAATTTTATGTTACATTAATCAGTATTTAGCACACCTTCCTAAGGAAAGGATATGGACCAGAAGACATTGTAATTACTAAATGATATTTAGACAGACTTAAAGATTTCCAGATCTATACTTGTGCTCTTATTATTTCAGTTATTTTGCCTTTAATGTAAATAAACATGTGCAAACAATATACTTGCTCTTGTGAATTTATTTGGATGTTAATTACATTGTGCGAGCTGTCTCTTTAATACCGTGTGGTTTACATACATGTTGCTGCTGATTGGGCTGACATTTTTGACACACCCACCAAACAAGAGAAAACGCATCTCAAACCCCATTGCACACCGTTTCCAGTAAACATGTCGTTCAAACCGGAAACTGTAGCCCCAGATTCGTTCGTTTCAATGAAACGGTTCTTTTACTCCACTGCGTAATTACGTCACTACTTCTAATAACCCAGTGTTACGGTATATCACACTGAAACATTCAAATAAAGCCATATGTGAACGCTTATTGCTGATTATTACATTTTAGTGTTTGTTGTAACTGTTTTTCATTCATTGCATGCCGAACTTGTCCGAAATGTAGGCTACTCAATTGTCAGTTGCATGGCCTAAATAAAGTTGCTTTATACCAAATATATACCAAATATACACCATCTATAGTCTTTGTTTATACCCTGTGGTCACGGCGAGATGAACAATCTCGCAATCTTTCATTAAAGAAAAAAAGACTTGGAAGACAACAGCGAAGAATCGATTCTCAGAATCGACTCAATCGATTCTAGAAACAGGACTCAGAATCAATTCCAAAAATTTCAGAATCAAACAGCCCTGTGAAGAGCTATTGTCATTTTCATTTGGAAATACTGTACTGTGTATTTCTGCAGAATTTTGCAACATTCTTATTAGGCAAGATCTGGTGGATGAACATTTTGCGTAGCTTCACAGACAACAACTGACTGAATAAATGTTTTGTGTCTTAAAGGTGGGGTAAGTGATTTTTCAAAAACGCTTTAGACAACTGATTCGGGTGAGTAGCAAAACAAACTTGTAGCCAATCAGCAGTAAGGGGCGTGTCTACTCATGATGTGGAGGAGAGAGCCTTCAGTGCACAGGACGGACATTAGCCGAGCCGAGCGACAGAAAGATAGAGATGGCGGATAAAAAACAAAAGAGGAAACGTCTGCGGAACAAAAGGCATAAGGCAAGAAGTAGGACCCGTGTAAATATCGGATCAGCTTTCCAGCGCTGGAGAGAACTCAAGGAGCAGAAGGCCTGCGATCGGACGCCGAGGTTGCTTTGTTTCTTCTTGATAGGTGAGTAACACCGTGTCTGCTTCAAATGTCAACATTGGCTACCAGAAATCGCTTACCCCACCTTTAAATATTCAATTAGCCATGAGCAAATTAGCCAGTTAGCCATGACTACTGATAGGATTGCAAACAGTAAAGCTGCTGCTTGATAACAGGCATAGAAATACCCAGAAACCAACAGTATAGTGATCTAATTTTTAATCAAGCCATTCTTAAAAAGAAAAGTGTCAACTACAAAGCACTAAAAGATGGTTAGTTAGTATGATGCAACGTAAAGAGAGCTATAAAACATTATGGATAAAAAATTAAAAAAAAAAACAATGCTTGTGTCTTAAATCAAAACAACCACAACCAAACAGATTATTTATAATGATTTATTGTCATGCCTTAAAATTATTTTAGAGAACCAAAAGAATGTACTTCAAAGAATGGGTTCATTCTTAAAATACAGATCTGATGAATAACAACGATCTGATGAACAGGATGTATTTTGACAAGACAGGAAGTTTACTCATTTCAGAGAAGTTTTAAAGGAGCAAATGTTTGAGTTTCATATACTGTTCAAAGAACAAGTCACCTAACAGAGAGAAAAGATAATAGCAGGAAGCTTCCTGTCACTAATATATTTTGTTCTCAGAATACACCAGCAATTAATGGCACTGAAATAATCAACAAGCTGACCTACTTATAGAAGTCTTTACAACAATAATTTTACACAAAACAGAAAATTACACAAGTAAGGAGAGGTTTAATGGCAAAGAAACCCATAGGTTAGGACTAAGGTTACACAATACACAGTATGTTGCAATGTCACAAATACCTTTGATATCAAACACATTTTTTCGAAAGTAAAATAAATGTGAAACTTTTATATTTACATTTGTTTAATGAAAATATAAAAGTTTCACATTTAATTTACTTTCAAAAAAATGTTTTTGATATCAAAGGTATTTGTGACAAAATATTTACATATGTACATCAAATAGAAAGTAAAATATTACAATCATTATCAATGCTTTTTCTAAATTAGGTCAAATTGAACTCATTAGACATATACTAGTCATTAATATGCATTGAATGAGAAATTACTGAACATTACACTTTGGATTCTTAGTTTTTCTTTTATCTTGGCGCT
Organism: Sinocyclocheilus anshuiensis; assembly: GCF_001515605.1. NCBI lineage: Eukaryota > Metazoa > Chordata > Actinopteri > Cypriniformes > Cyprinidae > Sinocyclocheilus > Sinocyclocheilus anshuiensis. Next base: position 308,595 of record NW_015548301.1, on the reverse strand, counting down.
CATACTTCTGTCCTGCTAACAATAAATTTTCTCAACAATTGCATTTCACACATACAAACAAGTCTTGTTAGTCCCATAAATGCTCAGTAGTCCGTGTTGGGGCTCTTGATTGATGTGGTTTTACTGGTTGTTGACAGCATGGCAACATCGATCTTCAGACACGGTATACGCTTGGACAAAAGCTTCATAAAATGGCTTTGAAACTTCTTCCCCAAAAAAGTGTAGAAGACAGGGCTGATGCAGCAGTACAGGTAGGCAAAGTTTCGTGTGACGTACAGTGCATAGTCGAGGGCATTTGAGCAATCATTCTGCTCTCCAAAGGACATCTTGATGGCTTTCAACAGGATGACCACATTGTAAGGCGTCCAGCAGATGAAGAAGGTAAAGACGATGATAAAGATGAGTTTGACCGCCCTGCACTTCTCCGTCATGCGAGTGGACATGATCCTGATGGTTATGCTGATGTAGCAGTACAGGACGATAACCAGAGGCACCAAGAAGAAGAGGAAAAACTGCTGATAATAACCAATCAGCTCCCATTTTGTGAGGAAGCTCTGGTGGTAACCAGTCATTTCGCACAGCAAACCGTCTCCACCGTTCATCACATCGTGAAAAACTATATCCTTTATACTAGCCAAAATACTGAGCACCCAGATAATGGCGGATGACGCAAACGCATACGCCTTCCTTCTGCTCTGGGCTGCAGAGATGGCGTGGACCACCGCAAGGTAGCGGTCAAAGGTCATGAGGGTGAGGAAGAGGATGGAGCTGTTGAAGCCAATGGAATAACAGCCTCCCACCAACTTGCAAAGGCCTCTGCCAAAGATCCATTCAGATTTGTGGTAGACTGCCCAGAAAGGGAGGCTAGAGGCGAAGATGAGGTCTGAAATGACGAGGTTGAGCAAGAATATGTTGGTAACCGTGCTGAGCTTCTCATATTTGTAGATGATGCAGAGCACCAGTCCATTTCCAACCAAGCTCAGCAAGAAGTTAGTGTAGTAGAAGGCTGGGAGAAATGCTGCTCCGAACTGGAGCACATCGCTTTTCTTGCATAAAGGAACCTCTCCGGTTACGACTTGTCCTTCGTATACCGTGTAATTGGATTCAGTGAAAAACTTGTTGAGGTCATCATTATCGAAATAATCCATTGGTATCTATCTGGTTGCTGATGTCAGATTTCTGCTGCAATAAAGTCAAACATAAGCAAACACACAATAACACAGTTAATATACATTTGGACTGAGGTTCATTCTGAGCATCAAATATTGGCTTCACTCACCAATGCCTTTGGTAGAGGAGTTTGTGAAACTCTCAGCAGCCCTGGCAGAACTGATACAACCACGTTGTGGTTTACCGAGAAAACTCAGCACACATCCTGAACGAGGAACTGCGAAGAGCATTTAAATCACCTCGTCAGCACTACGTGAAACCACACCGCCTTCGCTATTTTTTGATCAATGTTTTCAAAATGTCATGGGGAATATATAATTTTTTTTTGAGAGAGAGAGAGAGAGAGAGAGAGAGATTACTTCTTTGAGAACGAGAAACAACTTGAGAAGTAAAATGATTATGAAATGATTAAAATTCTAAAATATTTATTGTCATTTTAAGAATTCCAAATGTCAGCTGCACAGTGCACAAATTAAATGATAAATTCATTAAAAAAACACCACAAAATCCTACGTGCATTCATGAAAAAAAGAACATGAACAGGAAACATTAAATAATAAATAGATGTTAATTGCTGCTCTTTGCACAAATCTATCCAGTCAAAAATAGACATGCCAAAACTACACTACTAAGATTACTGCTAAAACCTACAAGACAAATTCTCAAACAATTAAAAGTATAATTAAATAATAATAATACTAAATGTTTTAGTAGTAAAAATGTTCCTATAAAAACTAACAAATAGCCCTTGAGCAGAAGTATTCTCAAATTTGAACATAAGCGTTCCACGTATAGCCCGTAGAATTGCTTCACATCCTGTACAGAGGTAGCTTGCCTGGGGCAGTGCAGTGGATACAGTATAGCAATTTTTCTTCAAAGGAACAATTCACCCAAAAACGAAAGTTGAAAATTAAAATTAAATTGGTCACAGGACACGAGAGAATCAAAGATGTATGTACAGTACGTGAACATGCATGATGTTTGAGAGCATTTTCACCAAGCAATGATTGAATTTTTAGTCCGTTTCTTGCACAAAGGCTTCAGAAAACTTGGAATATAATGCATGAGTTCTACTGGAGCCCAACAGCCCCTTTGGAAAAGAGCAGCTAGGACATGCATCAAAATCAATCAAAAACATGGATTCATGATTTAACACATCCAACACAAGATTCTCAAACAGGAAAACACATCACATATTTAAAGTCAAGATCATCGTTCTTTAGAGGTTATGAGTTCTTGAGGTCAAGGCTGAGCACCAGAAAGGTCCATTTGAGAGAGAAAAGACTGTACAGAATCAGTACGATCCCACTGTCCCGTTGCTAAAAGTTAGGTCCTTTCCTGAAAGGATCGTCCCGAAAGCCATAGGCTTGATAACATGAGGACGGGTCACAGACCCCCATGGGTCCCGGGGGCCCACGTTTGCCTGGGGTACCCGGAGTGCCAGGTTTTCCTGGTGGACCAGAAGGCCCAGGATATCCCTCACCGTCATTCCCACGTGGGCCCTGCAAACCTGTGGAAGAGAAAATTACTTCTGGACGTGCTTGCAAAGACTAAAAAATACAACGAAGGGGATTATTATCATGCATGAATATATTTGTTTTTATACCTGCTGGACCAGGTGGACCTGGCAAACCCATTTCACCCTGTCCCTTAGCACCTTTCATGCCCACTGGGCCAATATCACCTGAAAGAAAAACATTCAAGCACCATTTTCCCTTCAGTCACTTTATAATCAAAAGATGAAATAAACTTAAAAACAGATTGCCATAATCCTTCCTCACCTTTTACCCCTTCAGGTCCCTGCCTCCCAGGAGGTCCCGGGTAGCCTGGAGACCCTGCCATGCCGGGATATCCTGGGGGTCCAGATGGGCCTGTTGGGCCTGGGGGGCCTGGATCGCCTGGTGGTCCTTGTTTGGTCTCACAGTGTTGGCAGCTGCTTTGGCCCATCACATGCAGGAGCTGTGGCAGCTGGCCTGTTGAAGGAACATTTAGTGCAGTGATTCTCAACCTTTTTGACTGGTATCTGGTACTAACCAAGAGTGGTAATATTTATATATATATAAAAAATAAAAAAATAGAAAAATTAAAAATGTATTATAAAATGTACAGTAAATAATTAAAATAGTTTTGAATAACTGAATCTTCTTCAGTGTTTACACTTTTTTGCCAATGAATTTACATGACATTTTGAACTAGTTTTTATTTATATATTTTTAGTTTTAATTTTAATTTTACATTTGTAGTTTTTTTTTTTGTCATTTTATTTGTATTTTTGTGTGTGTGTGTCCATATTGTTTTTATTACTTTTTATTTCAGTTTTAGTTTTAGTTATTTCAGTACAGCAAGATAAACTAAATGAAAATGAAAAATGTTGTTTTTGGCATCTAGCTAAAATAAAAAAGTGAAAATAAAAAGTTTGAGTTTTAGTTCGTTTTCGTTTTAGTTAACTGTCATAACCCTGATGACGGACATTTTTCAAATGAATTTTGTCACAAATACTAATTTCCACACAATAAAAATATTTTAGTGCTTGATATCACCAGAAAGATTTATGTTCATTATAAACTTGATTTCCCTGACTTTCCCATGTCTAGAAACCACACTTTTCCTCATTTATATGAGGTTTTATATAAAATAACAGATGTCGAGGGCACAAATTAAAATAAGAAACATGATGTCAGCTTACTTCTCAATGTTTTAGCTTATTTGAAAGCTTATTTTGTACGCCCCCTAGTGGTTGAGAACCACTGATTCAGAGAGATTACAAGACAAGTGTGTCAATGCGTTTGTCTTTTCTAATATGAATGAATACACTACTCACCTGTACATGCAGTTGCTAGATACAATGCTATTAGGTGTTATTTCATGATTGGTCAACTGTTGCGACGTGATTTATTTCGCAGTAATTACCATGCGACTAACCATTATCCCTTACTACATGCAAGCAACAAGTGTAATTCGTGTGGAGTTCATAGACTTTTAAGAAGCGTAGAGAAGATGGTGTAACATTTGTGACAGTAACGGCAAAATAAAAAATAGCCGTATGCTGGCTCAACAAATGTTTTCCTCTTTTTTACAGAGAACTGAAAGTCTCCAGCTATCTGACAGTTAGGCACATATACGCACATCATGAGTCAAATGCTATTCATCTCGAGTATCTTTGTCTTTTTCAGCTAAATAAAATCATCTGACATGTAAAATGCATATGAAGACATAGGAACATATCTCAAATACAAGAGTTGTATATTTTCTGAAGAACATGCGAGCGATTTTCCATGCAAAAGTCACAGACATGATTTTAGGGTGTTGTGGGCGTGTTGCTAAAAGGTAGTCTAAGTGTTTTCAGCATGTTTTTGGTTGCTAGAGTGACAGTTTCATGGTAAATACAAGAAGGATGAGTTGCATGACTAAATTTAATACTTCCAGTTAGGGGTTTTATCAAATTCTAACTAGGCAAACATTAAAAGTGATGCTTGCATTAGCATATTTTATCTTCGTTTTCTCATTCATCTCAACATCACTCAATTTATTTGCCACTGAAATACGACAAACTTAAGAAGAACTTACTCTGTAGCACAGAAGCACAGATCTTCATCAGCTGCTCTTCTGAAGGTGCTTTGCCCTGTAACACAGTGTGTGTGTATTTGAGCAAGACCATCATCGCCATCATACATGCTCTACAAATGCTCATAAGCATCACACTCACTGGTTTCCCTGGGTATCCTGGAAGTCCTGGCTGCCCTGGTAAACCGTCTAGACCCGGAAAGCCTTGAGATCCAGGTGGCCCTGATGAACCCACATCTCCCCTTTTCCCATCAGCCCCTCTGCTCCCAGGCTCCCCTGCTACACCTGGCTGAAATGGAGTAAAATTTGGGGACCAGTATTAAAGTTTGAAAATTGGGATAAAGCTTAATAGAAAGAACACAATTGGAATTTGCAAAAAACATTCCATGGGTAAACAGAGGCACTTCTAACAATGCCTGCAGGGCTGAACTGGGCTTATACCCCTTACACATTGAAATAAAAAAAGAGCTGTTCAATTCAGGCATCACCTCAGTCAATCTGACGCTGAATCTATTCAATATGAAGCCCTCCGTGCCAATGAAACCCCCACAGTGTCTCATCCTCTAAATACATTTGTGCTTCAACTAATGAATGAAACTCAAGCTGAGTTGGACTCCAACCACAACTCTAACATTCATAAAGAAATTGGCAAAAATCTAAAGTATAATTATGATGAAAAATTAAAAAAACAAAAACAAATTTGACCTCCAAACCAAACTCCAGTGTTATTCGGTCCTAAACAGAACCACCAAATTACTTATCAATCAAACAATTAAAAGAAAGACAAATTCTTTCAAAATTTATGAGAGAAAACATCAGCTCGGTGACCACGACTTTGAAATAGAGAAAGGAAGATATAAAATATCCTGGATATGAGAGAGCAGCGATTATGCAAACACTGCGACCTGAATCAAATAGAGGACTAAAAACAAGTACCACTACAAGGCAAATATTTTTTTCCACAATTTTAAGCATTGAATTGTTCATTCTTTACTCTAAATACTCAGCGAGGACAACATGGTAGTCAAACTAGCTGCAAAATATGTACAGTATATATGATACATAGTTAATTCATTGTATTCATTTGCTTTATTTGACAATCTTCATTGTATATAATTGTAATTATTATAATTAATATTATAGGTACTGTCTTCTGTTGTTATTAATTTTATTGTATTGTATTTAATTTTTATTCTATAAAATATTTTATTTTTATTGTATTTTCTCTTATTTATTATGTCTCCTTTATTATTTTGTGGTGTAATTATATTCTATATTTTACACATACATAAAATGCTTTGGAGAACAATTCACTTCACAGTTACAGAAAGAGTAACACAAGAAATAAAAGCTTTTTAAATTAATCCTTCAGTATTTGTGCATATTTGATTGTTTGAGTAATGTGAAAAAAAAAAAGTTTCATTTATGAAGGAGGTGCAAACAAGATCTTAGAATGCTGAGAGACTGCATATGTTTGGCTCAAAATATTGAAGCTTGTTTTACTCCCTTGCTAAGGAACCAAAAGACCTCTAGATTCTGACTCATCAGGAAATGGTTATGAGACACTGACAACAGTAGTTATGTTTTAAGAGTAGTTTTGTACCTCTCCTTTGTATCCTTTCAGGCCTGGTTCACCCTGTTGAGAATGACAGAAGTACAATTTGAAGTGCAATTTGAATATCCTGACATTTTATGAGAAATTTCATGACACTTTCTTTTCATGAAATTTCAAAATTCATGACAACTCTTGGAGGCATTGGCATGGTAATGTACATGACAATGTTAATGTATTTGGTCTTGGCGGAATAGATCTGCTACGCTGCTGTTGCTGCTGACTTGCTACTGCCAATACATCCACAACATGCTGCTGTGAGCATGTAAGAAATATTGCTGCTGCAAATA
>NW_015548301.1:256797-301938 GCF_001515605.1 Sinocyclocheilus anshuiensis | reverse complement strand
ATATTTGAATGTTGAGCAGCGAGCTCATTGGCTACCGATACAGGAGAGAACCAATCAGCTGTGCCATGTGATAATGAGGTCATTAGGTCAGATTGAGTTAGACCTATCGGACTGTGTCATCTAGAGTTTCATGCCAGAACTCTGTATTTACACACATCACATTTAGGCATTCATATGTACATTTTTTTCATGTTTTTGAAAGAAGTCTTGATTTGCTGCTCAAGAAACATTTATCATTATGTTCTTTGATGAACAGAAAGTTTAGAAGAACAGGATTTATCTGAAATAGAAATCTTTTGTAACATTGCCAATGTCTTTACTGTTGCTTTTGATCAATTTAAAGCCTCCTTGCTGAACAGAAGCATTCATTTCTTTCAAAAAAGAAAATCTTATGATATTCTGTATGATATTCAAGTTTCTAGATATGATTCTCTCTTTAAAGTAAGTCTGTGGGATGTTTTCCTTTCCATTGCACAAGCACTGTGGGCCAAGTTGGGTTTCAAAGTTCAATGCGTAGGTTTTACGGGTTTATTAAAATCCATAACGAGAAGTACACTTGCATTAGAAACAACACTAATGAAGCATAAAGACTGTTACGTACATGTTTTCCAGTGACTCCAGGTTCTCCCTGGTTTCCTTTCTCACCCTGGCAAGAGAGATGCAATAACATACTCAACCAGTTTCTTTTGTTTTCCATGATTGTGCCTATCCACGATCTAGATCAGCATTAACTAGTAAAAGCAGCCTGGACCAGCTGGTATGTTGTGTGGTACTTTGTTTACAACATTTTGACCCTGACCGCTGAATAAAAACATTAGTAGTGTGTGTGTCTTACGTAGGTCGGAATTCCTGTTAGCAAAAATTTTGCTAGCAGTTTAACACCTTTTTTTTTTACTTCCTCTTTTCTCTTTCTCTCACAAACTATGTTCAAGTACCATGTAAAGAGACGTGAGAAATCAAATGTCAAAGCTGTCGCTCATCACTAAGCAGTCACGGTACCTGAGTTCCCTTTGGTCCAGATGATCCTGAGTCACCCTGCAAATACAAGCGTAGGAGAATTGGCATTTAATAGTGATGAAACTAAGAATATTTTTAATAATACATTAAAGTGCACAAGCGTACAGTACATACATAGAGGTCGCATTAACCAAAAACAGTCATTTGCTGAGTGAATTGAATCACTGAATTTACATTTAAAATTCCACACTTTTGATCATTTTTTGGTTGAAAAATAAAGTAATCTGCCTATTGTGTTTCCCTACTTAAGAAACATTCCCACTGCAAAAGATTCAAAGTGAAGAAAAGAGAAGAAACCTAAAGTTTTAAAGCACCACCATGAAAATAGGCTGTGAAAAAATGCTAGTGAGAATTTGGAAGGAAAAATTTACATTTCTGGAATGAATAATGTGATATTGTTCATTAAATCGAGTGTAGTATTCACATAGTAAGGGTTGAAAGAGAGGGAAAAAAGACAGAATTCTGTGAATTTTAGTGAATTTGTGATGTCAAACGAAAATTCACCCTATCTATTTTATAAATGCACATTATAATCATAACTGAATCTTCCAGTGAAAACCACAGACTTCTTGTGACATACAGTATTATTCTGCTTAAACTGCAAGTGCAACGTCCACATCTCAAATTCACACAACTGATGCACAGAACCAAGTCCACATCCTACATTTTTTTCTTTTTCGATTATTGACTATTTCTAATGCAACCTATTGTATAATTGCATCCATTGTATATGCACATCTTCATTAAACCCTCTAAAGCAAGACAGATGCTAATTCAGGCTAGGTTTAGGTTGAAGATGGACGTACCTTATGACCTTTAAACCCTGGCAGACCTCTAATGCCAGGGGGACCTTGAATGCCGTGCTCTCCATCTGAACCCTGTGGATACATGCATGCACACACACTCTTATAAATCTCAGTATAGACTGTTTTCTTGTGCAACATCACTATACTTAATGACAGGATTCATTTAATTAGATTATAGACATAGCATACTCAATATCACTGCTAGACATTTCTTATTGAAAAAAAAAACATACACTGAACAAAATTAAAAACGCAACACTTTTGTTTTTGACAATATTTGAGAGAAATAGGCCTTTTGTGTACATAGAAAAAGTCCGAAATCTTTGAGTTCAGCTCATGAAAAATGGGGGCAAAAACAAAAGTGTTGCGTTTATAATTTTGTTAAGTATACATTTCAGTCTGTTTTTGTCATATACCTAATGTATGGCATTAGAAGATATGGAATAGTGCACAATACAGACTACTTTTCATTTCTGGGTGAACTGACACTTTAAAACAGAACTTTTCTGCTTAATGTGGAAGGTGGTGAAATAAATGCAATGAAATAAAAATTGCAACCTTTTCACACTCTCGAAAAGTCTCTCAGCTTCGGCTTTTGCAGGCCTACATTAGAAACCTTCCTCTCATAACTATTTTGTCTTCAGCATTTTACTTGTTAACTGTTGGCTCCCAACCAGTATAACTTATGTAAAGTGAATTAAAGGTTTCTCAACATAATGACTCGATAGAGGCTTAATATAGCATCTGCTATTCAAAGTTATTTCCTGAAGCCGGCTGAGGAAGTGGCAGGTATGTCACTGAAAGAGATAATATCGTATTTTGGAGAAGGGTCTGGCTGCAGCCTTGCACTGAGAGATTCAAACAAAAATAATAAATATATAGAACAAAATAAAAAAATAAAGACTGCAAGTGACGTCGCTAGCGGAAGTGCAAGTGTCTGAGAGTGCAAGTCTGAGAATGCAAGTCTGAGAGTGCAAGTGCAAGGCTGCAGCCAGACCCTTTTGGTATTTTCAGACCTTTATGTGTGGAAATCCCCCTCCCTTAGCTCACTCACTTTAGCACCAGGTGGCCCAGGGAGCCCATCCTGTCCGCGAGAGCCAAAATTCCCCTGTCAACAAATAAGGGTTTCACTCCATTTCAATAAAATGCTAAGACGTGACATAAAAAAATACAAATTGTTTTCACTTTTGATCAATTTAATGCATCCTTGCTAAATAAATTTTTCTTTGAAAAAAAAATTCAAGAATACATTTCTTTACATTTCATGTATTTATCACTTCACAAAAAATGCAAATGAATGCTAAATATACAATAAACTGCACATAGCTGGGATGACTTACTTTTGGACCTGGAGGACCTTCTATGCCAGGTGGGCCAACTGGGCCTGGGGGTCCCTAGAATTAAAGACAACTCTTCAGTATGACAAACATTAATAATTCAAGCCTAAGATATTCATTTGCCGTATCTCTTCCAATGATAACCATCAACATTTTGTGCATTTGTTTTTCTTAGCCTATGTCAGTTTTAATGTGCAAAGACAACAATAAGAAAGTCATTCGTAGGTACATTTCTCAGAAAGTTTAAACACTTTGGTACAAATCGAACCGTTCTGGTTTCACATGAACCTGGTAACATTAACCAATGACGTGGGTTTGGGCCGCACTTCACCTTTAAAAAATAAATCATTTACCACTGCTGTTGGAAACTAGATTTTCACATTTTCTGAATAAAACGTGAGTGGTGCCAACCCGTGTCAAACTCATCACCACAGAGCTAGGGTGTTCTGGGTGGTTGGCACAGTTTCGCTATGTGGTTGGTGAAGTTTTATGAGTGGGTTGCTATATGGTTGTTACGATGTTCAAGGTGGTTGCTGGGTAGTTACAAAGAGTGTGACACCACAAAATCTCTATGATATTCTGGTTCGCAGGTATGGTTGGAGTCTTTCTTTTAATAGTTTAGATTATTTAAGCATCTTTAATATCATCTTAAGTCTAATTTCTTAAAATAATTTAATAGCCACCTGATTTAGTTTAAGAACAAATCAAACTTGACATCTTGCTCAAAATTAGAGGCCTTGATAAACAACCTAAATAGTTACTGCATGTAAAATTATGAGATATTGTACCTGCTGTCCTGTTGGTCCAGTAAAACCTGCCGGTCCTGGCATCCCACGCTCACCCTGTCGAAATCATTTTTGTTATAAAAAAGCACAAAAGCTGTGACAAAATCAATATTCTCCAAATGACTACTGTCCAAAGTTGGGAGTAGGTAAGCCTTTTTAAAATGTTTTTGAAATAAGTCTCTTTTGCTCAGAGAGGCTGCATTTATTTGATCAAAAATACAGTAAAAACTGTAATATAATGAAATATTATTACAAATTAATATAACCATTTTTTGTTTTAATACGTTTTAAAATGTAATTTATTTCTGTGATGCAAAGCTGCATTTTCAGCATCATTACTCTAGTCTTCAGTGTCACATGATCTTTCAGAAATCATTGTAATATGCTGATTTGCTGCTTAAGAAACATATGATATTTTATTATATTTAATCATTTTTATATTTTATGATTAATCTGGGTTCTTACTTGAGGTCCAGGAGGGCCTATCTCTCCAGGAAGCCCCTGCATACCCTAAAGAAAAACACAAAAAGCATTCTATCTGTACAGATTTGGTACAGTGATTGAAATACACAACTACAAAGGATCCAGTCTGAAACACAGGCTTAACATGCTGGCGGCACCTTTTACTGCCACTATTGCCTGTTTACTTACCAAGTGCTGCCTTTCTGTATCATTGCCAAGCCACACTGTAACCCATCCAATGTACTGGCAAGCACGTATTCTTTCATTAGAGCAGTTTACATGAGAGTTTATGATTAAAGATAAAAGAGAGGCATAAATCACCACACCTACAACCATCCACCGCTGATACGTCCCGTTTCCTGCACCAGATTTCAAGGATCCCATAATCTTGTACATTTTTCTTTCAAATGAGCCAGTTTAATTGGCCATAAACAGGAAGCACAACCCAAACGACTTGTGAAATGAATGAGTGTAAAAGTTTTCAATCAAACAGCAAATGTTCCTCTGCAAAGTTTCCATACAGTGCATGTTGCAACAGACATAAAAGAGATTGCAGAGATAGAGAGACAGACAGAAGGAAATGGAGACGTGCAGAAAACCAGCTGACCTCTAGTGAGTGCACTAGAGAATTTATTGACATTAAGGAATCGGTTACTAAAAAAATACCGCTGTCTCCACCTGCTCTGTGTGCACGAATCGTCCAAAATAAAACGGTTCTGCAGGAAAGAACGAGAAATGAGAACATTCAGAGGTTCACCACAACCTCAAAAAGAGGGAGGGGTGTATTAACTGTTATATTAATCACATGACACTAGACAGATGTCTTCCTAAAAGTTTCCATAGGGCTGCTCTCAACATCTGGGCTTGGAACTGGGAAGAATTGTGTGCTTGCCAAAACGTTACCCCAAAAGGGAGCACTTACTATATCAAACTAAGCCAAGGATATCTAAATATTTACACTGAGGCCTAAACCACATCACTTCAAGTCATTAGCTGAAATAAAAATGAAAACTGACTTTAGTTAAAAGCATAAACAATCTGAAGTCACTTTAAATTAGCTTTGGATTGAAACCATCTACCAACACTCCTCATGCTGAAATATATAGCAGCAAGATAAAAAAAAGGGCTATGTTCATATCACTGACAGGAAGAATAAGCAAAATGCAGAGGAATTGTGTGACAAGTGATGCTCGCCTTACAAAGAAGCTGCTAATAAAAGAATGCAGAAATCAGAAATCATGATCTCATTCTCCAGAAGTGACACCCTTGCAACCCGCGATCATGAAACTTTGCAGATCATCAGCAGTTAATGTCATGCTCTTCCTGCCCATCTCATGTGCAAGATACAAGTTAAGATGAGAACAAAGACATTTTGACATCAAAGACAACAAAGACATCCATTGCATCTTTTAGTTTAAAGAACAAACTGGCACATCGCTGTTGTTTCAAGTTGCAGTTTCATGAATTAATTTGAGCTAATCAATTAAGGAGATCAAACAAAGAATATTTTCAATATTTCACTAAAAAAGCAACACTTAAAAGCAACTTGGGTCAGCAGGCCTGGCCTTTCAAATTTAAAACCAGTGGTTAAAAAAAAAGAAAAAAGAGTAAGAATAAAAAAAACCTTATGTAAAACAATACGTTTTTGTTAGCTTTTCGACTTGGACCCTATAGAGGCCTCAAAATGAGTCTGTCTCAGCTTCTGAGGCATTTTGAAATAAGACTGACTAAGGCTTTGTCTGTTGCGTTAAAGAAGTGTTTTCCTTCCTCATAGTCAGAGTTGCAGTTTTTACATGTGCGTGCTTGGTAATGAAGCAGGATGACTTTAAACAACATCTAGAGCATAAACAGAGCTGATGTTGACTATATACGTGTATCATCTGCTACTCTACATCTCAGTGATGTATTCTGGGATTAGTAAACACTGTGGTTTCATCATTTCCAAATCTAGAGTTAGCAGCACACCACAAATCTGTAGGGCTCCCAGCAAACCATTTGACAGGATCCCTTCCACCAGAAACATCACACAATAAACTCTACATAGTGCCCTTTCACTATGACCCAGTCAATCTCATCACATAAATATGTGATTAAATATGTCAACATCATAAATCAACAGAAAGTCTAAATCGAGCCAACCTGTGAACTAGAGCTTGAAATAAGTCATGAAAATGAAATGGAAGTGACTTCAAAGCAAAGTTTCCAGAATGGAGTTCGACTGCAAAAGCTTCACAGAAAAGCAGTTGATATATTCCTAAAAACTGAACTAGAATTTTATTGGTTCATGACATTGTGGCCGCAGATGTTTGATGCCTTACCAATCAAACTGAATGTTTTCTATCATTTCTATAGAAATTATTCTATAGAAAACTATATTTTCAAAGCAACTGAAGTTTTTTAACTAAACCTAAAGAACTAAAACTGAGGTGGAAAAAAAGAACAAGGAACACAAAAAACAATAAGATGAAAAAATAAACTCACAGGGATTCCTGCTTGTCCATCTGATGCTGCCGCACCAACATCTCCTTTCTCTCCCTAAATAAAAAAATAAAATAAAATTGGTTAGAAACACATATTGCACCTCAGAATCAAAAGAAGAAACTATCACACATTTACTGATTTTTAAAGATATTCTAAACCATTTTTTTCTTTTGAATAGTTCACACATACAGTATCACACATATTTTTAGAAACGGGAAATGTGGTAAGCTGTAGGTAAAGAGTATCACTTTGCCTTAAATAATCATGGTACATTCCACTAATTGCAGATATAATTAGAGTTCTGCAGTTCCAATTTGGGTTACATTTTTTTTACATACTAATTACATGAAGAGAAATTAAGCACTGAGAAGTTAAATATGCACGCATCTTAATTGTAAAGTAAGTATGAAATTTGAGACAGTCTGTCATTAAAATCTAAACATGTTACACCTAACTGTAAAGGGAGCTTATCTAAAGACTTTTTTGCACTTTCTGAAGTGCTAAATTACAAGCCATGCACATGTGGGAATGCTGGTAAGAGATGTCCTCCTTTCCCGAGATGCTGGGCTGTGGCTGGCCATCATGTGAATTCAAAAATAGCATGTTCCTGGTTACATGTGCATGTAATTTGTGTATGGTGAAACACACCTGACAGAAAATATGTAACATCCCACATTTTGCATGGGGCATGGGATATGTTCAGAAAAACACACTGCTGTACCACACTGCCATACAAAGGCAAACAGTGTAACTACACATTTAGTCTAAAATCGCCTCTCTTAGGCTATGATTTACAAAGTTAGAGGGAAAAAGTGTGTGAATAGTACTAATATTTAAATAAAGGGTGGGAAAAAACATTTAAGACATTTTATTTTTTGCCATTTCCAGTAGTAGTTTTGGCTTTGTAGGGTAGCAGGCTAATATTATTTATGTGCACACGCAGTATGCATACTGTGAATTTTGTGAACTGTACATTTGAATTTTCTTTGATTTTTGTAGCCATGCAAATAATAAAATACTTTAACCCTCATGATGTTTTCCAGTCATTTTGACCTAGAGAGGTTTTTTTCCCCCACGAAAATACTAGTTAAAGTTATCGCATTGGACTAAAAATTAGTGACTTTGCTCACACAGGGTGAAACAAAAAATGGCCGACCCACAAAAAATTGCTTACAAAGTTCTTGTTATGCTATAGTTTTTCCATTTATTGAAATCAATCTTTTTTTTTGTCATCTTGTTTTATTTCAGTTAGCACAGGTTTTGTATTTCGGTTTTGTATTTTATTTTGGAACTGATTGATCGTAGGCCTCACTGATCTGAAAATGAATGACAATGTGTTTTATTTCTGAGATGATATTAATTCTTTCTGAATTTAACCAACAATGTAGCGAGGTCATGCGTTAAAGTAGCATATTATATATTTTTTTTTAAACAAGCACTACTGTGCAGTATGCTAGTATTCAATTCTGAACACAGTCCTAATAAAACGTGCTTAGTTTTAATGTAAAATGCATGGGCTAGTCTGTATATTATAAAATGTTTGGTCAAATAACAGTTTATCTCCCAGGCGTTCTCTTACTGTACTCACTTAAATACATGCACATATAGACTTTACCCTGAAGCTCTGACATTTGAAAAGACCTCACACAAAGCATGCTTTCGAAACATGACAAACAATAATTGTACCTTATACCGTCGCTCTGCAATTATATCCAGGAGAAGGCCAATTAAAAGGAATTTATGAGATTCCACATCTCTTTTAACCGTTTGGAGGCAGTTTTTGTGCGTGCACTGAACGTTTGATGCAGGTGAAACGTAAGTAATGACCCATTTCGATTCAAATAAACTCATAATCAACGTAGTCACAAGTTGTTCTTGGGTTCTGGGGTCTGTGTGTTTCAGTTTCTTTTAACAGTCCATATGCATGTATGTCTGCATGTCATGATTAAAGGCTGTTTCCAGGGTTGGCGGCACCACTTGTGCTGCGGGAAACCCACCCTTACGAGGGAGCTCTCTTCTGGCAGACCACATGAAACCGAGTTTTGGTTAACTAATCATCCCTTAGTGGTCTGGGGAAACCTGGTGTTACCGCTAAAGCGAGCAATTCTGTCTCAGATCCAAAGTGGGAAGGCCGGGACTTAATAACGAAAACTAGCAAACATGATAATACCGATCCTGTCCAATTTTCAAGTCTCATGCTATGCTAGCCATGGCCCTTTATGAATGTATAAGCGTACAACTGGAAGACAGTTTCTTATCAAAGTTCTAAAATGCACAATAGAGCAACAACGAGTTTACAAAGCTTAAATGCTACAGACTGCACAGTTCTAGTGCTTAAAGAGATTTGCATCATTTCAATTTAACAATAATCTATCAAAAAACCAAAGTATCATTAATTTAAGCAAGAGTGAGCACTGAAAAAAGGATGTTAAAGATTCTATAAATCATTTTGTATAAGTTAGATCATTTCAGTGAACATAAACAAACGTGTTTCCAATGCTTTAAAGGTTATTTTATAGCTTTGTGGAACAAAATCTAAATGTCACATCTTTCAAACCAAGCCACATCCAAACCTGAACAAACATCGAGTGTCGCCAAGAGTCAAATCAAAGCCCTGTACTGATAAACAGGCTTGATTTAATGGGGCAGTAAATGGCAGGGCGGCACTAATTTTCAGAGAACGGGTGGCACGCAGATGCTGAGACAGATGCAGTATCCTGAAAATAGATCTGAGTGACAGACTCCCAATTTATGTCTAAAAAACTCAACTCATTTGCTCAAACCACACTGCAGTATATTATAATCATAATAATAAATATTATATACATTTTCCAAAAATGTCTCAAACTGCAATCAGACGTTATAGATCTCTATATGAGCTCAACAAATTATTCTAAAACTAAATTATCTAAATTACCAAATTATCACCACTCATCAACAGTTCATTTGTTTCTATTGTCATATCTATCAAGACACTCAAAGAGAAATATCTGAGACAAAGTTGATGGTAAGTGAAAATTCCTGAAAAGAGTGTGTTTAGGAAGTCTCATGAGCTATAAAAGAGCAACATCTGAGCACTAAAGATCTCATCTGGGTTGACCTACAACACTAGAAGTGTACAAGATTCATCGAATGTGTTTTTAATATTCATGGTGGCATTCCCAAATATTATTGCTAGGTGCTAGTTTATTTTTATGAAGTGTCAACATCCTGGTGAAAATGAGCTTTGCCACGATACATGAACTTCATAAAGCAACATTCATCTGTTATTTATCATTATACCACAGTATTCAACTACACTAACGCTAAATCTTAGCTGATGTAATATGTAACCAGCACATAGTAATTTGGCTGGCATGTGACCTTATATTCATCTAGAGCAGAGAGCAGCTCATGATGTGTACTGTGTCATTGGCCCATCGTAATCTGGGTGTTTAAGTCGCTATACATAGACCTTTGGGCAAGACGACAGTCTGCTGCTGGCAAAAAGCTAAGAAAAATGTTAGAGAGGCGGATAAAAAGGATAGACAACAAGGCCACAAATATGCCCTTGTGCTTAAAATAATCCAGGACTTTCTCATGTGAGAGGATGTCTGATAGTATCCCTAACACATCTGATGGTTTACACCCTGTGCTGCTTTAAATACTTCAAAATTCTGGGTGTGAAGGTGAAACTGTCTAGGGTTGCCTGCCTATGTTGTGTGCTAGTACAGGAAAACAACTCCACGGATTCTCATGAACTTCAAAAACAAGACAGAAGTCATGAAAATCACTTAGATTCATGGGGTACAGGATCAAATATATAATGGGTGGGGTTTCCCTAAAAATATACGCCACAAAAAAAGTGCATTATTTTCTATTGTATTGACACAGGAAGTGAATTCTTTCTCATGCACAGCTGACAGAAAACAAGCAGTGCTGATTGAAAATGGCAAGGTTCTGATGTATAGTAGCATTTCCTTCCTATGGAACCAAAGCCAGTGATTTACAAATCATCTAAGCATTCTTAAATCAAGAGACATTCGCTTTAAAAGCATAGAGATGTAAGATAAATTTATGATGAACTTATCACAATAAAGTGGGCTTCTGCTTGAAACAAGACAAAATGTATTCCAATGGGCTAAGAAATATCTTAATCCAAAAGAAAAGCAAGTTTATGTTTCTACACCATTGGCAGGTATTTTTGTTCTCATTTAAGCATAAACTCACTTAACTTCGACAAATCTATCAGAAAACAAGTCTTCTTAAGTCATCTTGCTACTCATGTAAATGTATATTGATCTATAATTGTTTAGATATTTGTACTGGAAAGAAGAAAAAACGGGGTTGGAGGCTGCTGCCTTTTTAAAAGCTGCTTTTAATATGCCTCCATCCCCACAGGGTCTAGAAAAGCATCCCTGGTTGTGATTAATTATGATTACAGGAGTAGTGGTAGTTGAATTATCAGAGTTTTGGATGAGTCAGGATGAGTCTTACCTTGGGACCAGCAAGTCCAGGTAGACCAGGTTTCCCAGGTTCTCCCTGCAGAGTAAAGAGAATAAAGAAGACCTTCTTTAATTAAAGACTTTTTAAAGACCTTTTTTTTTTTTTTTTTACTTTAATTTAAAATAGAATACTGTAAAGTGGGATAAAACTGTTAATGATCATCAATGAACAGTACTGAACATTCATAAGTAGATGCTAAAAGTAGATTTCTTACATTCATTCCAGGTTTTCCGGGTGGCCCCATTTCCCCTGGTTCTCCTGGGATTCCCTGTAAGGTCACAATAGTTTGCATTAAAAAAAAATGTTTGGTAATCATTTCCAGTCATTTTCAATAGATTTAATAGGATGTATTGTGTTTTACCTTGCTTCCTTGAATTCCCAAGTCATCTAAATCCAATTTGGAAAAGCCAGTGCCCTAGAAGAGATTTTAAGGGAATGATTTCAGTCATTGTAGTTTTTGCTTACTAAAGAGAAACTTTTTGCACATAAACACTTTAAACATAACAACAGAAAAATTCAGATTAATTGATCAGAAAGATTGAGACTCACTGTTGGTCCTGAAGGCCCTGGTGGTCCCATTTCTCCCTATTAAAAGATTGGGGGAAGAATTATGCAAGCCAATATATATTTATAATTTCAATGACAATGAAAATCTCAAAATCTACATACTTTGGGTCCTTCCAGCCCTCGCTCCCCCTTTTGTCCTGGTTCACCTGCTTCACCCTGTAAATGGAAGAATAAAATATTAACGTAAAGCTTTGAGGTTATCAGAGAATGTTCTTGATGTTTCACTCACTTTCTGTCCATCTCGACCAGGCTCTCCAGATGCTCCCTTTTCTCCTGGTTTCCCCTGGTGGACAAACAGATCATGGTGATTACACACGTCCAAACCTTATGATGAACGCCACTAATGATTCGGCTGTACTTACAGGTTTACCATCAGGGCCAGGAGGTCCTTCTCTGCCTTTCTCCCCTCTGAAACCCTACATTCAAACAATTAGTTAAATATGTGTTTTAATCAGATGTCCCAAACAAGCAAAAGACCCCAGCAAGTTTGCCTGCCAATCCATTAGAATGCATAGTTTTAAAAAAATGTCTCACCATAGGCCCAGGTAGACCGGGAAGACCAGGTTTACCACTTGGACAATCGCAACCTTCTACAGCAGGAGAGCGATCCGAAGGACACTGGGAATATAACACATTGCACATAAAGCATAAACTAAACCAATCACCAATCAAATTAAACATTTTAAAAAGCAAGAATAGTAATGCTGGTAACTTACCCTGTCATCATCCTGTTAAAAAAACAAACAGAGAAAGATAAATTAAAGTGGGAAGGAAATCCCTGGAAGCAGATAACATGATTTATACAAGACGTGACAAGATGTTTCTGTATCAACATTCTCTAAAAAAAAATAGAAACACCATGCTGGTCGACACAAACTAGCTTTTGATGGTGAACAACTTGGCTAGCAAGACCAACAGCAAACCAGTCTTACCACAGAGTAAATTTCACATGCTGTCTCTCGCTCACTTTGCTGGGGATCACAGTAGATCCGCAACTTCTGCAGCACTATCTGATAAAGAAACACAAAACACAACAGAAATTTTATGATCTGGATTTTTGTGGTAGCAAACGATCAGTCTTCCAAGTTTCACTTAGTTTGGTACATATAAACTTGTGATCAGGCAGGAGTCGAAAATAGCAATAAAACATTGGAATCACTCACAGGGACTGTAGTCTCAATATTAATTTTCTTGGCGACTTGAGTCTTTCCATTAATGTAGATGGGAACAACTGCATCTAGGAGCTGCTCCTCCACGTATGCACCGTCTACGAAACAAGTGATGCGTTTGGGCTTCACCAGGAACTTCAGCTGATGCCAATCCGTGTCAAAGAGCCTCTACAGGGACATAAATCATATTAGCAAAAGACATAAACACATACACATTGATATTCTTATTGTATAGACATTTTAATAATAGCAACACACTATGGGATATGGGATGCAATCATTCTAATCTTGCATACTGTTTAGCACAGATATCAGTGAATTGGGATGCAGCCAATGTTTTTTTGTTTTTTTAAAGATTTACTTTTGGCATTTTATGCCTTTATTTCAAT
Source organism: Sinocyclocheilus anshuiensis (assembly GCF_001515605.1). NCBI lineage: Eukaryota > Metazoa > Chordata > Actinopteri > Cypriniformes > Cyprinidae > Sinocyclocheilus > Sinocyclocheilus anshuiensis. The sequence goes on along the minus strand of NW_015548301.1, from coordinate 288,440 downwards.
AGGACAGTAGGTGACAGGAAATGATGTGGGAGAGTCAAGGGGAACGAGATTGGGCGAGGTCCGCAAGCCGGGACTCGAACTCGGGACGCTCGAAGCGCAACAGTGCTACATGTCGGCACGCTGCCCACAAGGCTATCGGCGCCAACAGCCAATGTTTTTTTTTTATTTTTTTATGAGATTTAAGAGTGATATTTCAGAGACCTTGATGCCTCGGTCATTAAATATGACTGTCTGCTCTTTCTTCAGAGTGCTGGTGCAGGTGAAAGTGACCGATTTGTCTGCTCCGTTCACAGTCACAGCAATCTGCTTAACCCCGTCTTGAGATAACACTCTTAACAGGTCAAACTTCATCCAGTGAGCTGGGTTCTTCAAGCGCAGAGTGGCCACAAACACAAAAGCTGGTGGAAGGCCTTCTGGAAAGATCTCTCTGTGAGGAACACCAAGTGAAGGTCAAAGTAGCCTGAATTCTCCAACCACAACAATTTACATAATTCTAACACTTCAACATGTGCAAGAACACAAACAATGCAGTGCATATCATGAACTATAGATGCGGTAAAGCAAAAATCACCTGGTGTTGTGGGTGATGTCCATACGAGGGCTGAGCTGTGACGCTCTCTCTGACATCAAAGAGCCCTGAACCTTCTGAGCCACCTGCTCGATCTTCATCAGGCTCATTAAATCAAAGCCCTTCTGATCGTTCACCGTCCCAGGGATCCGTGTCGGACACACCGACTCTGCGAATGAGAGAATGTAATTGCTCAATTCACAAACATTTCAGTTGCACTTCAACTGTTGTGTAATGCTTTGAATCAAAGTGTGTTTAGATCACCAGAAAATAAAAACCGAATAAGAAATCTTTTGAAATCTCAGTTGTTTCTCATAGACAGCAATGAGATAAAATAGAAAGCAAATGAACACTTAAATTACCAGATTCTAAGTTTTTCAAAAGAGATCGCAACAAAATCTCAAAACTGTGCTCTTATTTGCCAAGACACCAAAGTCTGCAATCAAAAGTCAGTGATCTCATTAGATATGAAGATAACAGATACAAACTCATCGAATGTAAATACAGACCAAATCTGAACTGCTATCTCATTTGTATTCCTCCTAAGGGAGGAGAAACATCTGAGACAAAGTTGATCTGTAAAAGTCTGAATTTGAGCAATAAAAAAGATAACAAATTAGCATACACTCAATGAAACAACTGGAAATAGATGCCAGTGCTTAACCATATAGCATTAAACAGACACCAGTCCAAAGATTGAATTTCCAAAGGTCTGTAAGTATCTTGTCACTTAATATTCTTTGCTTAGTCATTGCTAATGATGACCAACAGTTTATCTTCAGGATTAAACAGATGCATTGGGCCCCAAAGATTACATCCATGTAATGTCTCTAATGTCACTGGTCCTAGACAAAAATATGCTCCAAAGTCTAGCACGACTCACCCTCACACAGTTTCTGCTCCATCAGGTCCCATATGTTTGCAATGGAGTTATAATCCTCCACGTGTAGCACGTAAGTTGAAGGTGGCTTGTTGGCCACAGACACCAACTCAGAGTTAGTGATCTCATTTCCTACACCGACTGCAAACAGAACAATATTCTGTGCCCTGGCCTCCATGGCTGCATCCTCAACGTCATCCTGAGAACGCCCATCGGTGAGAACCACGGCGATGCGGTTTCTGGGAGACTGGGATGTGCGGTTAGGCATCCCGAAGACATGGTCTGTGGCGAACTTGATGGCACGGCCGGTCCGTGTGTTGCCCCCCAGGTATGAGATGGAGGTGATGTCCTCGATGAGTTCCTGGCTGTTCTCATGCTTTCCCAGAGGAATCTCCAGTCGAGGGGTGTCACTGTACTGGACAACTGCTACCTGAGTGTGCCTGGTGCTCACGTCAAAGCCACTGGTGATGTTGATGAGCCAACGCTTGGCAGTTTCAAAATTAGGGATCCCCAAGCTCGAGGACCCATCGATGATGAACGCAAGGTCATTGGGAGTTGTGCTGCAACCTGCAAGCCCAGGAAAACATTTGCCCATAGGGTCCACATGCAGACCAAGCTCGGTTACAATTCTTGAACAAATGTAGAGTAAAGTCAGGTACATTGGTCCACTTTTTGCCTGGCATCTCAACTAAATGCTCGAATTACACAAGAATGACTGAATACGTATTACAAAAGTTATTTTCTCAAGTGTATTCATTTACATTTATGCATTTGGCAGATGCATTAATTCCAAAGAGATTTACATTGCTTTTAAGGTTTTACCAGTTCATGCATTCCCTGAAAATTAAACCCATGACCTTGGCGTTGCTAGTGCCATGCTCTACTGTTTGAGCTACAGGAATGCCTTAAGAGTGTTGCTTTATACTGTTAACATGTTCAATGGTTTAAACCATTTGACTAATACATTATAAAGTACAAGACTAAGATGACAAACCAGCTTGAGTGTCCTCTTGCTGGAATCCACTGATGTGCGGCAACAAAACACAAACAATCAGTGAAGAAAACATCCATGTCCGCATGGTATAGCAACACGAAGCCAAGCAGCAGTTAGAAAATGCCTGGAAAGAAATATTAAAATTTGTGTTAATTATCTACATCTATCTATACATCTAAATATATCATACATAATTATATATAAATAATATATAATTTAGTTATTTACTTATTATTTAAAATTCTGAATTTGCACATACAAATAGGTACTTTAGTAGTACCATGATTCAATGAACAAATGATAACACCAATTTTGATAAGTTATTTTAACAAATGCATCCAAAACATATTGTTGCCATGATTACATATGGCCCTTAACATAACACCATGGCCCTTAGAAAAGTTAAACTGAGAACACATCAAATATTCCTATAAACAAGTAAACAAACAAAACAAAAAAACACTAAAATAATAAACTATTCTCTCACCAGCAATGTGAATCCTGGATATCCACAAGTTTAAACACCAACACGTCGCCACCAACACGTTACAAGACAAGAGCTAAAAATGCTCTCATCACTGACATGAATTACAGTCCAGTGCTACAGAAGCAGTGTGCAGATGGCAAGATACAGCCAAAGACTATTTTATATCTGCACCCACAGTGACGTACAGCCTTTCCTGGGCAGAATGAAAGAGCGACAGGCATCAGAGAGAGGGAGGAGTACGGGTTTAACCCTCCACAAAACCATCTTCAAAGAAAGTCAAGCCAAATGGCTCCGAGCCTCCAATCCCAAGGCCCATTCCACAAATAACGCAGTCCAAAAAGTCTTTATTTTCTCTGCCGTCATGCATTGAGTTACATTAACATCTTGTCTGTGCAATGTCTTTTGTGTTACAGTGAAGACTATGCCTTTATTCTTCCAGTAGCACAGAGTTTGTTTCCATCCGTTTAGGCCAGATACTTAAACACAGATGTTGGCACCTTCTATTGAATCCTAATACTGTGAAATAACTCCTCAGGGACCACCATCATTCTCCATTGGCCTGTTTATGAATAAAAAGATGTTTAGAAAGAAAGTAACACATCCAACCACATTAGTACCTGAGGAAGGAATAACCTGTGAGTTGCTTTGCTAAACGTCCCGCTGTATATATTTATACACCACAGACTTGTACACATATCCGCTGTTCAAACACATTTATATATTAGCACAGCTATTTTGGATCAAAGGTGGGCCCCTCCAGTTACAAGAGGAATCACATTAGACAAAAATAGAGGAGACATAAACAAGTGAACTGAAGCATGTGAGTTTAGTTTAATGGTGTGTAGTGTTTTTAATATGATGTAATGATGCTGAAATACGATACATTTGTTGTGTGGAGGATCCGGGGTGGAAAAGCAGTGGGAATAAAGGCGGCATGCATCTCAAGAAAGAGAAAAGTTTCTGCTTGTCCTAAAATATATGAAAGGAAATGGTGGTATTGGGGAGGTTGGTTATGATATTTGCTGAACGTTAACTCTACATGTTCCTGAAAACTTAGTGAAGCAGAGTGCTTGTTGAAATATATGCATCATGTCACGGCTATACAATGTCGCCCTCTGAAGGATATAATGGTCTTTACACTGAGTACAACTAGGGTTTCCCACACGTGCGTTCTTAAATTCGGGTCTGGGGAACCTCTAGTGGGTCATGCTGGTACTGCAATCAGTTCACAAATTAAAATAAAAATGTTTCCCTCATATTTACTCGAATACACTGAAAAGTGCATAAAAATATGCTTTACATAATATACACTCACATGAGATTGAAAACGTCATCTTGTCGTGACGTCATCGCTTGTAGGCCAACATTAACTCACCATTTCCTTCGGGGTTTTCGATTTATGAGTAAAACAAGCTTGTGGTTTACATAATTTGAAGAGGCGCAACTACACAGTCATATACATCAACAGTGTTGGGGAAAGTTACTTTTAAAAGTAATGCATTACAATATTGCGTTACTCCATAAAAAAGTAACTAATTACGTTACTTAGTTACTTTTTATGGAAAGTAATGCGTTATATTACTTTTGCGTTACTTTCGCGTTACTTTTTAAATATAAGCAGGGCTTGATTGTTTTTAATATAAGAAGTTCTACTTATAGCAAATATAAAAGCCCTTTCACACCAAAAAGTGTAATGAATAAACCTCAGGCTGAAGCAAAAGTAAATTCACGTCTGTACAGTAGAACACAGGAGAAGAAACACTCTTCAGCAATAAAAAAACAAAGCATAATTGTTAGTTTCTCTAAAGTCATTTTTGCTTATTAGTATGGTTGAACTGGATCATCAAAGGTCAGCAGCAAAGATATTGGTTAATAAAATACAGATACATTTGTGTTATTTAACATATTTAATTATTGCAGGTTTGCGTCATATTCTGAGTTTGCATTTCACTGTTTTAATTCATTTTGATGAATACTAAATCTGTTTTTTGTGAGTGGGATGAATTAATGCACATTCACATTTAGTCTAGAACTACAGTAACATCATGTTCACACAGCGCATACAACGCCTCTGTACTCCCGATTTCTCCCAATACGGGGACAGGAGAGCTGTCAGTCAATAAATGGGAAAACAAAGTAACTGGCATTACTTTTTTTAAAAAGTAACTCAGATATTTTCTTGTAAATTAAAAAAGTAATGCGTTACTTTACTAGTTACTTGAAAAAAGTAATCTGATTACGTAACTCGCATTACTTGTAATATATTACCCCCAACACTGTACATCAAACATTTGAAGCCACTGTATATAAAGGACTACAATGGTTGTTAGATTCGTTAGATACTAACTCACACCCTTCTTGTATTATAGTCCTTGTTTAGCAGCTTGTTATCTATAATCATTTGTTACATATTGAGCATTTTATGTCAAGTGTAAAAACAGCATTGCTAGTAGCAAGTATCTAACACAAAACACTTAAACGTGACATGAGTCGAGGTTAATTGAATAATGTATTAATGAGCGTATGCCACTATGGAACTATGTAATTTGTCGGAAGAATTATTTTATTGCGCTTTTTTTTGTTGTTGTCATAAATAAATGTAATTAAATTAACTAGTGTCTTATATATATCATATTTCTAGAAGTCATTTTATAGGGCTGGGTTTTGACACAGATTTCACGATTCGATTCGATTCTAATTCACAAGCTTGCGATTTGATTCAATTACCAATTCGATTCGATCCGATTCAATGCCGATTATTTTGGATATATATCAGGTAGGCTACAGATCATGCCAAATTTTCTCAAGGAAAAAAATCTCTCAACTAATGTAAAATATACATGAGAGTCAGTTGGTACAACATTACTATAATATTGAAGGTTAAAATTACATTACATTACAATAAGAAAGTTACAGTTGCATATTAATATTTCTACTTCAATTCGTTTTTTTTTTATATATAAACATTTAAATGGTGGCTGTCATAAAAACTTGATGGATTTATTCAAATATAAATTAAACATTGAAGAACAGTAAAAAATTATAATGAATATGTTATGGTAAATATAAAATGCCCCTCTCAACAGTTTATTTTTCTGTCTGACTAATGAGTTTATGGTCACCAAATATGTTTTTTTCTGAGGTAAATGTGACTTTATGTGACGTAGCCGTTATATTGGCGTCTTTGCACGGCTGAAACACAGATTGAGCGATTACATGAGACTTTTAACTTACCTTCGGATGTTTAGTCATGTTTATTTTGTGCTGAAACTGGTATTAATGTGGAGGAGATGATCAGCTCATGTGCGCCTCGCGCTGCCGCGTCTGTTGAACTGAGGCGCTACAGCGATCTGTCACTCCTCATTAAACAGCGCCAAAACGGCATTTATTGTTTAAATATTGCAATACAATGGACAGAATTTGAAATCTGAGACTTTGTTTCATATTTAAAGTGCCAAAGCACAATGGTTATTGCGATTTATTGGATGGGAAGTAGGCCTACCCTTCAATATTCCGTCCATTAACTGAAAACAGGCTAGACTAATCGATTCTTGGGATTTAGGAATCGATATCGTTCCGTAAAAATGAGAATCGATTAATATCGAGATATCAATATTTTTTTTACCCAGCCCTATCATTTTATATAAAGCACAAGGCCACTCGAGTTTATGATTATAGCACCGTTAAACCCTTTAATATATTTCAGAATCAGAAAGAGCTTTATTGCCAAGTATGTTTGCGCATACAAGGAATTTGTTATAGTGTCACAAGCTTCCAGTACATGGAGACGACAACAACAACACACAGATAATAAAAATAAGATGTGAATAAAATACACATGCGTAAATATAAACCACAAAAAAAGAATAAATTGTAGTACAGGTGTGCTATAGATAGAATAGGAATATAATAAAATAAAATAAAGTTGTAGGGATGTACTAGGATTTAGGGTGATAAATAAGTTATTTATCACCAATATGATAAATATTTGAATTGATAAATAAAAATTGAGGGTAATTTGAATATGATAAATATTTGAAAACTTGAATTTCGTGACATATTTAATTAATTATGCAATTATTTAATCGTATTTTATTAAATTCATAATTAATGTACTTAATTGTTTATATATTTGTTATATTTTGTCAGTCCATAAAATATATATTTCGAGCTGGTGAGTTTAGGACCCTGCGACTCATATGACGAGGGGGTGGAGTCACAGATGATTGACAGGATATTCTGGAGGCACGGCAGGCGAGTAATCTGGCAAACTGACCACAGCCACACCGTCTGACTACAGACAGATCATTTTTTTCAACGAAATTCCGCCCCAAATCGGGAACTTCATCGCGTTTTGATGCCGAAATATTGGCCAGAAAGTACCATCCATGGACTTCCATCTCTGATGTTCGTGTATGAGAGCTGATAATGATGAAGATGAAGCTGCGAGCGGCGGGAGGCGAAAATCACCGATGCGACTTGAATTCTGTTAACGGATCCGATCGGGAGACGGGCACCGGAGCGGCTCAGCTCGACAAGGAGGCGGTGTTCGAGTGGTTCGGCTTACAGCTGAACCCATCCGGACGCGTCGAGCTGCTTTGCGGGCTGCTGCATATGTGTCAGCCGCTGGAGCTACGCTTCCTCGGCGCCTGTCTGGAGGATCTGGCCCGGAGAGATTTCACCGTCCTGCGGGATTATGAGATCCGGGCCAACTGCCCCGCAGATTTGGAGGGGCTGGTAGACGTAAGCGACCCCGTTGTGCTGTCTAAACTGCTCGTTTATTTGTCTTTGCTCGGATCCAAGAGCAGGGAATGCGCCGGGATTCTCTTCCGGACGTTGAGTCGAATGGACGCCGGGATGTGGGGCGCTCTACCGGAGCCGGAGACTGTGGATCAACTGCGGCTGCTCTTCACGATGGGATCGTTACACCCGGCGTTCAGTTTCTATCAGCGGGAAGAGCTGCGAGCGCAGTTGGACAGACTCCAAAGATGGGTGTGTTATATTCAACGTTACCTCAAAATCACTGACATTAAATTAACAAAAGTGGCAAAAATACCATGGCAATTTCATGATTTGGAAACGTTACCCTAAAATACCATGAATATGGCAATAACGTTACCATGGTATTCCTGGGAGTACCACCCTTACAGAAAAGTCTTGTGACAGTACCATGATACAATGACGGTATCAGATGGTAAAACCATGGTATTTACATGGTACTCCAGGGCATATTATGATTCTACTATGGTACAGTTCCAAAAACATGGTAGTTCCATGGTACCTTTTCATGTATTAGCTAAAGTCACTTATACAATATGACCAAAAGAACCATGGTATTACCATGGTTTTTCGGATGTGCACTAGCTAATACCATGTTATTCTTTGAACATTTCTGAATTTCATATTGCTATATGAATATGGCAATACCATGGTATTCCTGGGAGTACCACCCTTACAGAAAAGTCCTGTGACAGTACCATGGTACAATGACTGTATCAGATGGTAAACCATGGTATTTACGTGGTACTCAAGGGAATATTATGGTTCTACTATGGTACATTTAAAAAAGTAGTAGTTCCTTTTGATGTACCTTTTGATGTATTGGCTAAAGTCACTAATAAAAATGACCAAAAGCACCATGATACTACCATGGTTTTTTAGATGTGCTCTATGCTAATACCACCTTATTCTTTGACATATTTAGAGTGGCATGTAAATACAATGGTTTTCTGAATATCATATTCATATTGCCATATAAATACCATGGTATTTATTACCTTTTTCCAACTTCAAATTATGTCCCCAAACGAAAACTTTGGCAACATCTGTTTTAACTAAAAATAAACATTTCTCAGTTTGTTTCTCACTTCAATTTTATTGTAGCAGTGCAAAATGGGATTGTCAAGCAGACAAACTGACCAACACTTTCATGAAAACCTGTCATAAATGTTGTATGCACCTGGCAAACTAAACTGTTTGTATTACAGTCTAGTCTAGTCAGCCTTAATTAAATGTAAACAGGTATGCACTGCTGTGCTACTACAGGTATTTTGAACAATGCAACTTGAACTTGTACAAAAAAAGTTGTGCAGACCCTTCAGCAATTGGGGCATTTGAAAGTAAATTACTGTTAAATTTAAAATAAATAAAACATAGTCTTACATTAAAATAAAAATGTTACATTTAAATTAAACATAACATGTACTCTTAAAGTGAACAATGTGCTACAACACTGCTGTGCTCTTAGTATTTTACTTTCATTCCATGTAGTTCCAAGCCAGTTTAATCACCGTTCTATATTAATGCGCTGCTTTAATTGATGCACACACACACACACAACACTTAGTGCTGTGGATCGCCGGATCGGCTTTCACCGTGGACGAAGCGGAGTCCAGCCCGTTCTCGACCCCGCCGCCTCTGCTCACTCTAGCCCGGCTTCTGCTCTCATTATAATCAGTAATTATGTCCCCACTGGATGCAACAAATGCCTCGTTTGTAATGGGTTTTAATGTTTTTGTCTCTTCGTTCCGGCCGGGACACGGCATCAACAGTATGGTGAAGGGCGTAACATTTCCGTCACACACTTGAGGTATTCGGCCAATCACAACGCACTGGATAGCTGGCCAATCACAGCACACCTCGCTTTTTTACCTTTGTAAAAATCGACGCGTTTCAAAAAGACGGGGCATAGAGGAGAAACAATAATGTACAGTATGTGGAAAATAATGTGCTTTTTTAACTTTAAAACCACTTTAAGTTGTCAATACTGGCAAATGACCAGGGAATAAGCGGGATAATCAACGGCTTGCCGTGCATTAAAGGATTTTAGAAAAAACTCAACACCACCATCTTGTGGACTGTAAAGAAATTGATTTTGTTATTCTACCAAATAGTATAATAAAAGATCGATACTTGGCGTCCGTGTATCGATACAGTATTGCCGTGGAAAATATCTCGATACTATGCTGTATCTATTTTTTTCCCCCACCCCTATAAAACCATGATATTTACATGGCACTCCAGGGAATATTATTGTTCTACTATGGTACCTTTTCATGTATTGGCTAAAGTCACTAATAAAATGACCAAATGACCATGCAATTACCATGGTCTTTCAGATGTGTACTATTCTAATACATTGCATTCTTTGAAATGCATAGAGTAGCATATAAATACAATGGTTTTCTGAATATCATATTCATACTGCCACAAGAACATGGCAATATCATGGTATTCTTGGGAATACCACCTTTACAGAAAAGTCCTGTGACAGCAGTACCATGGTACAATGATGGTATCAGATTATCAAAATATCATGGTGTAGCAACATGTGATACAATCAGTGTTCCTGTAGCATGTGAATGTGATACAATCAGTGTTCCATGGTACCACCACTTAAACTGACACAAACTCGTAAATGAACATGAATAGTCAAAAAGGAATGTGTGCTGGATCCCTGTTGGAATTTCTACTTTTGAATTATTCCTAAAGGATCCCAATTGGAACAAGTAACAAATAAGATCCTATTGGATAAACTGAAATCCATAGAAGATAGTTTGATTCCTATGTAGTTTTTTTAAAGAGTCTCATTGGATAGTAATGTTTAGAAGATCTTTAAATTTAATGTACTGAAAAAATGTCATACTATTGGACAGTTAAAGGATTCACATGGCAGCTGCAGAAGTTCCTGTAAGATTTTCTTCATTCCCGTTTATGTTTTACAGTTGGATGATCTTGTCTTGTTGTGAATTGTTAGGAACTGAGTTCTTAAAAATCAAGTTTTGATTAGTTACATTGGAAATTCCCTCTAGGATTGGTTCCAATAAAGTCCAATATGTTTCATTTTAGAATTTTTAACGCATTTATTTTTTGACAAGGCACAGCCAGAGGTGTATCAGCCATCTGCAGGATGCATGTGCTCATGTCAGATTGACAGCTGTCAATATGTTCAGTCATTTAAAGCGTCACCTTTAAGCCAGATCCTGACAGGGAAAATCCTGGCAAATACTGTGGTCAAATATATTCATCACCCTTAAATTAATTCAGAAACACAGATCTAACAAAAGTGACACTGCATTTTGTAAATGCGTCCCTGGCTATCTAATGTAAGTTATAGGTCTCAGCCAACCCCTCAATAGGAATATGCCATGTCAAATATCCAAACACTTTAATCCAATACAACCGTGACATGATGGCCCGTTTGGTTTGCTACGTTCATCGGTGTCTTGTAGGCTTGTTGTCATGTAATGTGTCCAGTGCTATCCTCCCTGATCTCTTTTGATCTCCCATGTGAATGACTTTATTGTGAGCTTTGCATTTTGTAAATGAGGTCATGTGTGGGACTTTTCATCGCATGGGACGTCCACGCTCATTAGACCAAATCAGGTCTCCAGCACCACATTCTCTGTCTGTTTATGAATGTCTGTTGTTTGTTGCTGATGTCAGATTGAGAGTGATGTTAATGGTTTAAAATGATGGTGATGAGTCATGGTCATGTAAGCTGAGGCATTATGCTCACTTGCTTTAAAACAAGAGGAAACGGGGGATCAGTTGGTTCAATCAAAATAATTGACGCATTTTGAATGACTGAATGTGAATAGCTTTGATTTGGTTTGATTGTAAGTGTCACACCTCAGAAGCAGTGCTGTGATTTATGCCTCTCATTTGGAAACCCATCCACTAGTTGAATGTCGGGTTTCTAGATCAGTTGTTCACTCTCAAATTTGCAATGTCCTGCAATGGCATTGTTTTGGCCATTCTGCTGTCAATTAGATCAGTGTTGGCTGACCTGTGAAACGATAAAGCAATTTGAGGAGACTAAACTACAATGACAATGGGCGTGAAGATAAGTGAATGCACCTTTAACCCGAGTCTTGTTACTTTAGACAAGACTTTTTTGTTGGTTGCTTCACATAACTGTATTAGCCATCAAATACGCTGTAACTGGCAGTTGTTTTCTTGCTTAACATGACAGCTGCTTTTAGTGTGGATAGGAAAAAACCCATAGTAATTATATAACCTCAAATTCAAATCTCAAAAAAAAAAAAAATATTTTCCTCATCAGAGAGTTTGATGTTGGAAATCGATGTGTTTACTCGCCTTCTTAATGACTTATTTTTCTTTCAGAGCCAGTTTTCCAGGCCGGGGTTCCTCTGTCCACACCGGAAGAATGACGTAGACTGGACTCTTTGCAGCAACGCCAATCCACACCTCAGCGGCACGTCGCAGAGGGAAGGTATCTCGCCTCCGCATGTTGAAATCCCTTTCAACACAGAAAAAAAGTGAGAGTTGCAGCACTGTAACGATGATGTCTTTTGATGTTGCAGTGGTGCACATTGAGAAGATCATTCTGAAGGAGGTTTCTATGGGAGGAGACGGCAGGCAGTACAGTTTTGAGGTAAGTTCAAAAACCCATCAGAGACGCTGAGTTTCAACACTGACATTTCATCTATAAGAAGCTTAGAGAGCTCCAGGATTGTGGGAAATGATTTAGAATGATATGTACCCAGTTCTATGTCATGCCGATAAGGGAAAGTCTCCTTAGAAAGTGAGATAAGAAATGTTGAGGTAGTTATACAAAACTATGTCAAAATCCGTACAGGTCTGCACATAATCTGTTTTTCACAGAATGCAAATGACTGTATTTTAATGAATTTGCATTAAAATAATTAGTTCTAATTCTAGCTAATTAGTTCATTCTTACAGGTACCAATTAAAGTAATATTTGGAGATATTCAAAACATTTTCCCCACATAATCATTGCTAAACATTATAGCATTACAGTAATTTTTTAAAAATATTGTATTGATATCCATATATATAATATTAAAGGGGTCATATGATGCGATTTCAAGTTTTCCTTTCTCTTTGGAGTGTTACAAGCTGATTGTGCATAGATAAGATCCCTGAAGTTGCAAAGACTAAAGTCTCAAAACCAAAGAGATATTCTTTATCAAAGTTAAGACTCTGCCACGCCCTCCTAAAACGGCTCATTCTAACACGCTTCATCGCTGTGTCTGTCACGCGACTCTGTTCCCCTTTCGGGCTCTGTCTTTACATTTATTTTGAAAGATGAAGCTCGCGATTATGGTAAGGGGCGTTACATTTCCGACGAGTGCTTGTGGTGTTCGGCCAATCACAATGCACTGGGTCAGCTGGCCAATCAGAGCAGACTGCGCTTGTCGGAAGGAGGGACTTTGTAGAAAACGAAGCGTTTGAGAGAGGCGGGGCATAGAGGACCTACAATAATGTACAGTATTTGAAAAATAATGTGTTTTTTGAACATTAAAGCATGTCAGCATATTCTGTTACACCAAATACACAAAATAATGATCTTTAAAAAAGCATCATATGACCCCTTTAATATATAGCTGTATAATAATATGGGCTTGGATTGCTACGGAAGAGATTCAGTTCAACATGAAATCAAAATGAACCCTATTCTTGTTTATGTTATTTCAAAGAAACCCGCCTGGCTCCATCCTGGTATGTTAACACCCACGGTTCAGTCAATTCCCAATGGATAAAATCAAGTCCTACACCACTTTTTTTTCCCCTCATTGAATATTGTGTTCCATTCGGAAGTACGCAGTAAAGTAAAGTTTGACTTTAAAACTATTTGTTTTATTTGTGCCCATGTTGCTGGTTAAAAAGGACATTAATGTAGTGTTAGGCATGGTGTGAATCAATGCACAGTTAATGTCTTAGTAGCAGCTGTTGTTTCAGATTTGCATGCACGCTTTGCATTATTCATGGTGTTAAAAAGGCCTCAAAATGAGGCACTCAGCCTCTGTGGTTCCAGACGTGACCTGAAGGCCGAGCTATGCTCTCGGCTGTGTGCATGAGATTTCTGTCTCTCCGGGACAAGTGAGGAAACATGCAAAGCCTGAGCTGTAAACATCCGGTTGTTGATACAGAGTTGACAGCCTCACCAAAGAGGCTTTGGCTCAGCTCACAGTGAGAGTATGGACCAGCGCCAAAACAGTCGGAGAGAGAGGCCTGACTGAGAGAAGTGCTTTCCTTTTCCTTTGCCTAATGTATCGTGTAATTTTCAGGGTTGAAAATTACCCTGGAATCCTGCAATACAGTTTTATCACAAAAGCTGGGTCGAGGGCATGGCACGATAAATATCCTGTAAAATGTAAAATATGAAATTGAGGAAAGCAAGATGATTATCTCACAATGTTGTGCAAGTAGCCTGTATTGATGGGCTGTACTGCAATTGTCTGATGTCTTCGCTAAATGACAAATGAGTCATTTTGGCATTTGTAGTTTGAATAAATGGTCTATTTGGTCAACACAATTGCATTCACAACCCATTGTACTTCAGTACGTAAAACTGAGGATTAAATTGCATAATATGACCAAGAACATCATAAAAAAAGAAAGAATGTTTAAGTTTTTCTGATTGTACATTGAACTTCCTTTTTTTATAAAAAGAAAGGAAAATGTGATTTCTCACATTATGACTGCTGTAAGTGAGAATGTGTCAGGGAATATCCCCCTTCTGACACTTTTAGGATTATGGAAGCACAGATGCTCTGAAATCAGGATGAGTAATGATAGAAATGAAATCCAGCATCTTAAACAGAAAACACTTGTCTAGAATTTTGGTTCAAGTGTTTATTCTGGGAAGATTGTGAGGGTGTAAAATAAAGTCCCCTAACATACGTGTTCTGGTCATGTTGAGCAACTAGTTTTAGATTATTATTATTTTTTCTTTAAAGCTGTTAGACCGTTTGCATCGTAAACTCCTCTAAGACATCTTTAAATTGATTGCTAGGATCCCTGGTACAGCTATTCTCATTGAGACTGGCATCTTTAGCTGTTGAGTCATGACTCATTTTGGTTTTTTTGAGCGTTGTATTTTTAGTTAAAACTAGTTCCTCTTTTAAAATGGCTTTGACAATTTCACTATTAATCAGGTCTTGTAAAAGGTCATGCTGAACTGTCTGCCTTAAAGTTACGGACCGGGTGCGAGTGAAAATTGGCTTTGACAAGTAAATAAAACTTTTTACTTGACTGTTGGTTCAAAACTATACAATTATTTTTATACAGGCTAAAAGTTCAGTGTCAAAACTTTTTGATATTTATAGCAAATAAACAAATTTTCCATAACAGCCTGTCTGTTGTGCTGTTATTCAGTTTTCGTAACCTAAAGGTTGTTTGGAGGCTTAAGTGGGAAGGAGACGTATTGAGGACACCCGTGAGGACATGATGAGTCTTTCGCTCTGCTCTCCCCAGGATATATTAAGATAGAAAGCACTTCTGACAGAGATTTAAGTGTTTGAGACCACAATCACTGTCACATTTGTTTGTTATCATCATAAACAGCATAAATGAATGCTGTTACACATTATTAAACATGAGATGTTCTCAGTGTGAACGTAAAATCATTAGACGCTGAGATTTGTGCACCATTCTGCCGAGTCCAATCCATCCTCATCAAAACAAGGTTGAAAGAATGGAATGAAAAGGAAAGCATTTGGTGTTCTCAGCCAAATTTGAGCCACTCCCTTTTCTCTGTCCGTCTTGAAGTCTTGTATTCCGTCCTTATGCGAGTTGCATCCCAATCAGAAATCCCCATGTGTCATTGGAAGACGGATTCTCCACCCTTTCCCAGGCTTACCACTGAACCCTGACCACCTGTGTCTCGCCAAACCCTACGATTAAGACATCAGTGTTCACTGGAGAAGCAGACGAAATAGCATGCCAGCTCTTGTTAAGGCTAAAATATTTACTCGGGTGTTGAAAGAGCCGGTTTGGAGTTACAGATAAACACTTCAACACTTTTTTTGTTGTCTGAGATAGATGAATTGCCACAATTACAGGCATCATCTTATTGAGTCTTTGGGAGTGGATATCTGCCAGAACTTTCACAATGGATGTAAATTATTTGGACCTGTATTGTGTAATTCTACCAGAAACAGACTACAGTGAAAACAGTTTTGCACTTATGTGAATCCACAAACAAGAAAATGGCTCAAGACATTATCACAGTGTTTTTTAAAAAAATATAGATAAATGCTCTAACACAGATGTTGAGCTTACTTCATTTGTACAACCAAATTGTAAAATCAAGATGTTAGCGTCTTTGGGAGTGGATATCTGCCAGAACTTTCACAATGGATGTAAATTATTTGGACCTGTATTGTGTAATTCTACCAGAAACAGACTACAGTGAAAACAGTTTTGCACTTATGTGAATCCACAAACAAGAAAATGGCTCAAGACATTATCACAGTGTTTTTTAAAAAAATATATAGATAAATGCTCTAACACAGATGTTGAGCTTACTTCATTTGTACAACCAAATTGTAAAATCAAGATGTTAGCACAACAGACTTTTCTTGTAAAACATGACACCAAGATTGTGAATTCGAAAGCGAAAGTCCCCAAACTATGTGCAGCAGCATGATTATCAAATGCATTTCAGCTTGAATTGGCGGCATTTGTGATTAAAAAGACAGTAAAAGCAGTAATATTAAGTATTAGGCCTATTACAATTTAAAATAACTTTTCTTTTTTTAATATATTTTAATATGTAATTTATTCCTGTGATGCAAAGCTGTTTTTTTTTATTACTTCAGTCTTCAGTCACATGATCCTTCAGTAATCATTCTAATATGGTGATTTGCTGTTCAACAAACATTTCTTATCAATGTTGAAAACAGTTGTGTGACTTGATATCTTTGTAGAAACTTCTTTTGTTTCTTTGATGAGCAAATTTTAATATGAATAATTTAAATCTTTTGTAAACATTCTAAAGGTCTTGTATAAATGTCTTTTTGTAATATTATAACAGTCTGTCACTTTTGATCAATTTAATGTATCCTTGCTGAATTAAAGTAAAACAATAGACTTTAGTTTGTACTGGTTAAAAAATATGATAGTTATGCATGCATTCTTTTCAGTTTTGCACTGAGACTTTCTTTTTCTACATAATATTTGCATGAGCTAAAGTTGTGGTGAGTTAATTTAAACCAAGTGAACTCTAGTGGCTGAAATGCTCAAGTGTAAAAAAATAGTGCAATGACCCAGTTTGGCGGAAAACTGATTCTTGACGTACGCCCCATTCTGATGTCAGTGTGTTTATTTGGGCTGGTTTAAATATTTTAGGTATGCCTAGATTTCAGTGGGAGATTCCATTGGAATATTTGATTTACCTAACACATCGTAATCTTTGAAAATGAGCTAATAGTCTAAGAGCTCAAATGTTCTTCTCTTGCTGTAATATCATTTCTGGAACCCAAACTATTGGAATATTTGACCAAGGACATGGACATGCGAAGAAATTCATGTTAAGGCATCTGTGGCAAAAGGACAAGCACAATTATTCATGTTTGAGTGAAATATGATGAGAGGGCATGTGAAGAAATCCATGTTAAGGAATCTGTGGCAAAAGGACAAGTACAATTATTCATGTCTGAGTGAAATATGATGAGCTCTGGGGAATCCAAGTAAAAGATCCGTTATGCTCAGGCTGATGAGAGCAATACTGGTCTCATTGAGTTTCTCCTCTTTTGCAGGTGAAATGGTCAGACTCTTCATCTACTGCAGTCACCAAAAGTCATCGTGAGTTGGAGGATTTTCTATTAAAGGTGAGCAGAGAGACATAGGTCTTTGGTGTGGTATTTGTGTTTGTTTAGTCACATGGGATTGTAGCACATGCCAGTGTGCCCACCGGTTGGGCAAGATGCCATCTGGCTAGACCAGCGAGGGACATTATCCATCTGTTTCTATTTCTATTTTCCTCTCTCTGGCTGTGTTCGTAATGGAATACTGGCATTCTGCATACTGCACTGTATGAACTTCAGTGTTATTTTAATAACATTTATATACTATTACAATATTTCTTAATATTTTAAATTGGCTTTTATTTTATATTTTCAAGATTCATTTCAATTATAGTTTTATTTTATGTGCTTTGGTCTTTTTTCATTTTTAATATTTCATATTATTTAATATTTTTGCATACAAAATACATAAATATTAGATTAAAAATTATTTTAGCTTTATTTCGATTAATGTTTTACAATTTATACACATTTAAAACAGATTTACAGCAGTTTTCCACACAGAGCGGTTTGGTTGTGCACTGCACATTTTGTCTGATATAGCTAGTTGGATTATCTGAGTATTTTGTGCATACCTTAAGCCAAAAACTGTGCATACCTTGAGCCAAAAACACCAATGACTTGTACATACACTATATGGACAAAAGCATTGGGACACCCCTTTCTTTAGAACAGAAAAAGGCACTTCCAAAACTGTTGCAACAAAAATGGAAACGTAATTCATATATTTATAAACTGTATTTCCATCTTTGTTGCAACAGTTTTGGAAGTGTCTAAAATGACTGTACCCATATGTACAAATCATTGGTGTTTGGTGATGAGTTTTTGGCTCAAGATCTGCATTTAAAGTCACACCAGAGGTGTTCAGCTGGGATTCTGCAGAGCAGTCAAGTTCTTCCACACTGACTGAATCAATCATTTCTTTTTGAACCTTGCCTTATACACAGAGGCATTGTCATGTTAGAATAGAAAAGGGTCCTGCCCAAACTGTTGCTATAAAATTAGAAGCGCACAATTCCCTAGAATATCATTAAGATTTGTACTCATGGAAACCTGTTCATTAGAAGGGGGTGTCCATATACTTTATGTAGCTTAGCTGTATTGAATTTAAAATGCAAAGTGAGATAAAACAATCCCTCTGTCTCTCTAGCTTCCTAAGGAGCAGAGTCCAGATGGCTTTGAGAAGGGCATCGTCAGGTTACTCAGTCGTGGAGATCAATGTGAATCCAGAGAACTGGAGAGAAACCTCAGGTAAATCTCATCTCACTCTTAACTAGTGTTGAGAAACATTACTTGTAATAGTAATGTTGCATACTTGTTTAAAAAAAAACAGTTGCATCCTTACTTTCGCATTCCTTTTCCTCAGCTTTAAGTTGCTTAGGTTCTCTCTTTTTGGCTTGCATGGGTTTATGTTCAGTTTGATGCGCTATTCGCTGTCATTATAATCACCTTATAGTCTTTTCTTGCAGCTGTGTCATGGGATAAATGCAGTTGTGCTGAAAGCATACAGTGCAATTCCTAAATCTGAAAGTCTCAGTGCTCAACCAAAAACAACATTGAGCCATGCATAACTAGCATATTTTAAAACGATAAATACAAGTGCATTAGTTTTATTAGACATGGAGAGGATTACAACTGCTAACCTAAACCTATTCAGAACTGTTTCCTGACTACAGATGTTCAAATGATATAGCATTAGGCAGATGGTTTTTAATTCGTCAGAGATTGAAAGATTTGGATCAAGTCCGTCACTAAATTGTCAAAGGGATTCAGTGTTCAATTCTTTTTTTGTTGTTGTCACATAAAACAAAGTGTCCTTTTCAAGTCCCACAACACATGGCAGTATTTAGGTCAGTAACACTGATGTCAGGACCAGAGGGGATTCTTCTTCCTGTAGCACACCTTAGATGTGGTCACGGATTGTGAAAATAAAACATCAGTGACTATGTTTCAATACCTTTAACTTTTTTTCTCTCTCTCTCTCTTGTGTTCCTTTGCAGGGAGAAGTTCCTGAATTTATCACAGGATGTCCTTCAAAGATGTGATGTTTCCAGGTTCTTCCTGTCTGATGCGTCTGTACTGCCATGCAGCCACTGTGAGAATCCTTCTGACTGGCCAATCAGAAAATGCTATCAGTTGATGACTAATGTTAAAATGACCAAATATCAGTATATTAATAGACTAACCATGATTTCACTGTGTAACACTTGCTCATCTGCTCGTCTCTGCAGGTACCAGTGTGCCCGTAGCCAGAATCCATCAGCCTGAACGCGGTTTCTCTGAGGACTGCTCAGAGACTTCCAGCCTGGAGGAGGGTGAGAGAGATACAGAACTGTCAGATCTGCCCTAGAAACACTTGCCTACACACATACAAGTGCTAATGCTGTACTGATGCTACAGTCTCATCAGTGACTTTTCTCTTTTACAGATGTGGAGGCTTACAGCGTCAGAGCTGCGGGACTGAGGTAGACCTTCACTGAACAAATGAATATTTTTATTCAGCAAGGATGCATTCAGTTGATCAAAAGTGACAGTAAAGACATTTTACAAAAGGATTCTATTTCAAATAAATGCTGTTCTTTTCAACTTTCTATTCATTAAAGAATCCTAAAAAATGCATCACTGTTTCCACAAAAATATTAAGCTGAGAAAAGTTTTTAACATTGATAATAATCAGAAATCATTTCTTGAGTAACGAATTAGCATATTGTTATGATTTCTGAAGGATCATTTGGCACTGAAGACTGGAGTAATGATGCTGAAAATTCAGCTTTGCATTACAGGAATAAATTACATTTTAAAATATATTCAAATAGAAACAGTTATTTTAAATTGTAATAATTTTTCATAATATTACTGCTTTACTTTTTGATCAAATAAATGCAGCCTTGATGAGCATATCTGATGAACGCTTCTTTCAAATACATTAAAAAAAGACTTGAACATCAGTGTACGTCGTTTAATAATTTAAAACTATTTTGTGTTTTATGTTTTGCTTGTAAAGTGTACTTGTGTAATCTTTTTTTTTTTTTAAAGGGGTCATATGATGCAATATCATTTTTTCCTTTCTCTTTGGAGTGTTACAAGCTCTTGGTGCATAAAGAAGATCTGTAAATTTGCAAAGACTAAAGTCTCAAATCCAAAGAGATATTCTTTATAAAAGTTAAGAGTTAGCCACAACTACCTAAAACGGCTCGTTTAAAATAATGTTCTTTTTAGCAGCATCATATGACCCCTTTAATAAATGTAACTTGGTTTGATATTTTATTATCTAATGCAATGGCATTCATGTATTAAGTGTAGCTTAAGTGTCCAAATACTTGAGGCCGCTGTACGTGATTAATATCAGGTCTGTCCTGTAAGGATCAGTAGAGTAAACCATGTTTATGGTATTTTCCTGTCACATAATCTGTTTTCTTCTCCCTGTAGTAATCAGCGCTCTGAATGCCAGAGGAGAGGAAACTGTGAGCAGAATAGAGAGAGAGTTTGGAAGAAAGAAACTGAATTGGAACAGGTGAGGCCGTGAAATTGTTTCTCGGTCTTTGGTATTCTTGGAATGGCATATGACTGATAGTGCTTCTGCAGTATGAATACTGTGCACACAGTCTGCAATTTTTAATGCATACGGTCTATAAAGAAATAGTTAAATACTGTATACCACAATTTAGCCATTCATTACCATAAGTTAGTAATGAATGAATTAGAAAGTAATTCCCCATGAATTTTTAACATCTGTCAAAAGTTCTGAGGTTTTTATACAGAATTGGATTAAAAATGTTTAGTAACAATTTTTATTTTTTAAAAGGAAGACAGGATGCAACTTAGTGAATTAAACATGCATCTAATGAACTAAGTTGATTACAGTGTAGCAATACTACTTCATTGTGTGAACTATTTTGCATCGTATTTAAAAAATGTAATACAGACAAAGTTGGTCATTGTTTTGAGGCATTTTAGACATATACGCATTCTGTCTCCCTGCAGAGCTGCACAAATGACAGAAGAATCTTCACAGCTGGACAGAAGAACAAAGGAAGGCCAGCTGGAAAAAGGTACACAAACACCCACTACTGTGTTTAGTTGCCCTCTATATGGGTGCAGATTGAAATGTTGACCTGGTGTTTGTGTCTGAATTGAGACAATATTTTGAAATGCAATGACGCATGCATATTCATCGATGCATCGGGTAGGGCTTATGGTCACGACTGCTGTTGTATGTTTTCAGGGATAGAGGCAGACGAGTTACCGGTGTCAAGACTTCTAATGGAATCCAGAAACCTTCTGCAGCACTGATGATCAACCAGGCAGCTTGCAAAGGTCTTTGTGCCATGGCTAAAAAACAACAAAGCAAAAATTATTGATATCTGTGCATCTCCAAATACATACCGCATGCATGTACATGCATGCCCTTACAAAGAACTACAGCCATGTTTTCTTCTGTCTTTTGGTATGTAGACACAGGAAGGGACCGATATGGGGACACATCATCAGAGAGCTCAAACTCCGTGCCGTCCAGTCCTGTTCACCAGAAGAGCCTGGAGGACCATGGTGTGTTATTCATAATGTAATTAGTTCATTCAAAAAAATTCTGTAAGTTACTGACCCTCATGTTGTTCCAAACCCATGTGAAACACAAAAGGAGACATTTAGCAGAACGACAAACTCAGTCACGTCTACACAGAATACTGCTTTTAAATAAGAAGAAAGCAAGTCAAATTAGGTTGCATTTAATATATTATTCTCTAAATTTTTTTAAAATTCTTATCAATGCAAAAATTGTCTTTGGAGGGCTTCTCCATGTGATCTAGCAACAGAGTTTTTATGGTTTTTCAACAGTGACTCAAAAACTGCACCAGTGTTATTTTAGTATTATTTATATATATTAGTATTTATTAATGTTTTGAATTAGCTTGATTTTTTTATATTCACAATTATTATTTTAATTCTAGTTTAATTTATAGTAATTTTGTGTGTTTGCCTTTTTAATTTATTTTTTTTTACAATTTCTATTTAGCTATTTTTTTACTGTTAGTTTTAGTAATTTTACTACAACTTTAACTTTATGTATGTATGTATGTATGTGTATATATATACATACATACATATATAAATATATATTATATATATATTGTTTGTTTTAATGTAGATACATGACTGTTTTCAATTACAGAAAATTGAATAACCAATGTAATTGTTTTTGTTTTGTTTTGTTCTCTCTTTTGTAAAGTCATAGAAATGCTATTGTGATTTTTTTTTATTTTGCTATTAGGGCAAATGAGATACCACCATAGAAGTTTACTGAGCTTTGGTGACTTCCACTTTTGAGGCTCCATTCTCACAGTAGTTTAATACCATTATGAATTATGAAATGAAATCTACATAATGATTTAATGTGTGTCTCTTCAGATACAGAGAGTCAGTCTGATAACTCAGCCCAGGAACCAGCTGAAAAGACTCACCTCGCCAAAGGCGTTGGCGGGAAAGCAGTTGCCATGGTGAATCTATTAGTTGCCGAGCCCCAGAATGTTCCGCAGCCTCCTTCAGTGGTGGAGCTGGCGCTGACCGCGTGCCTCCCTTACGCCCTGCAGTACAACACCACCACCCAGAGAGATGCGGGGCAGGGTAAGATAACCATCACCATCCCGCTGGCCCAAGACCCTGGAGCATCATCGGCCAGCGCTCACCCACAGCAGCAGCCACCGCTGGGGGCGTTCAGCGTCCTCTCGCCCGGCCAGTGTCCTCTGCAGCCCGCCAACACCACCACGGCCAACAACCCCGTCAAAACAAAAGCCAAGGCCTCCTTTACTGCCAACGCCCCTTCCAGCTCAAGTTCCTGCAGTAGCCAAGTACCAGGACTTTGCCCCACAACTGTACCCACGCACACCCCGGGACCGGGACCCCTGCCAGCCCCTGCGGTCACACACAGCACCGCTCAGAGCAGTTCTTTGTCCTACATCAACAGCTCCAGCCTGCCAGTTACGCCACAGGCCAGTGGTACACAGCAGCAGCAGCAGCAGGGGGGCTGCAACGCCTGCGGCTGCCGTGGCACCTGTGGAGGAAACGGTGCCCACCTGACACCCAGCTACTTCCTGCCGCCCCAACCCCAACCCCAACCTGCCCGTCAGATTTTCGGGCCATCGCCTGCGTTCTTCCATCTCCCTCCCTCTCTATGCAACAGTTTCCCTGCCCAGGGTCACCAGAATAACAGGACGCCGCTGCCCTTCTACCCCCACACCGGTCCTCCTGCGGCGTACCTGCATGCTCACTCGGAGCACATGCTGGCGTCGCAGGCAGGATACAGTCTGCCTCAGATGCACCCCTTCCGTCGCTTTTACCCACCTGTCTTTCCGCCGGTTGGCGGAATGATGTCTAGTGGAACCAACATGAAGAAGACCAACAACGTGTCCTGCTATAACTGCGGCTTGAGCGGACATTATGCTCAAGACTGCAAGCAACCGTCCATCGACGCCGGGCTGACAGGTATGAAGATGCCAGAAACACTCTACACAAGTATGCAAACACAGATGTGAATGATTTCAGATGTGGAAACTTTTGCACATGTCCATTATCTGTTTGGGTATTTGAAAAATTTTGAATAGTGAAGAAAATTAGTAATTTAGCTGATTCTTACAAATAAGGGAAAAACAAATTGCATACATTCACACACAATATTGACATTTATGACAAGTTTTTATTGAAAAAAATATAACATTTTACATTTACATATTTTACATTTATTTTCTCATTTTATATTTGAAAAATGGTACACTATATATATGTATATATATATATATATATAGTGTGTGTGTGACATTTTCCGTGACCTAATCTAAAGAGAGAACTAGGCCTACTTATGGTTAATAGGTTGTTAACAAAGCATTATCTAACTATTTATGAGCTAATTAAACAATAATAATTTGGTTAATTACAGTGACAATGAGTGAAGAATACAAAGTTTCTAGTACACGATTACACAATTTAATTACAATTTAAAAGGCATTCTCATTTAAAGGGGTCATATGATGCGATTTCAATTTTTCCTTTCTCTTTGAAGTGTTACAAGCTCTTGGTTACGCTGTGGATCGCCGGATCGGCTTTCACCGTGGACGAAGCGGAGTCCAGCCCGGGTCGTCACATGTGGTTGCCACAAGCCCACCGGCCGCGCTGTTCTCAAGCCCACCGCTAGCAACATCATATGACCCCTTTAATTTCTGAATGGTGCTAAACCTTATGGTGCATTCATTTCAGTGTTTAATGCTAAATAAAGGAGAGAAATTTAGCTGATATTTACTAAGAAATAAATCTATATACTATCTATCCATCTCTCTCTCTCTGTATATGTATACAGACACACAGTAGTAACAGTAATGAAAAAATTTGAAATATATACAGTATATATGTATTTCCATTTAATTGTTTTATTAATTTGTAAATAATTTAAAAAGTTAACTAACTAAATGAAGTTTTTTTAAATAGGGCTACATTGTTTTCTTTGTATGTACCAAAGAGATTGGTTCGCACGAGTAATGTGAAAGTAGCCTAGTTAAAAAAACTATAGTATATAACTATAAAACATCATGACTGTATCATAAAACTAAATTTTACTCCATTTTACCATTTTACTCACCTCATATCGCTTTTAAACCCACTTTGCTTTTTCATCAGTCGAACAATATTGAGGGATGAGAGGATAGTGGTTATAACGGTGGGTGAACCCCTAAAGACCACATGAAAGTACCTTAACACTAGCATATATTCGTGTGCGTTATTCCACATCGTGTGAAGTCAATTCGATTATTTTGGAAGGAAAAACAGACCGAAATTCACGTCGTTTTCACTCATATTTCGCCCATTTTCTCCTTTCTCCATTTGAGTCTCGCGCGCACGGAGACCGCTTGTTTGTTTGCGCGCACGCTTTTAACCAAACTCAGTGATTTTTGCGTCAGTAAATGCGGAAAATTTTAATGTAGAAAGTGAATGAGATTTTTAAATTTTTTTTATTATTATTATTATTAATGTCCCACGCCCACGCTTTGTAATGCACTGAACCAGTTTTATATGCTTCATTTAATGTACTTAGCTGTTTTTTGTGTTGCTGTGGCAGTTAAAAACCTCAAGGGGTGCTTTGATACTTTTTTTTCCAGTGTTGCCAACTTAGCAATTTTGTTGCTAAATTTATCCAGTAATTATCCATTATCCGTTGTAACCCGAAAACACAAAATACAATGCGTAATTAAAAATGTAGGTACAAAAACCTGTGGAAAAATCAATCCAGAAAATTCCTTCATATTAACACAGTAGATTGTGCTTTATTTTTTTACTTTTCTTAGAGTGCAGCATACTAACTACTAATAAACTGCTTTAAAGTATAAAACTTAAATTGCAATCGTTCAAAAATATGTACGTTTTCGATAATTCAATGGATTTAAAAATAGTTATTTATATTTTAATATTATATTATGCATTTATATTGCTACGAACAAATCTAAATTAACATATATAAAATGTATATGTTTTTGCTGAGATTTGACACAATTTTGCACCGTGATTACGTAATGACGTCATCACGCAATGTCATCACAACATCATTTAGCAACTTTTAGCAACAAATCAACCTTCCTTTAGCAACTTCCCCTGAAAATTAGTTGGCAACACTGCTTTTTTCACAAGCTTTGAGCTTGTGCCAGATAGTTTTTTTCCAGCCTTATTCTTTAGCGCCATATAATACTTTTAGCACTCGTAAACCCCTTTCTATATGTTTCAGGTGGTTTCTGGCTGAAGTACGTTGCCCCAAACTCCTCAGAAGCATTAGATAAAACCGATTGACAGCGAGCAGGGGACCAAAGCCCGGCGAGCCAGCGATTCCAGAGACCCTTGAGATAGAGTTCTGCTCTGTTTGTGTAAGCATCCTTGTCCGGAGAGCAAAAAATAAATAAATAGCCAATGCAAGACAAGTTGCTTAAACTTAATGGGTTCTCTTAGAAATTAAATTATCTTAATGTTATAGTTTAAATAGGATTGATTGCGAGAGGATTTTTGTTTTAGGTTCAGATTAGTTTATTGTTGTCAGAAGGATTTTATACGAGCTGATGTTCTCATTCGCAGCGTCTGGCGAAGTTAATGAGAAAATTCAACTCGAGTCCTTTAGTGCAGTATTTTTTGTTTCTGACACGGGTGAATCTTTATAGAATTTTATACATGTTACAAGAGAAAACGACAAGAAAAATACTGAAAAAAAATATATATTTTGGAAGTTCATTTTGTTATTAAAGATACGCTTGTTCTCTTGCTGATAGTGGTTTATAATGATGCTCTTGCGACATTATACGCTGCTGGTTTACCCGGTTCTCATTCTGAACGCCATGCACTACAACTGTTCTCCGTAAAATGTGAGCCAGGTGTTTGAAATGCACTGAAAGAGCCAGATCTACAGTACTGCCTCTCATTTACTCGCTCTGACCACTAGAGAGCAGCTTCAGCCTTCACGGACTCCGACTCTGCGCTTGAAGTGTTGCGAGTCAGACAAAATCCTTCATACACGTTCATCCTAAAGCACTGTTAGAGGAAATGACAACTTTGAGCATCATAATATCTTGCTTGTGTGTTAAATATTTTCTTGCAAACTGTCACAGAACCAGAGGGCGAACGTTTGTGCCTATTGCCATGCAAGCAGCTGGAAGTGTATTGAAAATAATTTCAAGAGTCTTATTAATTCTTTGTGTTAAAGCACGTATTTAAAATCTCAAAGTTGTATTTCTGAAATCTTATTGCGATTTTTGCCAAAGCAGCCCTTTTTAAAAATAAATAAATAAATATATATAAGTTGATTTGGCATGTTTGTATTGAGAAAATAAATTTTATTTTGATATTTTCAAGAGATTTTGATGAAGGGCTCAAGGCCTTTCATGCTTGTCCAGGTGTTTTTTTAGCACATTTATGGTTAGTTGCTTTCCACAACAGTGTGTTGCAGGTTTTTAAATGTGCTTTCGTTCGGTTCGGTAAATTGTTACTAATCTGTAAATAGACTCTAAAGCAGGGGTGCCCAAACTCGGTCCTGGAGGGCCGGTGTCCTGTAGAGTTTAGCTCCAACTTGCCTCAACACACCTGCCTTCAAGTTTCTAGTATGCCTAGTAAGAGCTTGATTCGCTGGTTCAGGTGTGTTTAATTGGGGTTGGAGCTAAACTCTGCAGGACACCGGCCCTCCAGGACCGAGTTCGGGCACCCCTGCTCTAAAGGGAGCTAACTACTCAAGGTTGAAACCTGTCGACTGTATTCATTACACTTTTTATTGATTTATGAAGCTGTACTGTATGAACGACGTTTTGATATCTGCTTCGGAGTTTACGTTTACTGTATTTCATATGTAAATGTTGATTAATCCGTACTGAGGTCAAATTAATCTGATCACATTTGCTTTTTTGGCAAATTGATAATTTCTGTCGAGATATTAGCAATAAATAAAAAAAACCATTTTGTGGTGTTGCTTTTGATTAGAAGGTAGCCATTGACTTGTATATTATGAGAAGAAAAAAAAACTATGACTATGTAAGTCAATGGCTACCAACTGTTTGGTTCCCAACAGTCTTCAAAGAATCATCTTGTGTGTTCAACAGAAGAAAGAAACTCTAAGGTTTAGAATAACTTGAGGGTGAGTAAATGATGACAGAAGTGTCATTTTTGGGGTGAACGGTCCCTTTAAAATATGAAAAAGGTTTGTATTTTAAGCTAACTGGACGCAGTTGTCTAAATTAAACATACTGAGGTAACGTGACAGCGAAGCAGCTGTTTTAAGCATTCACTGCGTACTGCATAGTTTCACGTTCATTCTTAAAATAAAACGGTAAGCAATATGCTAGTACTACAATCTAAACACAGCAAATCAAAAACATTGCTTTGTATAATCAACAAAGTTGCATGAATTACATGTCATCCTACAGTCAGCGCGCTGCTTGTGTGGCTGAAGTAAACTGAAGCGGACGTCTTTTCTCTTTCACCCGTGAGAACCCTCAGAGCTCCTCCCCTCATCTTGAGCTCAGCCAATGAGAAGAGAGAGATTACACATTTAAATAGTCAGGCCAGCTTCCTGCGCCTCCTCTTGCGCTGGCAGATCCAGGGCGTGCGTGCGTGTATAAACAGAGGTGACCTGTAGTTCAATCCAACATCGTAAATCATTTAGATCGCTTAGTGTTGACCCAGATTTTATTGAAATGAAAACAGACGTGATGGAGTTCAGTGGTTCGTTACAGTTCATGACAGTAGCCAGCAGGATGCTTCTAAATGTGTCGCACTGTAGTGAAAAAGAAATTAAACTGTACATTATTATGTACACACAAACGCTGCTGAATGCAACCTCATGATTTGTTAAAGGGATAGTTCACCCAAAAATAAACATTCTGTCAATTGCACTATATAATACTATATTCTAATTCTTCTGAACATATACGAGTTTTTATGTGATTAACAGACAAAATAAATTGCTATTTGTCACCAGTAGGTTTGACATCGATGACTACACTCACAAACCTGGTGTATCTTTATTGCCATATTTGAAACATAATGTGAGAGTAAATGCAATTTGAAAGGTTCTGCTTTTGTAGCTACTTTGTTTCACATGAAAAGC
This sequence comes from Sinocyclocheilus anshuiensis, assembly GCF_001515605.1. Classification (NCBI taxonomy): domain Eukaryota; kingdom Metazoa; phylum Chordata; class Actinopteri; order Cypriniformes; family Cyprinidae; genus Sinocyclocheilus; species Sinocyclocheilus anshuiensis. Next base: position 259,315 of record NW_015548301.1, on the reverse strand, counting down.
CATCATGCTTTATAAGACATGGAATATAGTGCACAACCTGTGTGGGCCACACTTATGTTGTCTTTCTAAAGCTTGACATCCATTAAATACAATACAGCTGCATTATATGGAAAAAATAACTCCCAAAAAATAAATAAAAAATCAGAAGGGTTTGGAACAGCATGAGTCTGAGTGTTGACAACTTTTGCTTTTGGGTGAACTATTGTTTCAATTCATCTTTCAATCATTTTACAAAGGGCGGGCTAGGAAAAAAAAAATCCTGAAACTGTTTCTGTACATCAAGTCATCATAAATCATCTAAACTTCTGCAGTCTCAACACAAGCTGCTGCCATTCATTCAAGTGCACATCGTCATCCATTGAGATGGCAGAGAATATATTTCCAAAGTGCATCAATGGAGTCGATACTCCATTTGGTGGCCTGTTAGCGGCTTAGTAAAGGCTCTAGAGGTCAAAGGTCAGATTATTTCAGCAGTTTGGGAACAGCCATAGAGGTCATGGTGATGGATGGCACAGTGATGTCTCTGAAGACAGGCTGAGACACAGAGGAAGAGGATGGTTTGTTCTGGTTCAGAGTCTCTATGATCATCTGTCTCATTTCTCGACTGGCATCTCCACGGACTGCTAACAGGGCCACAATGTGCTCCTCTCTAATGACAGAGAAAGGTGGTTTTGAGTGTCCATTCAAATCACTGTTCATGATAGTGTTATTATGTAAAAGACCCAATTAGTTGAGCTCTACTTTGGCTGCTGAACTTCACAAAAACATTTCACAAATTTCAGAATTTTTGTAATGTGTCTGTATTTGTGTTTTTAACCACGAGAATAACAAAAATATCATCACAATGCTAAAAACCCTAATGGCAATCAAAACAGGCTTAAAATATATTTCTCTTTTTTTACTTCCTTTGTATCTCGCAAAATGTGTCATATCTCTCCAAGCAATGAAAACTTGTTTTAACAATGTTTTCAATGTAATGAAGTCTGACCTGATGTCAGGATATTTGGACACCAGGGTGGACACCTCCAGGTAGAGCAGCGCAGGATCGGTCAGTTTGAAGACCTCTGCGATGGCAGCGATGGCGTCACACAGCCGGTCTGTGTCCTCTCCCTGAGCACATACAAACACGCTTTACAAAGAGCTCTTCAAAAATTATGTTACATGTTACCATAAAGCAATAAACCCTAGGTCTGTCGGATTACAGCAGCATGTTCTAGACATCATTCCTTCTCATTGCAGAACGTCTGGTGTTGTGAGACTCACAGCAGAAAGTTTCCTGAAGAGGAATTTGAACTGCTCTGCTTCTTTCATCATCCGTTCGGCTCCCTCCTTCCTCTCATCGGCGTTCTTAAACGAGATGCGCTTCTGAATGATGGCCTTCAGATACTCCACCACCACCCGCCGATGAGCCTCACTCGTCATTTCCTGTTTGACATACACATCAGAAAACACAAATCACAACACAGCAATGAAAACAGTACTTACGTTACTTCTGCATTAGATTCATTCTCTGAATGGTAGGAAGTGAATGCAGTATCTAGTATATGTATATATATATATATGTATATATATATATATATATCGATACATGATTGTACTGCACAGCCCTCTGGTCTGATGAAAAAAAGTACAAATTCAGCATTATAACAAATAAGACAACTTGAGTGTGCAAACCTGATTATAAGGCTTTTTAATTTTGGCAAAGTCGTTAAAGTAGTCTTCCACGGTCACACAGATGGTGTCTACAGCATGAGTCCCTGTCAACCACTTCCGGGTCAGCAGCTCATTAAGATGACGCTGTCGAAAGAACAAAAAAAAAAAAAAAAGTAAAAATCGGTCACATTTATCCCAGTTACTAAACATCTAAAATCTAACCGTACACAACCTGAGCGTATTTACCTCCAAATCCAGGAAGACTTCATCCAGCAGGAACTGGCAGCCCTCTCTGGCCACCTCGTTCAGGAGGTTGTCTATGGCGGCGTCGTTCTGAGTGGGTTCAGTCGACTGAGAGTACTTCCTTTTCAGGCTATTTATAGACTCTCTGAAAACAAGCATATTGAAGTTAATTAAAACTTCAGTTCGGTTCATTAGCAGTGTATTACTGATGTTAAGAAGAAATACTGCAGAAATAATGCATTGATTTCCAGAAAAAGTAGCATTTTAAAGGGGTCATATGATGCTGCTAAAAATAACATTATTTTGTGTATTTGGTGTAATGAAATGTGTTTATGTGGTTTAAGGTTCAAAAAACACATTATTTTCCACATACTGTACATTATTGTTTCTCCTCTATGCCCCGCCTTTCTGAAACGGGTCGATTTTTACAAAGCTTATCGGTCTGAAAAGCAAGGTGTGCTCTGGCCAGCTATCCAGTGCGTTGTGATTGGCCGAATACCTCAAGCGTGTGACGGAAATGTTACGCCCCTTGCCGTATTGTGATGCCCTGTCCGACCAGAGCGATGAGACAAAAACATTAAAACCCATTATAAACGAGGCATTTGTTGCATCCAGTGGGGAC